>NC_084722.1:15314094-15626594 GCF_033807575.1 Cydia pomonella | reverse complement strand
GTCAGGGACGAAAGTTGTGACAAGTTTAAAAATGATTTACATCATGATGATGATGGAAGATGATGATGAAGAGCATACCATCATCATCTTCTTCCTCGCGTTGTCCCGAATGTTGCCGTGACTCAAGAATTGACGAGACCCAGAAGGTAAACTAGGCCTTTTTGGCATTAGTCCGGTTTCCTCACGATGTTTTCCTTCACCGAAAAGCGACTGGTAAATGTCAAATGATAAGTTCCGAAATACTCATTGGTACGAGCCAGGGTTTGAACCCGCAACCTCCGGATTGAAGTCGCCCGTTCTATACTATAAAAGTGAATTTGTGAAGTTAGTTATATCCGTTGCTTTGTATAGTTCAAGATTTGTCAATTTATTTGTTAGTTTGGCACTTTCTTTTTCTATAGTTTTTGGTTTTTAACTCGGACGATAAATAAACTGCCCTTTAAAGGGATTTGACGACCGGTCTGGCCTAGTGGGTAGTGACCCTGCCTACGAAGCTGATGGTCCCGAGTTCAAATCCTGGTAAGGGCATTTATTCGTGTGATGACCATGAATATTTGTTCCTGAGTCATGGGTGTTTTCTATGTATTTAAGTATTTATAAATATTTATGTATGTATATATATGGTTGTCTAAGTACCCTCAACACAAGCCTTACTGAGCTTACTGTGGGACTTAGTCAATTTGTGTAATAATGTCCTATAATATTTATATTTTATCACTTAAAACTGTCCGTTTTGTAACAATATTATTCTTTTATTATTGTTTAATACGGAAACCATTGAATGAATACCGCAAAGTAAGTTAGATAAATATTGTCAAAGGAAAATATCATATTTGAACTAACCCAAAAATATACAAGACGCCATAATTTCCAGAAAGCGTTAATATATTTGTGGCCGCCTGTACCCTTAATTAGAGTTTAAGTCTCAATTTAATAATTATAAATAGAAGTGCGTTTGAGAAAATTGTTCACATGTATTGGACCGGCTCCAGGTTGCGTACTATCGGTTCTCACTTGAATCTCATGCAATAAGAGAATTTGGCATGTTCATTTCAGTAAAACACTCATTTTTTATATTATCTATAGATTTTAACGATTTTTTTTTGTTGGCCCATTACAGTGTCGCACTGCTGGGCGAAGGCCTGTCCCCGTGATCTCTACAGCTCCCGTTGTTGTGCTATTTCTGGCCAGTTACTGATGAAGGTGTCTAGTCTACGTCGTCCCACCATCTCCGTCTGGGTCTGCTAGGTCAGGATTCATGTGGCAGACGTGACTCGCACAGACAAAAATTAATATCAATATTAGGCACAAGCGTTATGGTATATTACAGAAAACGATTGATGTTTCTATTACTTAGATCCATAGATTTAAAAAGCATAGATGACTAGTCCGCACATCCTTAGTGAAGCCACTTCAGGGGCGACATTATGTCGCACTCGTTCGAACGGCCCTCGTAGTACTCAAGGTCGAGTCGGTTTGTATACACCTCCCGGTTGTAAATTAAAAAATACAGGAATGATGGCTATTTGTGCGTTGAATGAGTGTCACGATTCATCACTAAATAAAAACAAATCACCTGATATTACATTCCACGCGTAAGCATCGAGTTTAATATGATATTTTTACGTAATTGTGAATACTAAAATCCAAACCTTCGTCAGCCGCCATTGCTTATAAATGTTGCCAGTTAAATGAATCATTTTTCCTCCACATGAGGCATGACGTTGACATTCTAAAATAAGTACGCTTACTTTAAGTTCCTTGTATTATTAAAGGAAATTACTTATATTTTTCGTTATTTTATTTCAAAATATGTTTTTTTTAATAATATTTCAGTTTAATTTTTATTTCATGTAATGATCGATTTAGAAATCCGACACTATAGCGCCAATACTGAACAGAGTCAGCTTGTGAGGTACCTCATTGTTTGTACAATTGTAAAATGTATTAAAATATAGTATTTTTTTCATATTTGTAAAATAAAAATAAAATAGTAAAAGCTTATTTATTTAAACCTTATTGCCAAAAAACAGGCGTAGCTCTCCCAGCGATTTCGTCGCGTTGCTATTTTTATTGAATTTGTATGCCAATATGCACGACATAGTGATACCAAAATATTTATGTAACATCTTGTAATCTACTTATGTTGTACAACTAAAATCTATGAATCTTTCAAATACATGCGGTCCACGTCCGGACCAATTTTGGTGTCTAGCAGTGGTTGCCGCGCCCCGCTATAGAGCGGGCAATTATTGATATATTTTTATTAGGGTTCCGTACCCAAAGGGTAATACGGGACCCTATTATTAAGACTCCGCTGTCCGTCCGTCCGTCTGTATCTCATGAACCGTGATAGCTAGACAGTTGAAATTTTCACAGATGATGTATTACTGTTGCTGCTATAACAAAAAATACTAAAAAGTACGGAACCCTCGATGGGCAAGTCCGACTCGCACTTGTCCGGTTTTATAGACTAATTTGATAGATTTCGTATTAAGTAAATGACCTATGTATTTGAAATTTCCTGCAGTAATGCGGTCGACCGCAGCAATATTGCAATCACACTAAATTTTTGAGGGTTCAATTTATAATAATGGAACCCTAAAAAGCTTTTTGTTACAAAATTATAAATCTACACACTTCCAAATTATTGATAACCAAGTATAAGAATGTTGTTAAAATACCCCTACTCTGACGGGAATAAATGAATACTGGCAACCCGTTTTTGTATACTTGTGTGCGTTTCTGAGCGTAAGACACGAGCGTCGCACGCACACATCGATCGTGTTTCAGCTTCACTTTTGGCTGAGTAGCCGCATGGCGACAATCAGTCTCTGTGTATTATGTCTGTGCTTAGATCGATGTGGCAGATCTATCTAGCGGCTAGCTAAGTTTAGTGCTAGACTCATACTACTCATTTGTGGTCATGTAAGTAGGTACACATCGCAAACATTTTTGATACTTATTGAAATTGTATTGCGCTTTTTTAAACACTTGAAATATGCACTAAAGTAAAAATAAAATATGTATATGAAATATGCATAAAAGCAAGTTTTTTTTCATGTTTTTAGCAAATTTTTTTTGTGTCATTATTACCCTAAGCGCATTTGGCTGCCAACCCTAAGACAAAACAATAGTTAATAGCTTTTACAAAATTTACTGCTAAAATTGATGGATTAACTTCATATCTCACTTTCAATTCACTTGCATCGTTAAACAAGAGATCGGTAATACGAGAATCTTTAGTACTACAGCTATATTAGGTAGCCTATTCACCGACGATTTTGTTAATTTTATTATAATATTCGTTGTTTATGTGATAATGGCAGTCTTTGATCGCGCCACCCAGACTTGTTATAATTTAGAATTATTATGCGAAATGAAATTATGAGACATGTATGTGAGTTGAGTGTTGTGCTTTTGCATGAGAGAAAACGTACTTTTAAAGTGTTATTTAAAGTAAAATAACAATCAATAATACGATTTATGACAATGGAACCAATCATGTGACATTCAAGAGAACATTTGGAGTATTTTTGACACATAACTTCTCACTAAACGCCTGAGTTAAATGGTACACATATAAGTAACAGAATACATTTTTGAATGAATGATAAATAAATACAATGAAATGAATGAGGTCCCGTTTGTGTATAAAATGTTAATGTCAAAGTATTTTCTGAAAACTTCCTCAACAAAAAGCTGCGCGTGCGCATATAAATCATAATTAGCACGAGTCCGGTCGGGTTCGGCTGCCGATCGCCGACCTATGACTCGATACTGTATAATACGGCATTTGTTATGATGTGACGGTTTTTGTAAAATGGCGCTTGTATTATATTTTGCGACTTCAAGTATAGAGTACAATCTTTGGTCGAATATTTTAAAAATTATATGAATAAAGAAATGAGACACTACTTTGCGTTAATTGCGTTGCAGGTTGCATTTACATCGCAGCGTTGACGCGGACACTAACATTTTTGAGTTTTGTACTTTCGGTGGTGGTTTGTTATATTTATTTGCGTATTTATTTTTGCGGTGGGAGGGTGGGAACATTAATTGCATGTAAAAATACGCAAGTAAGTATACCGGGTTAGCGCTGATTGACTAGCACGTTATCTTTTCGCGGATAAGCAAAGTAATATTTTTTGTTTTAATTCATTGACATGTTCCTTGATAAATTACGTCCTTTTCTTAATTTGAATTTTTTTATTATTTTTAATCAGAATTACGGACTCGTTCGATCGTAATAGGTGAGAGATCGTAAGAGTGTTCCATTCCGTTACCACTTTTTCATTGACTTGGTATGACGGTAACGTAATGGATATATCTAATGCGGAGACAACTGCGACGGTGTGGTCATGTTTTACGTATGTCTAATGACAGAGTTACTAAGCGCATCTTCTACTCAGAGTCGCAAAGTGGCAAGCGAAAACATGGGCGGCCAACTTTTGCGCTACAGAGATGTGCTGAAGCGTCACATGTGAAGATGTGACATTGAATCAGCGCACTGGGAGACTTCAGCGCAAGATCGGCCGAAGTGGAGGCAAACAGTGAATAGAAAAGTGCAAGCTTTTGAAGAGCAGGCAAGTGGAACTCGACGTTAAACGTGACGAGTTAAAGACCCGACCACCTGTAGATACAATTTTGTCGGAGGGGTGCTGACCTGCGATGAGTGTGGCTGTACAATTACTGTAAAAATTGTCAACCACCTTCTCAGGTGGTTCAGGTGGTGGTGGTGGTGGTGATGGTCAGCTCTCGCTCTCACTAGCCAGCACAAACGCAGTCGCTGAGGGCAAAACCAGCCAGGACAGGATGATAATGAGGAACGGAATGAAAACAAACGATAAATTTATGGAAATATTGGAACATTAAGAAGTGTACAATGTTAAACAAAATATCCCATATACTCGTTCCGAGGAGGGTGTCTTTGGGTCTTTAAAAGCGTCATTTTAGACCTACAGGCTTATTGAATGTGGGGTCAGTCGTACAGTGTGGGCGGTAGCTGTTGTGACACTCGATTTATATCGCTTTGATTACTCGATATCGATTCTATCGATTCTTTTTATATGAAATGAAATATTGAGTATTTTTGTAGTTAAAATATTTCAGAACAATGATAAAAGTAGATTAGATTTAGCCGACGCCACTAAGTGATACACAGATTAATACTCTAAGTAGTTTTATGACCAAGAAAGTGTAGAGCGCCTCCTTATTCATATAACTTAGCAACCTCTTGATTCTTAATCCGTACAGACTCTATCTGTAAAGGACCAATGGAAATGCGTTGCGTAACAAGCCGTAGATAGAGTACTTATAACCGCACGCCGTCGTTTTTGGCGTTCCTTCTAGATTTTGACAGTGTGTTCCTGATCACATTAATAGCCTAAAAAGTAGTATATTTTTTCTGGAATTCGCCTAGTTTCAGAGTTATACCAGTAACAAAAAACATCTTCGTATTGTTTTTTAAGTGCAAAACGCCATTTTGATAGCGATAATGCCATTATGGGGCGTAGGTAGTCTAAATCACCTTATTGATATGATGTCAAAAAGCGACACGTTACACTTAGCAAAAACTAGGTTTTACAAAGAAAAAAAAGTGGAAATTCATTTTAAGTAAGTTTCACGAAAGTTGTCCAAATTTAGGTAAAACTCACATAACATATTGTCCTTCTTTTGGCCTCAGCAATGCGTGGTTAAAATATTTCGAGTTCCTCGGCTGAAGCCATGTTATAGACTATATTAATTAGAAAATAAAACACATATCCAAGCAAATTATTTTTCCTGACTTGTGTACAGGTAAGGCAAATCGGTGCTAAGTATACGTGCAATGACGTCACACAAGAAACCAATATATCCGATTATTTTAAGCGGTTCACATTATTTTGACACAAATGAGTAATTGAGTGCGGCCCTGGCCGGATGTCGGAGATTCATGGAGCTGGCCGGATTTAGCGTCGATAAATTTATATTATGTTTTTTGATCGACTTTTTGTTAAGGCGGAAAGTCGATGATTTATCGGTATTTAATAAAGGTGCGTTATAAATGGTAAACGGTGCCGATTTTATAGAAATAAGTTCAACACGCTCATATTAGAAGTATTAGAAGAAATTAAAAAAAAATCAGAAAATATTTTTTATTTAGGGGGTGCCGTAAGCCTTTTTTTATACTACGTCGGTGGCAAACAAGCATACGGCCCCCCTGATGGTAAGCAGTCGCCGCAGCCTATGCACGCCTGCAACTCCAGAGGAATTACCTGCGCGTAATCGACCGTAACCCCCCCCCCCCCCCCCCCCCCCCCCCCCCCCCCCCCCCTCGTTGAGCTCTACGACACACGAACACTATAAGCAGGGTCTAGTGTTATTTGGCTGCGGTTTTCTGTAATGTGAAGGTACTTCCCCAGTTGGGATCTGCTCTAGATCTGGAATGGCACCCGCTGTGCTGTGTCCTACCACACAAAGCGAGATGACATTCACAATGCCCATACCTCTCTTTTGGACGTAGTTTAAGCCTTCAATAAGAAATGCATATACTTGGAAAATTCGACCAATGCTGCCGTGACCCCGGTGGCCGAGTGGCTCAGGCACCTGCCGCGATAGCAGAGGACGCTGGTTCGATTCCAGCCTGGGGCACTGGAGGCCTTGGTCACTTTTTCTTAGTATATGACATTTACTTCAGTTTACGTTCATATATACTCTTGACCGAAAATGACATTTGAGTGTGAGATGTGCCCTATATATTATATTACAGTACATATGGTGCTACTTTACCGCACTACTGCGAAAATTAGCATATTACGTTACTGTATCGAACATTTAAAGGGCCATATGTACTGTAAAACGTTGTACAATACATGTGCGAATAGGTAATTCGCAACTCGTGTCGATTTAAAACACTCCCTTCGGTCGTGTTTTAAGTTATCGCCACTCGTTTCGAATTTCCTATTTTTCGCACTTGTATCGTAATGTACTATATTAAGATTAAGAATCCCCGACAAGTTTTCCATACAAACGGAGTTTCGTTCTCATTTTGAAACTACGTGTTGGATTGTAATGAAACTTTGCACAAATAATGACATGAGGTATATCTAGGGCTGAAATTAGTCTATATAGCTAGCTCTACCTTATAAAACTTTTTAACAAAAAATAAAACCGACTTCAAAAATTACCAAAAGCTCCATACATGTACCTATAACATTTGAAGAGTTCCCTCGATTTCTCCAAGATCCCATCATCAGACCCCGACTTGGTGCCAACGGGACCATCTCGGGGTTATACCCGTTCGATTAAAAAAAAAAATTGAAAATCGGTTCACGATTCTTGGAGATATCGAGTAACTCGTCCTCTTCGTTTTTTGAAGTCGGTTAAAAATGAACGAAATAGAGCATAAACAAGTTTTGTATGAAAAATTAAATTCATGGTTTTTTTTTAACTTTTTTTAACTTGGTATATGAGGCTACATAAACTAATTACAACCCTAGATAATTAGATATACCTTATCCTAATGTAAGTACAGAGTTTCAGAGCAATCTAGCTAGTCGTCGAACATTGTGAATGTCATCTCGCTTTGTGTGGTAGGGCACAGCACAGCGGATATCATTCCAGATCTAGAGCAGAGCCCAACTGGGGAAGTCCCTCCACCTTACAGAAAACCTCAAGCAAATAACACTAGACCCTACTCATAGTGTTGTGTTCCTGCCGGTGAGTAAGGTTGCCAGAGCTCAACGAGGGTTGCGGGGTGTTAGGGTCGGCAACGCGCATGTAACACCTCTGGAGTTGCAGGCGTCCATAGGCTACGGTAGCCGTTTACCATCAGGCGGGCCATATGCTCGTTTGCCACCGACGTAGTATAAAAAAAACAACTTATTTTTGATTACCTTTATTTATAAAGCCATATGAGCGAGTCATATACTCATTTATTATTATTTTATTTATATACTCATTTTTAGCGCTTAGCTGTACAAGATAATTATTGTTCCTTTTTTTATTACTTTAATATGGGATATGATGTCCGACTTTCAATCCGGAGGTCGCGGGTTCAAATACTGGCTCGTACCAATGAGATTTTCGGAACTTATGTACGAAATGTCATTTGATATTTACCACTAGCTTTTCGGTGAAGGAAAACATCGTGAGGAAACCTGCACACATATCCGAAGAAATTCAAAGGTGTATGTGAAGTTTACAATCCGCATTGGGCCAGCGTGGGGACTACATAGCCCGAGCCCATAGAGGAGGCCTGTGCCCAGCATATAGGCTGAATTATTACTATTTAAACTTAACTTACCAAATACGCACTTATATCATGTTTCTATAAATATTGGCGATAAATCGCGTCCTCAGTAAATCAATAGATGGATGCACTGTCGTATTAATTGCCAGTGAGCGAGCGATATGTTCCCGCGGTTCGACATTACTCATTGGATTAAAATGACACAGAGCGGTGACGGTGAATGACTACTTTACATACATACATACATATAATCACGCCTATTTCCCTGAGGGGTAGGCAGCGACGACGGATTTCCACTTGCTACGATCCTGACATACCTCTTTCGCTTCCTTCACTTTCATAACATTCCTCATACACGCTCGTCGGCTTAGAGTGCTCCTGACCTGACCTTTCTTCAGGATTTCCCCGATTTGATCAGAGAAAGTCCGCCAAGGTCTACCCCTTCCTCCCTCTTCTACTTTTCCCTTATACACTCTCTTTGTTAACCTTCTTTCACTCATTATTTCCACGTGTCTAAACCATCAACACACAACTTTAGCAATTGTTATATATAGAATATAGAGTGAGTAAAAGTTCTGTCTGTAAAACTCCGAGTAAAACTTCTGGTCACGAGATGGCAGACCTTCCAACACGCACGATTTCTATAAATGAAGTACTGGGGCCCATTTATCGAACGTACTAATAATATTAGTCCAAGAACTGTCAAGTCCCAATAGGTTACCACGATAACACACTAATAATATAACCTACTAATACCGTTCGAGAAATGAGCCCCTGTCCACACTGTGGTGAAGAGGAGACTTATCTAGCTAACACTTACTAATGTATAATACATTCGGTAGAGACATCCTGAAAGAAAATGAACTAAAGCACGCCTTACTCAAAGATGTCCTTCTGTTCTGCAGGAAAACAAGAAGATTTGAGGAGAACATTGTAGAATGCCGCCGGGACAGTAACCTGCAGCTCCAACTCCAGGGAATTGGGCCGAATGAACGCGACACGTGATCGACAGCCCACCTGTTTCCAGCCGGGCGTCCCTACGCTACAATCTACATTTACATTAGTTGGTTTTACAGTACCTATAAACGGTTGTCACTTAACAGTTGTGAATGATTCACGGTTAGTTTCAATAGACTTAAATCGATCGGTGATAAATAAACAAAACAAAACAATCGTCACCTACTCAGAATGGGGGAGGATAGCGTAGTCAAGGAAGCGTACTTGGGGCGACCAACCGGCCGTCGACCGATCGGGCGCCCCAGGTACCGCTGGTGTGATGTCGTGGAGGCGGACCTGCGTCGGCTGAATGCCAATTCATGGCAGGAAACCGCGCTGGATCGCTGAGCCAAAGCAGTTAGTTAGTTAAATCGATCGGAATATGGACCGTGGCCGCTTTTATATTGTTTTTGAGCTCCCGATATTTCGACGCAGTTACAGCCATCTTGTTCACGGGTAACTCGGGTCTTGCGGCCCATTTCAAAGAATGATTAAGATACGTTTAAGATCTTGAAAAGATCATTAAAAGATCGATAACTAAACGACATGTCGAAATTGACGTTTATTTCGATTTCGCTGTAATCCCAATAAGATCTATCTACGATATTTCTAACGTCAAAGTGACATTGGTTGCCGGAATCGAGCTGCTTCTGTCGATTATACGACGTCCAAACGATATCTAAATGAGAACTTATCTAAACCATATCTTATCGTTATCGTATCTCATTCTTCGAATCGGGCCGTTGGTATCGGGAGCACAGAAACAATATGAAAGGTAATCACGGTACATATCCCGGTCGATTTAAGCCTGTTTGTCACTAATGTAAAGATAGCGAATAGATATTAATTCGATCGCCCTACAGCGCGTAAATATCTGCGTAGGCGCATATCGATGGTGTCGCTTGATTCATGCGCGTTCGAGCTATTTGTGAAGCGATTGCGAAGTGGGTAGTATGGAGACTGAACATGGCTGATTCTGCACGCTTTTAAGTCCGTTACAAGCTCGGTTCTCTATACAAATGTAGTTACGCTCTCATTTTACTACAGTGAAAAGTGGTTCTTTAGAAAATATTAAAGTTACCCAAATACACCTTTAACGCGACGATGATAAAAGTGCGACCATCATAGGCGGTGCGACACTGATGAATTGTCGTATAAAAGCGCGACCATCATAGGCCGTGGGATTCTGATGAATTGTCGTTTAAAAGCGCGACCATCATAGGCCGTGGGATACTGATGAATTGTCGTATAACAGCGCGACCATCATAGGCCGTGGGATACTGATGAATTGACGTATAACAGCGCGACCATCATAGGCCGTGCGACACTGATGACTTGTCGTATAAAAGCGCAGCCATCATAGGCCGTGCGGCACTGATGACTTTGTCGTTTAAAAGCGCGACCATCATAGGCCGTGCGACACTGATGACTTGTCGTATAAAAGCGCGACCATCATAGGCCGTGCGACACTGATGAATTGTCGTATAAAATCAGTGTTTCTCGAATGCGGCGAATATTTGGAGAGCTCCCAAGATCCTCGAGCTTTATCCATGACTCACGCGCAACGTAACATTCATGTCGCTTCAGTCAGTTTCATGTGCTTGGTCAATTTAACCTGCTGGGTTTTCATTTTCATCATATCATCACATATAACATTAACAATGAAAATCATTGTAAGACAACAAAGGCCTATACATACATATCTTACATTATTACTCACTTGCTGCTTTGGCGCAGCGACCCATAGTGGATCTTGGCCTCCGACACCAAAGACCGCCATGCTTCTCTGTCCAAAGCCGTTTCTGTCCAATCGACGGCGCCGAGTTCGCTAAGGTCTTTTTGCACTTCATCTCTCCAGCGGTACCTAGGGCGTCCAGACGGTCTTCGGCCATTTGGAACTCTATCCATCCATCCATCCATCTTACATTATTACAAACAGTTTTTTTAAGATACAGGAGGCAAACGAGCAGACGGATCACCGGATGGTAAGCGATTACCGCCGCCCATGGACACCTGTAACACCAGAGGGGTTTTCCTTGAAGGTTTGAAGGTCGTACAGGTCCAGAAATACCGCAGGTGACCATTCATTAGGTACACAGTTTACGCTGTGCGAGGCAGAAAGTTTCTAGAGAAACGTACAGTTGTGTGCAATATAATAGTAGTACATAAGAAAATGTAAATTAGGGGAAAACTATAACTATACACCAATAACTAGTACTCTTTATTATACTGTGCCAATAATATTGAATTTCAGTGTTCTAAATTATACTCTGTGATGACCTTAGGTCCCACAGAAGCTCAAGAAAATATAAACATATAGGATGACGAATCATACACAATTTAATCCCTTCGAGAACGCAGTAGTCAAATCAAAATTCCAAACTGACCCTAAAAAACAGGTCACAATCCAAAAATATCTAAACCTTCACCCGAACCTTCATTGATCCGTCGAACCTTCGAACAATACCAAATTTATCAATGGAAAGGTAGCGATTTACAAACATAAAAGCATTCTCAACCATTCGAAATCATACTTTATTATTAAAGTTTTAAGGTTCTCGTGATGTGTTTATTTCAGTTGGTAATTTCGTAAAGAGTTTGATTAATGTCTGATTCTCCCGGTAGCGAGTTTTTTCTTTTTTTCGGTAGCAACTGGCCAGTCTTTTGTATTCGATTCATTTATCAAAGGTTTCGATTCTGATATCGAAATTTTAATATCGATTGTTGATGTTTTATTCGGCTACCGGGCGGTTTCTTTGTTAGGGTACCTGTTCGGTAGCGAGGTCAAAAATCTAATTTTATTCTGTTCGTTTATCTTGTTTAATATGAAGGTCATTTTTACTGACATGATAGAGCATGGTATGCATTTAAGGTTAGTGGGTTATCTATGTTTTGTGTCGAGTGTCAGGTCAGGTTTGGCAAAAGTCTTCACCGTAAGGAACCCTAACTCCACCATTGGTGCCCACTTCTTTTTTATGATTTATGACATTGATGTAGCATAATTAACTGAATTCACACCTAAAAAAAGCGGTACCAAGTACCATTTATGACGTATTAAAAAAACTACTTACTAGATCTCGTTCAAGCCAATTTTCGGTGGAAGTTTGCATGGTAATGTATATCATATATTTTTTTTAGATTTTTCATTCTGTTATTTTAGAAGTTACGGGGGGGGGGGGGGGGGGGGGTGGACACATTTTTCCACTTTGGAAGTGTCTCTCGCGCAAACTATTCAGTTTAGAAAAAAATGATATTAGAAACTTCTATCATTTTTGAAGACCTATTATCCATAGATGATACCCCACACGAATGGGTTTGATGAAAAAAGATTTTTTGAGTTTCAGTTCTAAGTATGGGGAACCCCCAAAATTTATTGTTTTTTTTCTATTTTTGTGTAAAAATCTTAATGCGGTTCATAGTTCATAGAACTTACCAAGTTTGAACAGTATAGCTGTTATAGTTTCGGAAAAAAGTGGCTGTGACATAATCGGACAGACAGACGGACATGTGATACATGACGAAATGTTCTGTGAAAAAAATGCGCTTATAATAGCAAAACAACAAGAAAATAGGATGGCATATATTTTTTCAAATATAAATCTGATGTGAGTGTATGTTCGAATTAGCCTGATAATCTTCTGCGGTTTTATTAAATATTAAACATAGTGTTTTATTGAGGAGTTAGTGGCCGAACCCAATATCATCGGCGAAACAAAATGCCACAGACTTCGCTGGTTCGGCCATTTACTGAGGATGGGTGAGGATCGGGGTGTTAGGAGAGCTTATCTGGGACGACCGAATGGTCGCCGTCCAGTGGGTCGGCCCAGATACCGCTGGAGCGACAGTGTACAGGCGGATCTGTGCCAACTCAAAGCCGATAACTGGCAGGAAGTGGCACAGGATCGGGACAGGTGGCGATCTCTCGTTTTGGAGGCCAAGACCCTTTTTGGATCACTGCGCTACAATAGTTAGTTAGTTAGTGTTTTATCCGATGTGTTTTACATTTTTATGATCTATTTATTAACGTTTTCCTTAACTATGGTTGTTTAAATAAAATGTTCAAAATTTAAGGTCAACATTTTTTATAAGAAACGTCATTAACTCGCTTTATTGAGCCGCAGGCATGTCTACCGCTATATGTAATAAAAACACAGTTATGTCATTTTTATTCGTAAATTCACTGAGTTCAATGACCTTTAACAATCCAAAAAAGCTCTAGTTTTCAACCATTCCTTACGGCGTGCCTTAAACACTATCCAGATTAAATAAGTCTCTGATTACATACAGATGTAGCGTAACTCGAGGTCATGTTTCACTGGAACTTTAGCTTTGAAAAC
Organism: Cydia pomonella; assembly: GCF_033807575.1. NCBI lineage: Eukaryota > Metazoa > Arthropoda > Insecta > Lepidoptera > Tortricidae > Cydia > Cydia pomonella. The sequence continues at coordinate 15,613,028 of NC_084722.1, read as the reverse complement.
CATAACAGAAGGTCCAGTTACAGACCAAACTGGGGTCAAGGGTGAGACGTATTCTAAATTCAAACATTAAGCCTAGCTTCAGTTGCGAAATGTGGTAAGCGCCTTGGTAATGCGAAGATAGTTAGGCCGTTTTGTGGCTGACGGCGTTTACCAATTCTACAGTATGTGCTCGTAAAAGATAGGTTAGGTTCAAGTTATAAACTTAAGCCGATTTATAGCAAAGTGTGAAGGAGCTAGCTAGTTTGCGTACATGGGGGCTTATTCTTCTTCCTCGCCTTGTTCCGGCATTTTTGCCTCGGCTCCTGGGAGCCCCAGGCTTGACAACTAATCCCAAGATTTGGCATAGGCACTAGTTTTTACGAAAGCGACTGCCGTCTGACCTTCCAAGTCTTCCAACCCAGAGGATAAACTAGGCCTTCTTGGGATTAGTCCGGTTTCCGCACGATTAGGGTACCTAAATACAAAGTCTCATTTCACATGACAGTATTAACGGAGAAATTAATGATTTACGATTTAATACATCGGAACAGCCTGTATCACTTGTATGTAGATACGCGGTAATGAAAGATCCGAGGTCATGTCATTAGTGCCACTTTAATCTTATCGTCATTGTGAATGACTAATATAGTATGCTCCTATTTATTGATGACTTCTCTTTTTTTAGCCTATTCGTGTGTCCCACTGCTGGGCAAAGGCCTCCCCTCTCACTTTCCAATCCTCCCTGTGCTGAGCAAGATCCCGCCAATCCCGTTGAAACGCATCCAAGTCGTCCCGCCATCTCTTTCTCGGTCTACCTCTGCTACGAGTACTCTGGGGATGCCAGCTAGTGGCTATTTTAGCCCATCTGTCATTCATCCGGCAGACATGTCCAACCCAGTCCCACTTTAGCTTGAATGAATTTATTTTAGCCCATCTGTCATTCATCCGCAGACATGTCCAACCCAGTCCCACTTTAGCCTGAATTAATTTATCGTTAAAATATTTTTTTATGTTTATCTAATCAAATAATTTACCATATTAGTACATTCCTGAGAAAGATCTCTACTCGGATTCTCGTCAATGTCCAGAGAGTACAGACACGTTGTATGAAAGCACACATCGAATAAGGTACGAGCAGTGGCGGGCCGAGACCAAAATTTTATGTGGGCAAGGTACATTTAGCGAGGCTCTGGTGGCGCAAGATTTGACGAACATTTTTACGTTGTGTCCGGTCCGAGATATACTTATTTGAGGCGCGAGGCCCCTCGGACCGCGAGGCCGTAGGCGGTGGCCCACGTCGCTCACGCCTAACGCCGCCTCTGAGTACGAGAATAACCTTTACAGTGTTGGGTTCGCAAACTCACCACTAGACGTCACCGCGTCATTATATCATGATATTTATTAATGACAAGGTGTACTGTTAGTCGCTTATAACTTGACCAACCTTATATCGCCCGGTCCGACGATATAATACGCGGTATCGTACGCGGCATCTTGAAAGGCGGTGGACGTGTCGAAGACTCGTGGGCAAGTGTCAACACAAGTGATATGATAGTTTAAAATATGTATTGATAGCGTAATTGAGAAATTGTAAAAAAAATAAGAAAAAGTATTTTTTTTATATTACGTAGCCTATGGACACCTGAAACTCTTGCGGTTGCCGACTCTAACACCGCACCCTCGTTGAGCTCTGGCAACCTGACTCACAACGCTATGAGTAGGATCTAGTGTTATTTGGCTGCGGTTTTCTGTAAGGTGGAGGTAATTCCCCAGTAGGGTTCTGCTCTAGATCTGGAATGACATCCGCTGTGCTGTGCCCTACCACACAAAATAGTATATTGACGACCGGTCCGGCCTATTGGGTAGTGAAACTACTGACCCTGGGTTCGAATCCCGGTTAAGGGCATTACAGGCATTTGTTTGTGTGATGAGCACAGATATTTGTTCCTGAGTCATGGATGTTTTCTATGTATTTAAGTATTTGTATATCATGTATATCGTTGTCTGAGACTTAGTCAATTTGTGTATGAATGAATGTCCTTATAATATTTAGTTATTATTTATATTTTGGCAAATTACATTATGGAATGTACAACTTTTTTATTTTACGATTGGTTTCATAGTTAACGTTGTATATGATCTTAAATATTCAGTTTGTGTCAGAGGAAAACTGTAATAGTTGTATTTTTTTGGGTTATCGGGATAACAGCTTAAGAAAGGGTGCGTCCTTTTGACCAGCCTAATACATTCACTAACGAGATGACCTAATGACTTAGTCAAGTCTGTCAATCATAAATTATAAAAATATGTCAAAGAGATTTTCTACACGATGATACCAAGTAACTCGCCACTAGGCGTTCTAAGAAACAAACGTTATTTTTATAATATTCCAAGTGGCGTATAATAGAAACTCGTGATTTATGCAACGGCAGCCATCTTGTCGATAGCCGCCATCTTGATCTGGTGTAATGGAGCAGGTGGCTGTGAGTCACTGGTTCGATAAACTGCTCATATTTACCTATTCCTTAGAAAAGTTATAGGTCAATTATCTCACTGCAGGTTGCTACTAATATAAAACAAGGTATTTATTAAGTTTCTGTTTTACTTTCCCTTTTTTCGGTGCGATTTTTTCCGAAAATATTCATTTAATCTAAACAAAGTTGTTAGAGACTTATTTTGAAAGACCTATCCAACGATAACCCTTACCATTGGCTTGAAGAGAGAAAAAAGCGGCCAAGTGCGAGTCGGACTCGCCCATGAAGGGTTCCGTACCATTTATGACGTATTAAAAAAAACTACTTACTAGATCTGGTTCAAACCAATTTTCGGTGGAAGTTTGCATGGGAATGTATATCATATATATTTTTTAGATTTTTCATTCTGTTATTTTAGAAGTTACGGGGGGGGGGGACACACTTTTTACCACTTTGGAAGTGTCTCTCGCGCAAACTATTCAGTTTAGAAAAAAATGATATTAGAAACCTCAATATCATTTTTAAAGACCTATCCATAGATACCCCACACGTATGGGTTTGATGAAAAAAGATTTTTTGAGTTTCAGTTCTAAGTATGGGGAACCCCCAAAATTTATTGTTTTTTTTTTCTATTTTTGTGTAAACATCATAATGCGGTTCATAGAATACATCTACTTACCAAGTTTGAATAGTATAGCTATTATAGTTTCGGAAAAAAGTGGCTGTGACAGAATCGGACAGACAGACGGACATGACGAATCTATAAGGGTTCCGTTTTTTGCCATTTGGCTACGGAACCCTAAAAAACATTATTTGTGGGCGTTACCACAATTTTTTTTTTTGTTTTTATTTACAGTTCCTTCGTCTAAAAAGCATCATTATATAAGTATTATAATATTAGCGGTACTGTTTCTACGACAAAATTTAATAAGATTTCATGTGCTTCTCTCTGCAAGAAACAGGTTCAAATACATCTGCCAATTCCATCATCATTCGGGGCGAGACCATTTTGTCAAGGCGACGTTATGTCTGCCACATCACGTCTACAAAAAACCTACCCGCGAAAACGTTTTATGGCTCCTCTACACGATGGGCCATCATACTGGCCCACTAAGATGGGCCAGCGTGTAAAGAGCGCAGTGGTGTCTGATGGCTTATGGCGCGACAGGATGCCAATGGGATGGCCACGGTTTCGGTTTTTCGTCCGCACATCAAAGGTAGGCTAGCGATGGCCGGACTCACACACGTGGCCCATTCCATATTTGGGGGACAAAGTCATACATTGATTAACCTAGGCCACAAACTAAGCAAAACTTGTAATATGGGTACTGGGCGACGATATACATACTTAAATAGATAAATATATACGTATATACATAGAAAACACCCATGACAGGAAAAAATATCTGTGTTCATCACACAAATAAATGCCCGGGATTCGAACCCGGGAACATCGGCTTCATAGGCACTGACAGATACAGTGGCGGTAATAACGATGCCACAACAGCAATGCAGCTGCAGTCATCATCTTAACAGTAATTCTAATTCGGGTAAAATATATTTTTATTTATTTCAAAAGAATAAATAAATAAGTGGCTCCTCCGATGTTGCTTATGTCCATGGGCGGCGATGACTGCTTCCCATCAGGCGGCTCGTCTGCTCGTTTGCAGCCTATTACATAAAAAAAAATATATATATAGGACATTATTACACAAATTGACTAAGTCCCACAGTAAACTCAATAAGGCTTGTGTTGAGGGTACTTAGACAACGATATATATAATATATAAATATTTATAAATACTTAAATACATAGAAAACACCCATGACTCAGGAACAAATATCCATGCTCATCACACGAATAAATGCCCTTACCAGGATTTGAACCCGGGACCATCAGCTTCGTAGGCAGGGTCACTACCCACTAGGCCAAACCGGTCGTCGAAAGAGAAGAAATATTATTACATGAGATAAGTCGATACACACAAAAGATTCATAGGGTACTTGAGCGTTAATAGTGATGCAAAATACATAGGGTAACGTCACCAAAATATGAACAGTTAATCGACTACCCCAACTTTAGATATTTTTTTACATATTTTGTAACTTATTTTTCACAACTTTTATTTTTTAATATGATTCAGCATATAATCTAGATTAGTATTAATTATTCCAAATGCTCATATTGTAATACAGTCTTCTTCTTCTTCCTCGCGTTGTCCCGGCATTTTGCCACGGCTCATGGGAGACTGGGGTCCGCTTGACAACTAATCCCAAGATTTGGCGTAGGCACTAGTTTTTACGAAAGCGACTGCCATCTGACCTTCCAACCCAGAGGGTAAACTAGGCCTTGTTGGGATTAGTCCGGTTTCCTCACGATGTTTTCCTTCACCGAAAAACGACTGGTAAATATCGAATGATATTTCGTACATAAGTTCCGAAAAACTCATTGGTACGAGCCGGGGTTTGAACCCGCGACCTCCGGATTGCAAGTCGCACGCTCTTACCGCTAGGCCACCAGCGCTTCTAAAATATTCATATTGTAATACAGTATTTTTATAAAAAAAATATTATATGATGAAATGGGGCAAAATGTCAGTACAAATTACGAGTACGTACCTACGTCAATATCTGAATAAAAACAGTATTTTATTTTTAATTTTGGCTACAGCTAATCGCAGCCTAATCAAAATGTCGGCCAGACTCAGTCTTAAGTTTCTTATCAGCATAATCGTCTACAAAATCCATTGACGTCACAACGTCTACCTCATAACGGTTCCTCAAAAATTATCGATTCAGTATCGAGTTGACATGCACCCCAAAAAACTATCGATATCCGTTTATCGCATTCGATCACGCCCGAATAGAGACATAAAATTTTATTGTTCGTCGAAACCACCAGATTTTAATGGTTTCGAACCAAAAACTCGTTTCGATTTTGATCAAAATCGGTAAACAACCTATGCACGTACGTTCCGATTCCGAGAAGCGCCGTCCTTTTCTGTCAGTATGGAATATAAAGGGACATTTGTATGTGTTATGTCTTTGATAATTGATTCGAATTATCGTGACTAAATTACAGTTGTTGGGTAATGAGTTGGGTTACAAGTTGGGACTGTTAATCGGCCATTTTGAATGTGGCTCATGCCATGCATCTATTAGGTATAAATATTTTAAATGTTCATTGTATGATATGATTGACTAACAAATTATCGTATAGGTACTTATTTTAATATTTTTGTAACATTCAATGTTGTTACCGTAAAATCACCTAACTGTACCAGCAGTGGCAGCATGGTTCCATTTTTATCGCTTGTCACTATGCTCGTCACTTTCGCACTTACATACTTGTTAGAACGTGACAGGCATGGTGACAAATGATAAAAAGCCGACCATCTTAGCCCTACAGGTGTGACCTGTACATACGAGCAAATAATTAAAACATAGATTTTAACTCGTCACATGGTGGCACTTTTGTTAAATAACTTTTAAAAATTATGAAGTCTTTAGAAATTAAATATTTTCTTCAATGTAAGGAAAGCGATACGCGGCTGGCAACCTATTTGATCTTAGACAAAAGTTTTTTAATGTTTTTTGTAGACAATTTAATGTTAATTATTTGGCAATCAGTTTTTTTTCTGCTATACTATTGATCCTAGCGTAAAGTGTACTTAATCTTTTTTATAGAAGATTTTGTGTAGAATATTTACGTTTAACAAAAATTTTTGCTATTGTTCACTGTTATTTACGAAAATATAAAGAAAGCACGTAAGTATAGAATTGATTTTGATCTAACTTTCCCGCTTGATTTTCTTTTTAAATATTGATCCTAAAGAAAAAAATGTAAGTTTTTTTGTAGGCAATTTTATATAGATTATTTGCGTACAAGAACAATTTTATTATGGGCCACCGTTTACGAGTTATTTACGAAAAACTAAAAAAGACCTTTGAACGAAGTCCAGACTAACAGCAAGAAAATAACAGATCATTAAGTGCATCACGAAATGGATCCAACTCAGCGTAATGCTGCCTATAAGCTAGCGCTAGCTGGTCTTCCGCAGGGCCCATTCGGTGATGCCACGACAGATAACACATAAAGATACGTATAAAACATAACAAAAAATACACAAGATAAATAAATGAAATAATTAAGAAAACAAACAAAACAGTCGCATATAATAAAATTATAATTATAAACGCGACCATACCCGTCAACTCAAACCGTGAAATGACGTTAATTGACCTTAATGATGACAATGCTACACTCTGTCATTGCAAATCACATGCAGAGATAGCTTAGTTCATGATGTGAGTCACCCTTCCAACTCTGATACGGAATCCTAAAAAAGTAGCATTCTGTTAACAAGCCACTTAAGATACCCGAGGAACATCGTTAGTTCGATGTTTCGGTGTTTTGAATAAAGATATCTCCGATAACCCAGAAGCTGTTTAAGATTAGGATAATAAAACTAGCGCTTTATCGATTACGGGTACAGATTAGTATCTTGTTTTAGATTAAAATAAACCAATATGGTGACTTTTACAAGTTTGTTTCTTAAGAAATTGGGCTGGTTAGTGGACTAGTTTGAAATTGAAAATATAGTCTTTATTCCTGACAGTTATTTAAATTTTTACGGTTTCTTTGTTTCTTTTCCTTCGTCATGCTGTGTTTGACAGGCATTCTGCAGGCGGCGCCACTCCTCGCGGTTTTTTGACAGTCTTCTCCAGTCTTTAGGGAAGTCATCTTCCCATCTTTTGTACGGTTTGCACTGGGGTCTTTTATTTCTTATTGGGTACTATTCAGTGACATCTTTGGTCCATTTGTCCTTTTCTGAGCGCATCATGTGCCCTGTCCATTTCCATTTGAGTGTACGGATTCTCTGGGAAACATAGATAGATAGATATTTTTTTTATTTCAAAAACATTTTCGTGACAAAAAAAAAACTTATAATAAAACTAAAACTAAGATAGAAACTAACTACTAAGTAAGTACTAGGAATTTTTTGTCACGACTGTGTAGTCGAGAAAAGGCGCCGACTCGGCATGTGCTGCAGCATTTCTGCCGGAGCGCTGGTATTCTGCCGGGACCTAGCAGTGCGCGAGTAGACTCATGGTAGGATCAACCACTAGTGACAAAATACAAACATCTTCTATGTTATTTTCCTGATGTCTGAATCGATCTCTTAGTTTTCTTCCCAGTATACTTCTTTCCATACTTTGTTGTTGACTTTGACTTTGTGCTCATTTTCCTTGCCTGGGCCTTAACCACGGGAATAAATAAAAATAAATGTACACTACTCGTTTAGGCGTATCGGGCACCTGAAATTTTCTCCTGATGTCGGATTGTTGGAGCTGCCGGATTAATGTTTTTTTTTTTTATATGAGAAATATGATCAAACGCAATCGATCTATAATCCGTCGTTCGGTGGTGTATACTGACGAATTATAGAGCAGGTCACCTGAGTCGATAATTGCCGGATTATCGCTTGTGTCGCATTGGCGAGCACCGGAATACCGAACGCCTATACAGCGTGTATTTTTGATATTAACACATCATAATCAAAGGGCAGTTAGTTCAGGCTGTAATGAACACACTTTCATAGGTTTTATAAAAAATTTACGACTTTTATTTTTTCATACAAAATAATTCAGCAAGCAATGTATCACTACTTTGTTTTAACTCAAAATGTCTCATTAATGACGCGGCGGCGTCACAACTGTCAAAAGTGATCATGATGTACGATATACATTGCCGCTCGAAAAAAATTCAAAAATTATTTGTGCTCTGGTAGTGAAGACTAAACTAAAAAATCTTTCAGAATTGTTTTATATCACTAAAACCTACGTCTAGTTTAAGTTTGAGGTTATATCAAAAATACACTGTAGTACTAATGGATTTTTGATAATATATATTTCTTGAGATTGAACTGAGAGTGCCCACTATTTCCTTATTCAGATTAGATTTCAAACGGATACCATTAAATATAGGCCAAAACCCAAATCTAAACCAATCCCACCAATCCTATCACATTCCAATAAGGGATAACCAAAAGTGGGATAAGAAAACGTTGAAAGCAAAAAACAATTGGAGTAAAATTGGTTTCAAAAGCTAACCCGTCTGTGGATTTTTTCGTCAGAATCAGGTAAATAGTAACTAAATATGGACAAATAGTAAATAAGACAAAGATACATACATTAGCGAACATATGTACAATAATTATAATTCAAAAAACTGAATAATTTTGGCGACACAGCAATTTTTCCACATTATTAAATTATAGAAACGGTACTTGATCGCGTATTATTTTTTAAATTTACCTCCGGCGTATCGAGGAACACGTTGTTCCCGTGGTCTTGGAGAAGACTGGCGAAAGTTGACATCAACATCTAGCTGCGCGAGTTTTTCGAACTACCCGCACTTGGTCTTGCATGGTTATCAACTTGAACGTTTTTTGCTGTATCACCGGTTATGGTGCAGGTTTCGGCAGATTCCCACGGAACCGCCGAAATACCACACCCTTCAATCAATCAATCAATCATTTATTTATTTGCAAAAATACAGTAACATAAGGTGTTAGGACTATTCATGTACAATGTGTATTTTGCTTGCAAGCAAGCGTGCAAATATAATGTGTCAAATCTAAGCATTGAAAAATAACAAAATTGAAATTAAGACATTAAATAGTTAGAGAATTAGAAAAATTAGGAAAAAAAGTCAGTCAGTCGCCATAGAATAATAAAAATAATCAGTAAAAATCAAGAGAAAATATATATATATATATGAATTTGAAAATAATTAGAAGAATTTGCATAGTTGAAAACAATTATTATGTCAATATTATTGATACATACTACGGAATTTGTCATTACTCATTAAATTCTAAATATTTTTTAATGCTATAAAAACATTTGTCAAGCAGCCAGTTTGTTAATTTACGACTAAACCTTGGGCCAGAAGTCCGAAAAAGAAGTAAAAATATTGTCTGTCATCCGGGTCGTAAAGGATTGACACCTCACCTGACTTAAATATAAAATATAAATATGATATAAAATTATGCTAAGTAATGTCTTTAATAAATACTAAATGAAGATTTTCTTAGATAAACTTTTATCTCTGTTCAGAAACGTTCAAAAATGCATTTATTTTTGATCCTTTTTCTGTAGCTTAATTCTTATGTTTGTAATAATAAACGAACTTCAGAAATTTTCATATAATAATTTTAATTTCATGTAACAAGATAATTTTATAATCATTTTATTCAAATTGCATATTTTTAAGTTAAATTATTCAATAAAATGTATAAATTCAATCATAATTCATATCTCTTTGTTCAAATTTAATGGCATTTATGGCAATTTTGTATTCAAAGTTCTGACAGTTTACAGAGCTTTTAAAACTTACCGGTTGTTATCCGATTCCCCAACGACTATTCACTTTGCCACTTTTTGTATTTTTGTAATTTTGGAAGTAAACCAGCGTCTATACTACAGTCCACTCTTATTTATCACCTCGACAACACCTGAGACCAGCGAAGATTTTACAATCTCCTTATGTCACGGTTTATTAGATCTTTATGGCAGCCTAGTCTTGAGTCCGCATCAAGCTCGGTTCTCCATACGAACGTAGCTACGCTCTCAATTTAAAACGACTAGCTAGATTGCTTTGAAACTTTGTACTTACAATAGGATAATGTATATCTATGCCTGTCTTTAGTTTATGTAGCTTCAGACGCCCTAGTTAAAAAAATCACAATGAATTTAAGGTTCCAGACAAAACTTGTTATTGCTATATTTCGTTTGTTGAATAAACTGGAGCTATATAAACAAATTGCAGGCATATACAAGGTGCCCGTGAGCATTGCGAGAGAATTTAACGGTGCATTCCTGATGGCAACAGAAGCAAAAAATGTTATATGACTTTTTGTGATTTTGTTTACATAAAACGTAATTTTTATTGATAAACACATAACTTAAAATTAACAAAAAAGTTTTTTTTTATTTGGCGGTAGCCTTTCGAATACATTTTTTTAATTTTTCGATATCAATCAATAGGTATGTCCAGACTAGACCTCAAAGTGGCAATACCGCAGTCAAAAATGTGTTTTGTACCGACTTATGGCGAAAGAACGAAAAACATTAATTATCTCTGAAACTAGGCCTAATGCAAAAAAAATTATATGACATTTTAGTTTCTAAATATTACCAGGAATGCTTAAAATGTCTCGCAATGCTCACGGGCACCTTGTATATACCTCATGTCATTGTATTTTTTTTTTATGGTAGAGGAGGCAAACGAGCAGACGGATCACCTGATGGTAAGCGATCACCGCCGCCCATGGACACCTGCAACACCAGAGGGGTTGTAAGTGCGTTGCCGGCCTTTAAGATGGGAGTACGCTCTTTTCATGAAGGTTTGAAGGTCGTATCGGTCCGGAAATACCGCAGTCGACAGTTCATTCCACAGTTTAGCTGTGCGAGGCAGAAAGTTCCTGGAAAAACACACAGTTGAGGACTGCCAACCATCTAAGTGGTGAGGATGGAAATGTTGTCGCGTAGGGGGATGGCGAAAAGAAGCGGCAGGGATTAATCCGAACAATTCCTCGGAGCACACCCCCTCTTGTACATGCGATAGAAAATGCAGAGCGAGGCCACATCTCTACGCAGCGCCAAGGAGTCAAGCCGATCCGAAATGCACTGGCAGTCGACAATTCGTATGTGCAAAGATTCATTATGATCCAACACGTAGTTATAAAATGAGAACGAAACTCCGTTTGTATCGGAAGGTGAAATTCGGCCGAGCTGGCTGCGGACCGATTCAGAGCTAATCACGACATGTTGTCGTTTTGCCTCGCATTACCGCTACATAGCGGGAAACCCATGTTGTCGTATACGGTGTAGCGCTACGACCGTAGCTCAGCGGTGATTTTTTTAAAGACGCGTTTATTGCCTATATATAAGTTCACTGAATTTCACAATCGATGTCGCAAAAAAGCATATTTCCGCAACCGACTGTAGCTAAACATTACAAACAAACAAACAAGAATCTTAAATTACCTCTAAGTATTAAGAACAGACAACGTAAACGGCAAATACCACATTAGCATAGGGTCGAAATTCCCCCACAAAAACGCCGTAACCGCCACCACTTTACTGTAAACTTAAGTCGTTTTTAGGGGGAGGAATTCCACCCCCCTCTTAATAGCCGATAGGATTTTCAAGGGAGATTCGGGAAGTCATTAGGAGAATAATTTTCATTGTAATAAACACTCGGCGATAAATATCAACCCCTTTTATTTATTGGTGGGGGGAGTTTGACGGTCAAGATCTGTTGAGGGATTTGGGGATGGTTTCTTAATTAAAATATATAGACGATACGAAAATATCGATTAGAATAACTGAACAACTATGTGGCTACCACCAGTTCGTCACTGACATAAACTAACTTACTTTCTATGCATCTCGCTCGTACTCGCATATAAGTGCGAGCGAGATGTATAGAAAGTAAATTACGTTCTCGATAGCGTATGTGTCAGTTTTGACACTGTCAGTGACTCATGGTACGGGTACTTACGAATATTCAATAATAGTAAATAAAATATGATTTTCCATTTATTACGTAGTACATAACCGTTCTGATATGGGCCCATTCTATTTTGTTGTCGATTTTTTTTCAACAGATTTTGTCATAAATTGGTGGATAGATGGACTTATTCTATACATAATAAGTACAATTTCACTGTACATCTTAAAATAATATTTTTATTTCATATCAATCGGAATCCGTGACGTAGCGGATAAGCTGCTGGAAAGTCGCCTCCGATGGTATGGCCATATAAGCCGCAAACCAGTAGAATACGTCGGAAATAGTTGCCTCAACCTCACTGTCCAAGGCCCTAGATCACGCGGCCGCGGTAGGCCTAAAGAAGCGCTGGCTGGAGGTCGTGACAGCGGACATGGAAGACAATCTCACATCTGAGGATGCCGAAGACCGGGCAAAGTGGAGAAGATTAAGTAGGAAAGCGGACCCTGGCGCTAGGGTGGAAAAACGCTAGGTTGAAGAAGAAGAAGATCAATATTGGTGCACTCAGAACTCTGTTATAATCTCTATATTTGGATATTAACGGATTCGAAGAATGAAATACGACAACGATAAGTTCTGGTTTAGATAAGTTCTCATTTAGATATCGTTTGTATGTCGTATCCATCAGTTACCAATTAATAAATTTAAGAATCATGTAAAGCGTAAACTTATTTCTAAAGCTTATTATACCACACAAGACTACATGAATGATAAAACAACGTGGGATTAATTGTGATTCGAAATGATTAATTATTTATTATATTTGAATAATGATGATGAAATGGATATTCCAATGCATGTATTTCCTTTGTTGTTTTTATTATATTGGTTTGACATTTAGAATTTATTCTAGAAACAATCTAGACTAGTATTTTTTATACATTTTTTTTTTTGTATGACTATATTTTGTGAAAGTTTTAGTATTAAATTTGATCTATGAATTATATTCATTAGTATTATATATGGAATAATATTTACAACATCAATAAATTGCTCTGATAATTAGATTAAGATAATTATATGTAATACTGTCTTACTATTCATAAGTGCTTGTTGCTAGGCCTACATGAATAAAGTATATTTGAATTGGAATTGGTATAATTGACAGAAGCAGCAGCACTTTGGCGTTAGTTACGTGGCGCTTACGTGTTATTTTAATATAAATAAATAAATAAATATTATAGGACATTATTACACAAATTGACTAAGTCCCACAGTAAGCTCAATAAGGCTTGTGTTGAGGGTACCTAGACAACGATATATATAATATATAAATATTTATAAATACATAGAAAACACCCATGACTCAGGAACAAATATCCATTGCTCATCACACGAATAAATGCCCTTACCAGGATTTGAACCCGGGACCATCGGCTTCATAGGCAGGGTCACTACCCACTAGGCCAGACCGGTCGTCAAATATAATAATATATAATAATGATAATATTAGTTGTAACATACATTAATTCATGTTAATCAGTGTTTTCTTACGTGTACTCTTCACTTTATCATGATGTTTTTCTATTAGTTATATATGTTGGCCAAAGCCTTTTCCCATATTCATTGGTATTTTTATTGGTATTTTTTAGATATTTTAAAGTATGGATCATTGGTTAAAGTCCGGTAAATCTTCCTCTTAGTAACGAAAATGTAAGGTATTTTTGTAACTCGACGGATTTTTCTTGTTCGGAATGGGAATTTTGATTTTATACTACCAACAACAAAGAGTTCTTCAGACCATCCAAATTTTATCTCTCACAAAAAAAAAACAACAATATTAAAATCGGCTCCTTTACCTGTAAAAAGAAAGAAAGAAAGAAATAAATATTATAGGACATTATTACACAAATTGACTAAGTCCCACATTAAGCTCAATAAGGCTTGTGTTGAGGGTACTTAGACAACGATGTATATAATATATAAATATTTAAATACAAAGAAAACACCCATGACTCAGGAACAAATATCCATGCTCATCACACGAATAAATGCCCTGACTAGGATTTGAACCCGGGACCATCAGCTTCGTAGGCAGGGTCACTACCCACTAGGCCAAACCGGTCGTCGTATAATATTTCGTCGTAAAATATATTCAATCTATTTTTTTTAGATTGAGAAAAACTCGGTAAGTCAGTAATTTTCTTTTATTGCAATATGTTGACAAGTCATTAAAATTTCCAAGACGGGATGTAGTTTAGCAATTAAATCTCCCAAAATTGCAATAATTCACGTACCCCACTTCATTTCCAAAAACCCATCCTGATCGGCTCCCGGATTCCTTGGTGTAATTATATGAACCCTTTCGACACTAAATTACAGCGTGGCGCAATTACTCTGTAATATAAGAGTGTTAGTCGTTTTATGGCTTTTACTAATTTGGGGTGTCTGTAATGTAAACATAGGTGGAGGTGGAGCTTGCGACTTTTGCATCTTCCTCTTGCTCCTGGTTTATTTTTTGTATCATGTACAATTAGGGCTGCCATCCGTCCGGGTTTTCCCGGATTTGTCCTAGTTTGGAGGCCGTCCGGAGGCCGTCCGGGGGGGTCAAGAAGTGTCCATGTAATTTCAGCACATTAAAACTACATGTAAAATTAAAGGTCTTGTTTTTTAAAAATATTATTTTCGGACTCGTCCGGGGAAAAAATGCGATTTACGCCAAATGTCCGGGTTTTTTTAAAGCTTTGTCCGGGTTTGGCGAAATTCGAGATGGCAGCCCTATGTACAATCAACCTATTTAATATGGATAATGGCGGAGATAACGCACTATACCTCAGACACATTGTAAAAATAACAATGGACAGATTGCAAATGCTGACGCCGCACAAGAACACAGTAAGGTTGTCACAGAATTTTACACAACTGCCAAAAAGGACAGCTGGATGAAGCAATATGGGCAGCCCTGTAAGTAGTACCGAGCTATTAACAATGGCGATGTATGCAGCTCGGGTGCGCGCGACCTATCCCTCACCCCACCCCGCACGATTGCCCTGTCTGACTAAACATACCCCGGGGCTTTAGATATGAGAATGATATCATCATCATCATCATTTCAGCCTCCAGTCGCCTATCGCTGAGCATAGGCCTCTTTCCGTGTACGTCACTTATTCCCGTCCTGGGCTAGTCTTATCTAGAACTGTCCCGCGATTTTTAGAGTGTCGTCCACCCAACGAGCCAACGGACGCCAGGTGCTTCTTTCATCCAAATCCTTTTATGTAGCTATTTATTTACTTCGTTTATTCATCGTCTATATTAATGAAAATAGTTAAATAAATAAATAAATATTATACGGACATTATTACACAAATTGACTAAGCCCCACGGTAAGCCAAGAAGGCTTGTGTTGTGGGTACTCAGACAACGATATATTATATAAATATTTAAATACATAGAAAACATCCATGACTCAGGAACAACCTGTATTCATCACAGAAATACATGCCCTTACCGGGATTCGAACTCAGGACCATCGGCTTTATAAGCAGGGTCACTACCTACTAGGTCTTAAGGGTCGTCAAGTTAGTACCAAAGTATAGTTAGGTACCAAACTATGAATTAGAACAAGGTAGTATGCTCCAAATATACTTGAAATGTGAAAATAGTTTTTGGTTTTGATTTTATTTTGAAAGTTCCTTGTTCTTACTTATTTAAAAATAATAAAAATAAATATTATAGGACATTATTACACAAATTGACTAAGTCCCACAGTAAGCTCAATAAGGCTTGTGTTGAGGGTACTTAGACAACGTTATATATAATATATAAATATTTATAAATACTTAAATACATAGAAAACACCCATGACTCAGGAACAAATATCCATGCTCATCACACGAATAAATGCCCTTACTGGGCCCTTAATGCAGGGTCACTACCCACTAGGCCAAACTGGTCGTCATTTCTAGTGTAGCATGTAAAAAATTTATGCACCTAAAACCCGGGGTATAGTCATAAGTACCTATCATTCTCTAGCGGCCTTTCAAAAGGAGATATGTCTCCAGAGTGTAGATAAACAAGCACTTATGGACTTATTCGTATAATATCGTATTGAAAATTGAAACTCAATATTCTCGATACATCACCAAGATAGATAGATATTTAGTAATGTAGCTTTAAAATTAATAGGAACATAACGTGCGATGATATCATTAATATGAGCCGTATGCAATTCCCATATATTCTCCTCCAACATAGGTACTTTTTTTATCTTCGTACAAATTAGTTGCTGTTTGATTTTATAAATATGTCAACAAGGTCATTTTTATTGGTCATTAACGTACCGTGATTCACTGTTTATTGGCGTTTTGCACTTTTAAATTAAGTTTTCAATAAGTTATTGGATTTACGGGGTAAAGTTATGCTAATGATGGTTTTGTTCGTTAAAATATAATGAAAGTTTATGTTTATACTTAATCCGAGAAGTCTTGTAGTTATTACATATTGCTAATGCAATGGCATAATATAGTAAACACCCCTATAATGGAACAGGCACCAGTAATGGGATGGTATGGACAAATCCTGTAAAACAAGTATTTACCATCAGTTTTTAATCGCTGGCAACATTTTACCATAAACAAGAGCCACAGAGCTGCTTCAATTTTTCATTGATATTTGTTTGAAAATTAATGGCACCATACATCCCATGACTGGAGCAAAAAGCCATAGTTTTAATTGGTTAATAATATTGAAACCAATTGCAGTAGCTTTCATTAAATACATAGAAAACATAACGGATGAATTGGACATTCAATTTTTAAAGCATAAAGCGGTAGAAATTTTACAGATGTCGGTGAAATATTAAAAATACTCCAAATTTTCTCTTAAATGTCATAAGTATTTGCAAATATCTGGTAGATGTGGTAACATAAATAATGCACCTAACCTAAAATGACCATGTGTGCCTATTTCACTACTATAGATGTTTTATCCTCCAAAGTCCCGGCGTACTTGTACAAGTAGGTACAAATTAAATCGAGTTTTGAAAACTTATTGAAATAACTAACTAACTAATTAACTAACTATTGTGGCGCAGTGATCCAAAGAGGGTCTTGGCTTCCAAAACGAGAGAACGCCACCTGTCCCAATCCTGTGCCACTTCCTGCCAGTTCAATAACTAGCTTTGAGTTGGCACAGATCCGCCTGTACACTGTCGCTCCAGCGGTATCCTGGGCCGACCCACTGGAATTACTGGAAACTTATTGAAATAAAAGATAAATATTCAAAAGCAAGAACAAGATAAAGAATCGTCAAACGTTAAATCAAGCAAGTTTATAAATCAAATCATAAATAAAGCAAGTTAGCAAGCAAGACATATAAACAAATACGTAAAAAAACAAAAAAATATCTATAAGTAACAAAATGTTAGATCACTGTATAATTTTAAACTGAAATTGATGTTTATTGTTAAATAAGTGACTTTTAGGTAATAATCTTAACAGTATAATAAATAATAGTAATAGTCCAATAGTAAATATATATAAACAAATATAATATACGGGTAGTTGATACTTGCTAAACTATAAAAAATGTTGTCACAAACTATAGTTGATATTGTATACGTATATAATTAAGCGAAATGTTTATCCAATTTTTAGATTTGTGTAGTTGGGACTAACCTTTGCTGCATTACTAGAAATAGCGGTGGTACCCTGATCTTAAGACAGGTTTAACTAGTTTAGGGCTCAGGACACTATTCCTAGGCTATCTAACAATAGAACGCTCCTAAAAATGTAATACTCTTCTACTGTGAAATAAGCTGCAATTTTGATCCCTGAATAAATCATTTTTCATTAAATTAAAATGTTTAAAATAAATTATTTTTCACCACACTCGTTAAGGCTCTCTTTATTTTGCAAAAACTGATAATTGTATACACAAAAGTGGATTACTTTTAATTTCATGCAACTGCTTACTTATTTCTCACTATATCTTACACCTTTAACAATAATCACTAATTCTAAAAGATGCAAAACCGACAGGGACAGTCGCCGTTTTTAACCCTACACCAAGACACCCCTGGCCATAAATTGTGCCGTCTGGACCCTAATGGCTTCTTTGTTTATGCTGTACCAATATATACAGTCTTAATCGAACGGGGTATGGTAATTTTGTGGCTTAAGGAAAGTGTCGTTCGATAGGCGACACGGTAGCGACTTGCAAGCGACCATATTTAATATATATTAATATATTATAGGGACATTCTTACACAAATTGATTAAGTCCCACGGTAAGCCAAGAAGGCTGTGTTGTGGGTACACAACGATATATATAATATACGAAGTATTTGTATATTATATATATCGTTGTGTACCCAAGGTTTAAAGAATTTTATTTCTCATAAGATTTTTTTACAATTCACTTATATGAGAATTAGGAGTAAATAAGTGAACATTGTACGGGTGAGCGTATGCATGCGTATTTACATTCACACAATACAAACAAGTGCCTTAAATTACCTTAAATATATACATATTTCTACAGTTTTCATTTAGTGTAACTACGCAAAAAGCAACATATTATTTCTGCACTAAATGCGGGTCATTGACAAACAACAAACGCATTAATTTACCTTTGTAGGATTAATCTTAGGTGTAAGAAAATAAGTCTAGCCATACGCGACCATATACCGCTCAGTACGAAATATAATTAGCGCAATTTTAGTACTTAAATACATAAAAAACATCCATGACTCAGGAACAAATATCTGTGCTCATCACACGAATAAATGCCCTTACCGGGATTCGGACCCAGGACCATCGGCTTCATAGGCAGGGTCACTACTCACTAGGCCAGACCGGTCGTCAAAATATATTTTCACATAATATTCGGTTTTGGTTTGAGTTGTGTCACTTTTTGCTTCTTTGTTTATGCTGTGCCAATATATAAACTTAATTGAATGGGGTATGGTAATTTTGTGGCTTAAGGAAAGTGACGTTCGATAGGCGACACGGTAGCGACTTGCAAGCAACCATATTGTTATGAATGAGGCCAATACAGCGGTGTCACGTACACAAATACGAGCCAATCGTGCAGTCTCACGCCACAACGCGATTGGTTGATGAGTTAGCATCACGCGCGCGATTAGTCGCAACTAGTTTCGTTAGACTGCACAATTGACACGTATTCCTGAGTGACACCACTGAACTAGCACCATTCTCAGTGCCCACAAGGCCCGTCCTTAAATATATAAGTAAATAAATATTATAGGACATTATTACACAAATTGACTAAGTCCCACAGTAAGCTCAATAAGGCTTGTGTTGAGGGTACTTAGACAACGATATATATAATATATAAATATTTATAAATACTTAAATACATAGAAAACACCCATGACTCAGGAACAAATATCCATGCTCATCACACGAATAAATGCCCTTACCAGGATTTGAACCCGGGACCATCGGCTTCGTAGGCAGGGTCACTACCCACTAGGCCAGACCGGTCGGTCGGTATATAATATATGTCAATGATATTAACCAAGTATTAACAAACGCTTTGAAATGTAAACAACTCCATCCCTAATTAAACCATCCACATTCTCAGTATCGATATAAAAATAAATTTCCACAAAAAAATGCTGCAGATCGAATCTAATCGTCGGCTCGGAACGTCAAGATACTTAACGACAAAAAAACTCGAATAAATACGGTTTTATTACCAAAGGAGCTCCCTTTCCAATTTATGAGAATATAAAATTGGTTAAATGGTAACATATTGTTTTGTATTGATTCGTTTTATCGTTATCGTGTAAGTTGGGGTTAGAATATGTGGATATGCCAGTTTAAATGTTTAAAACAGCGAAATACTTTTTTCGTTTAAAGTAACTGAAAATCGAGAACAAAGTTTAATTAAAATACTATACTTTAAGACAGGGATGCAAGAGTTCGTAATTATTTAGTTATACCTACTATGTAAGCACATTTCTGCCCGTATGACGAAAATACTTCAATAAGTACAAAACTAGTGTGTGTGTGGATACACTGGACCCAAAAAGCAAATCTCGTAGATTTCTACTAGTATAATAAATAATATGTAAAATCATATCGGTAATTATTAAACACCTAAATACGCTTCCATATAATTGCAGCAATAGCAATAGTGTTTACAAATAGCTGTAAAAGTATTACTCGGTAAAACATATTTTTATTTAAAAAAAAAACATTTATTTCAGACCTTGGTCCATACAGTGTGAGTTTAACTTAATTTCTTAAGCACACTAAAATATGATATTATTATACTAAATTTAACTTACAATTAAATGATATTTAAAACTAAATGATGTTTAACTAACCGCAGCGCGGACGCGCAACGCGCCTGTGTAAGTATCAAAAAATTATACAAAACATTATACATTGCTATAAGAAGTGTATAACATATTTATTAGACTGTAATATAACACTTTAAACTATCGCGTTTTGTACACATATTTAATGATACCGCGATATTAATTCATTATTTTTACCTTAAATCCGACGTTTCTGCTCGGTTGGTCGGTTGCACAAGCAGTGGTCACGGGTCACGGAAGACTGACGTTCCAGTAGAATGTCAAAGGAGATATTGGTAAACAACACTAATTTTATTGGGGTAGACCCATTAATATCTAAAATATGCATATTTATTAGTTTATGGATTTATTCAAAAAAATTAATAGGATGTCGTATCCATATATTTCTAACGATATTATCGACGACATCGTCGTTTTTATCGTTATTATTGGTCGTTATATCGGAATTAACGATCAGAAGAACAGAAATTCAAACATTAATCGTGTTTATCGCAACGATGCGTGTACGCAACACTAAATGAGAGTTTACTGTGACACAGGCTTATAAGCTTGTGGTTTTTGAAATTGGTATGTTTTCCGAGAATATGCACTTCGTGATGATGTTCAATCCAGAGATCTTACTTCGAACCCTGACATAGCCATTGAGATTTGATATTTATCACTAGCTTTTTAGTGTAAAATCCAGTAGAAAGCTTACAAAACAAGATTATTTACCTTAGTTGTTTACCTAGGACCCGAGTATTTTAAACGGATTTCCGTAAAACCTTTTGCGTATAAATTACCTGTTATAGATTGTGTCTTTCACGATGATACGCAGATTTGTGAATTCTAACCTTTAATGGCATGGCAATACGAGCCAAATCACGCATCTTCGTAAATGACGCGATCTATAGTAGTTTTAATTTAGTACCCATATGAATAGTAAAATAAATTAACAACCAGTGTTGGCCGAACGTTAATTGCAATTGACAATTAACCGTAACGGACGGTACAGTTTACGGTTCAATTTGTAATGGATATTGTTCAATTGCAATTAACATTCGGCCAACACTGTTAACAACCCTCTCAGTGTCGATCCTGAGCTTCGAAACTTCTATAACTTGCAGATTAACTTGCTAGAAAATTGTAAAATTTACAATTTTAATGTTACAATTAATTTACATCACACTAATACGTTTAATAATCGAAACCGCTGCGAGCGTGGGTACAGCAAGCCGCAGCGTTTAGCAATCAACGGGCGGCGCGGGCGCAATCTGCACGATACCATCGCGGCATTACGTAAAAATTACGATTACCGTAATGAAATAGTGGTGAAGAGCCTCCATAGCTGGATGTGGCTTGGATCTGCATCTGCAAACAAATCCTGCAAGAAACCAGCACTGCATTTTATACAACGTCGGTGACAAACAAGCATATGGCCTGGCTGATGGTAAGCCGTCTCCGTAGCCTATGGACAGCGGCAACTCCAGAGGAGTTACATGCGCGTTGCCGACTCTAACACTCCCACCCTCTTTGAGCTCTGGCAACCTTTCTCACCGGCAGGAATACAACACGAGGAGTAATAGGGTATAGTGTTATTTGGCTGCGGTTTTCTGTAAGGTGAAGGTACTTCCCCAGTTGGGCTCTGCTCTAGATCTGGAATGACATCCACTGTGCTGTGCCCTACCACATAAAGCGAGGTGACATTCACAGTGCCCATACCTCTCTTTTGGACGTAGTTTAAGTACATACCCGGGACCGCATACTGCATAAGTTCGCCTAATAATTATGGAATACTGTTCTCATCTGAAGGCAGGGACACCCCAGTGCTAGCTTCTTCTGGACCGCATGCAATGAAGAGTGACTCAAATTCTTGTATTTCGACTTCTTGTCGCAGTGCAAATTTCAGTTACAATGTTTCCGAAAAATTCCGACTTTTTTATGTTATAGTATAGTCAGCAAACGAGCAGACGAGCCGCCTGATGGGAGGCGTTCATTGTCGCCCATGGACATAAGCAACATCATAGGAGCCACTTAAGCGTTGCCGACCCTTGAACTCCTACTATTCCAGAAACTTCCTGCCTTGCACAGCTCACAGTTTAATCGTAACAAGAACTGTCCCCCGCGGTATCTCCAGACCGATTCGACCTTCACTTCAGACATTTAAGAAAAGAGCGTACTAACAGTTTTGAATGATTTAAGTGTGGACGCGACCAGTGGCAACGTTGAAAGCGAACGCAGCCGACGCGCACGAATGATGGTAGACCAAGCACGGTCTACACAACTTTGACACCCACCCGCTATCTCCACTTACCCGTGAACAAGATGCATGTAACTGCGTCGAAATATCGGGAGCTCAAAAACAATATAAAAGGTTAATCACGGTTTATATCCCGGTCGATTCAAGTCTAAAGAGCGTACTTTTATAGCCTAGCAACGCACTGTCAACATCTCTGGTGTTACAAGTGTCCATGGGAGGCGGTATTTGCTCAACATTAGGCGTTTCATCTGCTCGTGTGCCTCCTCTATATAAAAAAGTGCCACTTCCATAGTTACAACTTTCCGCAAAGTCAGAGTCGCTCGAAATAATTACAGAAGACTTCTATCATTACTGGCGACGATTACGCTCCAGATAGGCACACATTGCTAATAAAAATTATATTAAAACGAACACACTTGCACACTTAAAGCATTGTTCTTGTCAGGAAATTGACGTTTCTATTGTTTCTGGCGAATTTTGATTGGCTATCTTATCTTAAAGGTAAATAGTTTGTTAAATATCGGAAGGACTGAAATTGAGGTTTAAGTATAGTCTAATAAACCAATTTTGTTAGCAGTAAACTAATTATGTAGCCTAAGGTTTATTTTGTAAACAGTTTTCTCTTTTTTCAAAGACGATTAAATACTTACGCCATTATGCATAAAACCAGACCTTTGTAAGATATTGTCTCTTTTTAACAAACATAAATATCAGTATGATAGAAAGGGACAAATGATTATCAACGGCTTTATAAATTTGGCAGAATGAATAAAGCCCTTATCACCCGCGTTAAAAAAACGAATTGTGTGATCCCTCATTCACTAAAATCGGCTCGACTGTTTCGGTACAAACATACCTATTTATACCCTACATACAAAGACTACTAAAAATTATAATTAATTATCGATGAGGGTAATTAACAAAATACAAATGAACTTCAATTAAAAACCAATTTCGAATCTTTATTCGAGATGATAGTAACAAACCATGTGCTCCGTAACCTATGAAATAGTATTATTATTTACCTAAGTATATCATTATTCTGTGACACACATATCCCTAATTATTCTCCAAATATATTCCTCAAATTGTCCACGTCCCATTTAGTAATAAAGACGTCTTGGGCCGTGTCCACCACGCTCGGCTAGCGAGGGTAGATACAGATCTTCGGCCGTCGATGTTTTAACAGCTTTTTCAAGGTTTTCGCTTCACCTGGCGGGGAAACACGTATTTATGTGTCAGGTATCACAAAAATGTGGGTCTTATATTGTGTCTATTTGATAAACATATTGTTATTCTAATGCAACTAGAGCCCGTCTAATCAAACTTACTCGTCTGTTACGTCTATTACTTCTACGCGCTTAAACCACAGAACCGATTTAGATGAAGTGGTATGAATATATCTTGAAGCTCGAAGAAATACATAGATAATTCTCTTTTATTCAGCCCAACGTTAACTATTCCCGGTATTAGGGCATACATGTGACATATTTTCTGAATAAGGGTAACTGGTGGTCTCTTACTCAGTCAATATACAGCTCTTATAACTCCTGTTACACCTTATATCTCCGATAAATTGCTATTACAATGCTCTTAAGCAGCTACCTAAACTTATGGCTACCTAAATGTGTGCCCATTTAATAGTTATAACAGTTGAAAAGTCGTTGATACAGCTCTTATGCAGCTTTTATATTCAGCTTGAAGCGTATTCATTATTTGACTACTATACATCTGTCTGTGCTACTTGGGAGGGTACATTCAATCATCATCATTATTCCACGCAAAAGAAGAAGTCAATTAACAATTATTCGTTTTGAAAGGCCAAGATTATGCATAAATCTGTCACCAAAGTCAAGACAATAATTTCTCAATCTTACGACATCCATGCAATGTTTTCAATATATTAAATATGGCGCAAAACCAGAAGGGTGACGGAAAACACGAACTATTGTCAAAATACAATAGTGTTGCAGCAATCTTTGTGTGGCAGATTACGTTGCTACATAGTATTTACTTATGTGACATAATGTTGCAAACATGTATGGTTATGGAGGTTGATTTTTCTTAGACATATTAATGTTTAGTACAATAGTGGTTTTCTTTTCATTATACAAAGTAGAATTGTCAAAAAATCGATTAAATTGTTAATTTGAAGTGAATAGTATCCAAACCTCTGCCTTCGAAATATACTTTTTGTGTATTGAAGCACGCAATTTACGCAAAACTGGAAGTTGTAGTGACAAATTAGTTAAGTCACAGAAGACTTTAGATTTTAATAATTACAGTCTAATCATTAGACAGTAGATGTAGACTGATGAATTGAAAGAAATTGACGAAAATTTCAAATCTTCTAAGCCATGGTGTTAGTCCTTTTCCGAGTCTTCACGGACAGTCGCTTAAAAGGACTCCAGTCGTATAATAAATAATTGGTCTTCTATATTGAAGATATGTCAACTCAACTCGTTATTAAAATTCATATAAATGAAGCACAGCGTGTTTCTTTTTATAAGTCATCTGGTAATAGCGTGCGACTTGCAATCCGGAGATCGCGGGTTCAAACCCCGGCTCGTACCGATGAGTTTTTCGGAACTTCTGTACGATTATATTGTGATATACATTTGATATTTACCAGTCGCCTTTCGGTGAAGGAAAACTTCGTGAGGAAACCGGACTAATCCCAATAAGGCCTAGTTTATCCTCAACCTCAAGGTTGGAAGGTCAGATGGCAGGGCAGCAGTTCTTGGGTTTAGTTGCCAAGCGGACCCTAGATTCCTATGAGCCGTGGCAAAATGCCGGGACATCGCTAGGAAAACGAGAGAAAAGAGAAATCATCTATTGATTCAAACGGAAACATTGCAGAAATTTAAACCCACTTGATAAAAGAACCTTGAATAAAACAAAATGGCGCGGGCTGCGTACGCACTGATCACCGCTCATCAGCCGATACAATGGATCGCATTCAATATGGATCTGTGAACCGTGACCACCGCCCATTGGTTGTTAACAAAGAACAACAGTGTAGAAGGCACTCTCAATTTTAGACGTCTTGTGGAGATGGCGTGAAGGAAAATTCTCAGAATAGGGTATAACATAAATCTGTGAAAGGTGACCACCACACATACTAATAAACAACAAAAATATAGAAGGCATACCTAAAATATCTATTTTAGAAGACTTTAAACCGATGCCGATAAGGGAAATTAACCAGCATTCAAAATTTATTTGTGCACGGTGATCATCAAACATTGGTTGTCAGCAACAAAGTACTAGATATGGAAAGACATTCAAAAGAGAAAAGAGAATATAGATCAAAATTTATTTCTTTATTACATAAATTCAGTCTATCTTTTGAATTGCTCAATGAGATCGGTTATTGTTTTTTGCAGTACAATATCACATCTGAAGCGGCTTGCTCTTTACGTGTACAAATCTAGAGGCTCAGTGATTAGACACGGCCGGGTGGGCACCAATGATTGCTCCGAGCCGCGGGAAATGTGACAATGGCCGGCGTATTGGTTATCAGATATTGTGGCTAAACTATTAATATTATGTGGGATGTATATGTTACATGAGTGAATAAACCTTTTCTTCTTAATTATTACCCTAGTTATGGACACCTGTGTCACGTCCTAAAGGGTTGGTTGTACCAAACCGTCGGTCATCGTCAAAGCGTTCGCTAATTTTTATTGAAGGGAAATCTTCCTAGTTACACATTCTGTTAAGTGTGGTTGATGCAACTGGCCTTAAATCCTGGTTTTATGGCATTAACATTAACTAATCATGCACTTTTTGTGGTAGTTATAAGCCCTTAACACATGGGCCATCTACCAAGCACGATAATATAACGTGGTACAAGAGTTCTTCTACCAAACTCTGATACTATTGTCGCCTGGCTGACGGGACAGAACAACAACAAGAAATAGTTAATTCACCCACATAATTATAGTATTTGGCCGCTAATATATACCACAACTATAGAGCATTTATTTAAATTAGGGTGTTCTAAAGTACTTATAGAAACAAGAGCTGAAGACGTTGAATTCGGGCTGGTTTTAAACATTGAAGGTTTTGGTCACTTCTTCTTAAGGAAACATGATATCTGTTTAATCTTAATATATTCTACTTTTGAATACTTCCTGATATATATTTCCTATTTTAGAATTAAATAGGGCCCTTGAATGTAAAATGAAAAAGTCAGAAAAAAATAAACTTAAGATAAGATAATTTATTATATCGGGAACTTGGGAAAATTACGTGCAAAGATTTTGCATAAATCTTCCTATCCAGCTGGGAGTAAAACGATTCGAGGATAAACTAGATATAAATATTTCGGATATTGATAGAAAGATTTGCTTACGAAAAATAATGCTTTAAAGACACATCCGCAATATTTTTATATTATAATATATCGTAGAACAATACATTGACCTACATAACTTTTTTTACATAAATTTCACCCTTTCTTTCATACAATAAGACCGAGTGACTGACGTCACTATTATAGGGAAATTGAACTGAAATGAGGCATCTGAGTGACAGCGATACAAAGGTATGATTCGGTGGAACATTTTTTCTCAATAGAATTCAATAAAGCGCTTTGTCGTACGAAACCTTTGCGCAAGAAGGCCGTATGTTACACTGTGTGGCCTAGTTAAAGAAAAGAGATGTAAGTAATTTAAATTCTTATTTCATTTTCATAATTAAACTTAACTATGAACATCATCCTCGCCAGTTCTATGGTTATAACTTGCAAATGAATTTCAATTGACTTAAAAAACAGTTTAATTGTTTTTATTGCAGAACAGAAATTCAATTGTATATTTGTGAAAACATCTTAAATTGACTTTACTTTTGCATTTTTCAGAACAGTGTTGGCCGAACGTTAATTAGAATTGACCAAAAACCATTATAAGTTTGATTGTCCTCTTATGTGCAAAATGAGCCAGAGGACTAAATCACTTTTATTAATTTATTATTAGCGTTAGTAAACTAACATGTAGATTAAGTTCAAAACTAACAACTATGTTGACCATTATGTTGTCTATAATAAATAAATAATAATAATAATAATCTGGATCTGGCTTCCGCAGTCTCACCTCTCGACAACCTCACAGCCGCTCCAAAGTGTTGCCCTATTGTCGCACTGTGCGTGCGGCCGTTGTGGGGCCCACTCAATGAGTTGGCGAGTCACCGCCTGTCTTACACAATTCCGAGACTGATTGTCACGGCAGGTGTCCGCTAGTCTCCTCCCATAGCCTATTATCCAGTCCATCCAACTTTCAAATCAATAGCCTTATGACCTTAGATCCCATCGCAGCACAAAAGTGCTGCACTGCAATAGTCTTTGCACCTGGCGGGGACCATCTCCGGATGTATCATATTGTGCGCTCGGAGATGGTATCCGCCACGTGTATCCCTTGCTTGTAGATTAATTTGTCTTAAAGGGCCTCTGCGCTGTTGGCTTCGGCCCCACGCATGCCTCCCAAAGGTCCGGGACCCCATGGTCCCGAGATATGGTAAGACAGACAAATAATAATAATAATAATAATAAAAAAATTACAAATTGAACCGAAAACTGTAACCGTCCGTTACGGTTTGCGGTTCAATTTGTAATGGTAAATGGTCAATTCTAAGTAACGTTCGGCCAACACTGTTGCAGAATCAACCTTTTGTTATGACTAGGTATGAGTTTAGGAGTGATACATTTGTCCTTAAAAACATTATATTTTCCATTATCATTATTTTAAATGTGTTTTTAATTCCGTAGTGTACTTTTTTCTAAATCTGCCAAGACAAGACAGAACTGTACGGTGTGACAAACAGCCGCCCACGTTTAATAGCGATTCTATTGTAACACAAAATGCAAACGGCAGCAGGAAGACAACTAATTTGACGTTTGACATAATTCCGCCGCCATTATACACACACAAACATAACATATACACACGTAAACACTCTTATTACAACGCTGTAAGGTACATAATAGCGTGTAAGCTGTATTGAGGAAAAAATTAAAGAATGACTTGATATCCATCGCGCCATCTATTGGTGAGAAATTAGACTTATTATTAGCGCTTGACTGACTCGAATCAAAGTTTGTTGTGAAATTCTTACTATATACAACACGCAAGTATAAGTTACCAAAGAGAATTTGAAATAGAAGTGGATTGTCGAAGAAAATTTTGTAGCCACAGTAAATTTACTGCCATCTTTAGACACATGATTTAAACTTTTAGAACGTTATTTGACTTTGATACTTATTCTTTCAGTGAAAGATATGTGTTCAATTTGTTATATATCAAAAAGTGGCGCCATCTTACCGGGCATAACCCAAACGTTGTGGCGCCATTGCTCGAAACGATGCCGCCATACCTTTGGCCTTTGATCTATCAGATATACAGCGTGTATTTTTGATATTAACACATAATCAAAGGGCAGTTAGTTTAGGCTGTAATGAACACACTTTCATAGGTTTTATAAAAAAATTACGACTTTTATTTTTTCATACAAAATAATTCAGCAAGCAATGTATCACTACTTTGTTTTAACTCAAAATGTCTCATTAATGACGCGGCGGCGTCACAACTGTCAAAAGTGATCATGATGTACGATACATTGCCGCTCAAAAAATTTTCAAATTATTATTTGTGCTCTGGTAGTGAAGACTAAACTAAAAAATCTTTCAGAATTGTTTTATAGCACTAAAACCTACGTCTAGTTTAAGTTTGAGGTTATATCAAAAATACACACTGTATACATTAAAAATAAATAGGCAAAAAATCTTTTTATGGTAGAATGCTCAAAGTTAGCTGACAGGAGCTTGTTTACTATAACTGTTATTTTATATTACGTCAATGCTTTAATTACCTAGTATCTTATCGACATAATTAAGCACACGTAAAAGATGTCACCTAAATAACGATACTTATGGCCTAATCATTAAATAAACCGTATAATTCCCAAAACACCTGTTCTATCACGGTCCATAATTAATTCACAAATTCGGCAAACTTCTCTTGAACTTCGAGATATTATCAATATCTTATCACCAACTAGAAACAGATTCTAAATCTTTACAAACTACAAAAATGAACCTTGTAGCCATATCAATATGGTTCAAATTTATTTAAAGATGAGTCATAGTGATAGCATTTAAGGTTTTTTAACGGCGCAAACAGTCAGATTAAGTGTTAACATTAGCAACTGATTAGGACCATAAAAATTAACATTAAAACACCTTTTTTCACAGTTCTCACGACGTTTGGTTTCTTTGAATTTGGTGTGAAATGAGTGTTTCTTGTTAATCCGATATTTGTTTTAAATGGAGCCGTTTTTCATGTGTGATCACCGGCCGGTGTTTTGACGAAAACTTACTCTGTAAGTAATAAACAAGTACTCAAAAATTCATCTTTCCTTTTTCCTCCTCTTCTGTTTTTATATTATATAAAACAATTTAAGTAAATGCACCAGCACTGGACAGTACTGGACATCATCATCATGTCTGAAAGTACCAGCATACGGCACGGTCTCACGCCATTAGTCGGACGCCGCGTATATATAGACCAAATGTTTTTATATAAGCTTTTAAATAACTATATTGACTCTCCTGATCTTCTTGAAAAAAATATTTTTAAATTGCCTCGTCGTATTCTCACTCGCCACCCCCAAACATTCCATATTAGCTTTTGTGGCTCTAATTTTGCCAAGCATACTTTTTTTAGACGAGCCTGTCGTGATTACAACGATAAATTTTCAAATTTAGATATTTTTTCATTATCATTTTGTAAATATAGTAGCATTCTGCGAAGTTCAATCTTTTCTTTATAAATATTGTACGTTTTCTTTTAAGTACCTAGTAACTATATATTATTTGCACGCATAACAACTATAGCGATACATGTATTTTTAATTATTTTGTATACCACTTTAAATTCTGTACTATGTCATGCATTTATTAATTACCTACCGATGTTTTGAAGTCCCTGTACGCGTGACAGACAAGAAGATGCCTAACACCTTCCCTGTTTCGATCTGTAATTTACTATGTATACTTTTATTTTCAATGGAACTAAAGGTCTCTTTGTTATCACTTAAGCTTATATATATTAATATGTGACTGTTTGTTTCCTTAATAAATTAAAAAAAAAAAATGATCATAATATCAGCTTTTTATCGGCCACTGCTGAGCATAGGCCTCTCTTCGAGTACGCTATTTATCCCGGTCCATCCAGAAGTGATTCGTAATCTTCCGAATGTCCACCCAACGAGCCAGCGGACGCCAGGCACTCCTTACTCTGAAAGCGGCCACCAGTCCGTTTTTTTTTATACTACGTCGGTGGCAAACAAGCATACGGCCCGCCTGATGGTAAGCAGTATCCGCAGCCTATGTACGCCTGCAACTCCCACCCCTCGAACAGCTCTGGCAACCTTACTCACCGGCATGAACACAACACTATGAGTAGGGTCTAGTGTTATTTGGCTGCGATTTTCTGTAAGGTGGAGGTACTCCCCAGTTGGGCTCTGCTCTAGATCTGGAATGACATCCGCTGTGCTGTGCCCTACCACACAAAGTGAGATGACATTCACAATGCCTATACCTCTCTTAAAAACTCGTTTTTATTTTGGCCCACCTGCAGGCAATCACTCTGTCAGGCAACATGACCCGGCCAGCTCCAAAAAAAAATGTGGAAGCGTGGTCACTATGTTGACCAACCGGCCGTAATAATTTTTACCAATTGTATTTTTTGCCAAATTATACGTGTTCAAAGAATACCTAGTTGTAAAACACTCGAACAAAATGATGATTCACTCGATCTAGATCCAATTGTAAAATTGCTAGTTCCTTTACAAAAGTAACGTTAATTTCATTTGAAGGTCTCATACATTACACATTACTGGATGACGCATATATTGAATTAATACGTCTGTTTTTTACGTATTGAACTAGAAACTGGTATATATTATGAGTAGGTATTTATTTATACCATAATAGCTGTAATGTAATGTTTTAAAAATATGTGTCCCACCGAGTTTCTTGCCGGTCCCATATTGAGATACCCTCCTGCAATTTAGGAGGGATTTAAGTCTTCTCGGGTCAGAGGTGTAGGGTTAGAGCCGGTGTAGCTTTATTTGACGTTCATAAGCGCATTGTAATATGCCTACTTGGAAAATAAACTATCTTTATTCTGTACTTTATAGATGATTAGCCTTTAATAGACTTGTTATTGGAATGCCGAGGAGTTCAGTTTGTTTATTTAAGAAAATTGGGCAAGTTTAATGTGTTCTAGCCTAATCAAACGTCAAAATAATGAGATTAGAATATTTGCAGTTTATATCTTCTTTCTTTTTGAGGATCAATTCAAAATAAAACCTGTCATTGAAGCCTAATCAAACTAATTAAATTAAAACTTTATTAAATTTATTAATTGACCCAGTGTTTTTAACTTTGTAAATATTACTAAACAATTACTTATTACAGAAAAGAGGTATATTAAGACCACTATAATCATAACCCTATTTTACATTCAAAAAACCGGACATGTGCAAGTCGGACTCGCCCACCGAGCTTTTTAATATTTGTTGTTAGATCGGCAACAAAAATACATCATCTGTTAAAATTGCAACTGTCTGACTATCACGTAATATGAGATACAGCTTGGTGACAGACGGACAGACAGACTGACGGACAGCGGAGTCTTAGTAATAGGGTCTCGTTTTACCCTATGGGTACGAAACCCTAAAAACTAATAATGCTTGAATAATCAAAACGTATTATCACTTGGTGGCGCGTACACAAATCATGACGTCACAATACGCCGTGACGTATATTGCGATGTGACGTCATTATGCAATGATGTACGGGAACAGGTGAGTTATGGACTGATTTCGTCATAATTAGTTATAATAATAATAATAATAATTCAGCCTATATACGTCCCACTGCTGGGCACAGGCCTCCTCTCATGTGCGAGAGGGCTCGGGCTATAGTCACCACGCTAGCCCAATGCGGATTGGGGACTTCACATACACCTTTGAATTTCTTCGCAGATGTATGCAGGTTTCCTCACGATGTTTTCCTTCACCGAAAAGCTAGTGGTAAATATCAAATAATATTTCGTACATAAGTTCCGAAAAACTCATTGGTACGAGCCAGGAT
The DNA here is from genome assembly GCF_033807575.1 of Cydia pomonella. Classification (NCBI taxonomy): domain Eukaryota; kingdom Metazoa; phylum Arthropoda; class Insecta; order Lepidoptera; family Tortricidae; genus Cydia; species Cydia pomonella. The sequence continues at coordinate 15,580,313 of NC_084722.1, read as the reverse complement.
TTGAACCCGCGATCTCCGGATTGAAAGTCGGACGTCATATCCACTCGGCCACCACCGCTTCCATAATTAGTTAATTAAATAAAAATAAATAAATACTTGTCCGGTTTACCCACAAGGGTATAGTGACCCTGCCCACCAAGCAGGAGGCTCCGGGTTGAAATCCTGGTAACGGCATTTATTTATTTATTTAATCTTTATTGCACAAAAGAAAACCTTATAGTACAAAAGGCGGACTTAATGCCATGAGGCATTCTCTACCAGTCAACCTATATTATTTATTAGTGTGTTCATCACAGATATTTGTTCCTGGGTTATTGATGTCTTTTATGTATTTAATTAATTATTTATGTCAATCGATTATATTTATCGCTATCGAGCTTACTGTGTATTATTAATAATATATCAAAATTAATATAAAAAATAGTCTGGCAAACCATCAATAATAATAGGCGGTAAAGTTATATACTAGAGAAGAGAGGAATCTCAGCCACTTTTTCTTTATATAACTTCATAACGTCCATTTAAATCTATAAAATAAAAATAAAAACTCAATAATTAAAATAAAGAATTTGCTAAAAATGTAAGAAGCGAGTTTATTATATGTAGCAAAGAGAATTTGAAATAGAGGTGTATTGTCAAAGAAAACTTTGTAGCCAAGTAAATTTACTGCCATCTTTTGACAGATAATTAAAACTTTTAGAGCGCCATTTGACTTTGATCCTTATTGTTTCACTGATATGTGTTAAATTTATTAAATATTAAAAAGTGGCGCCATCTACTAGAGCATGATAGATAGATAGATAGATCATTTATTGATAAAATTAAAAAAAAAATTACATGTCATTTTTGCTAATTTCTATACTATACATTAGGTAACATCATATAATTACAATATATATCACAGGTACATCAGATTTAACGATTGTGTAGATGGGTCACTGACTTGTAGCAGTTAACGAATTCGTCAACACTATAGCACGCCATGTCCAGCAATATCCGTTTAAAATTTTATTTCAAACATCGAGTCCGAAGCAGATTTTAATTGATCGTCTAGAGTATTGTAAAGTTTTATGCCTACTATGTGTAAGGATTTCCTAGACTTTGCTAGACGTCGCGGCGATGGCGTTCTAAAAGTTTAAATCATGTGTCGAAAGATGGCAGTAAAACTGTGGCTGCAAAGTTTACTTTAACAAACCACCTCTATTTTAAAGTCTCTTTGTTGTTAGTGATTAACGAGTCTAATCTAAATTCAAAACGATCGCAGATTAGATCAGATACTGACGACATTCGCAGATTGACAAAAACCTCATTCATGAACACCATTAATGGACATTAAACGACTGAAAATACCGATCTAATGACATGAACACATTTTGTTATAGGTCCTTGAATAACCAACTTATGAATACTTACTGAAAAACCAACATAAGAAACTAAACATAACGATATAAAATCGCAATTCGATTGCTAAATATCAAATTGACTGTAAACGTTAATTTTGTAAACCAAATTAATTTTGCGGTCCTTAAACTCGAATTTCAAGTCCTATTGACACTTTAGTGAACAGCTAAAGGCTAGTTTTAAGGTTGTTATTGGATTTGCAACAGCAAATGTAATGTTGTGTTCAGATGACAAAGCAATATGCAAATACGGGGCAGTTCACATGGACGTATTGTTTCGAGTGTGAATTGGTGTCGATACAGTAGTGGCCGTCACAATAGAGGATATAGGTACTATTATTTGTCATAGTGTAATTTTTTTTTATACTACGTTGGTGGCAAACAAGCATACGGCCCGCCTGATGGTAAGCTGTCTCCGTAGCCTATGTACGCCCGCAACTCCAGAGGAGTCACATGCGCGTTGCCGACCCTAACCCCCTCCCCCCTCGTTGAGCTCTGGCAACCTTACTCACCGGCAGGAACACAACACTATGAGTAGGGTCTAGTGTTATTTGGCTGCGGATTTCTGTAAGGTGGAGGTACTTCTCCAGTTGGGCTCCGCTCTAGATCTGGAATGATATCCGCTGTGCTGTGCCCTACCACACAGAGCGAGATAACATTCACAATGCCCATACCTCTCTTTTGGACGTAGTTTTAGGACGAACCCGGGTCCAATGTCAATGTATAATGTCATTCATGGATCCCATGAAAGAATCAGTGGAACAAGTATTGAATCAGCTAGTTGTTCTGAGGGCAGAGCCAAGATGGCAATCATCGACAGTTGCTACAATAAGTCACGCGACTGTTTCCACGCATAATCATAAATCATCTTATTTCGTGTTGAACTAAAACTTAGTACACATACAATAGTAACATTATAATGAATATTTTTTTGAGAAAATGAAATCACTCAATGAACTAGGTATATCATTGACCCACTCACATAAATAACTGCCTATTACATAATACCTAATTGTACCTATTGGTCATTGAACCATTATTTTATTTATTTATTTAATCTTTATTGCACAATACATGAAGGAACAAACAGTTGTCTGTCATTCGCGTGGACATCTTACTCGCACGAAGACGTACGGACAAGTCATAGCAATATGAACGGGTTATTCCCACCAGTTGTTACCCGTGGTAACTGGGGTTTTTTCCCCACCTTTCACCAAAATAAAATCCCACCTTTTGGAAAAAAAAAAGTAGGCACCAAACCGAGTTGTAACTACTGTATATGAATACTTAACCCAAATGAACGCGCGAACGACAGCTAACTGATATGATTCAAATATCGGTTTGACATCAAGTGCAAGTTCGAATTGACCAGTAAGAATATGCATCAATACAAAACTTAAAAATAGCCAGAAAACCGAAGCCGAAACCATAAGTCATTAACCAACTCAGTCAGTGTATGGTTCCGGCTGGTTGACCGCCGTAACGACGCACGTCTAAGGCCGCTCCACACATGGCCCTTGAATTTACGTAACAAGTGATGGCCAAGGTCTTGGAGTAGATCATACAATACAATACAAGACTCTTTTTATCACACTTGCTCAAGAAGATCTTATTTCATGCAAGTATACCGAAGGACAAAGCGGATTAAAGAATTATTTCTCTTAAAAGTTAGTTATTTCTTGTTGTGATGAAAAACAATATGTTTAACTCCGGGGGTAAGAATATTGCAAACTCGAGTTAATGCACACACAATTATGTATCATACAGTACAAGTACACAATACATGTACAGAATGAAAAAAAGACAATTACATAGAGGTAACGTTGGACAACAGACGGTCTTATCGTTTAGGATTGATTTCTTCCAGACAACCTCATTGTATCGGACTTAAGAATTCTATCATAGTTCCTTCTTGTACCAAAAGGTTATCAAGCAACGGTAAAAACAGCTTTAAAACGTCGATAAGCAGATTATCACTAGCATAATAGATTATAAACTGTTGGACACAGATCACTTAGATGATCGACACTTTCCAACTCTGCGTTTCCCCAGAAACTTTCTGCGTACAGCTAACCTGTGAAATTAACGTCACCTGTCCTGCAGGGCTAAGATGGTCGGCTCTTTATCATTTGTCACCCCATGCCTGTCATGACAGGTCGTGCACGTTCTAACATGTATGTAAGCGTGAAAGTGACGGGCATAGTGACAAGTGATAAAAATAGATGCTGCCACCGCTGCAGTGTTTCCGGATAATTGCAACCGTCAAGAAACGATCGTACTGCCATTTTAAAATCCGGCAGTGCACTTGCAACCTCTCTGGTGTTGCAGGTGTCCATGGGCGACGGTAAATGCTGACCATCAGGCGATTCGTAATAAAAAGCAGGTATACTCTCATACTGTACAATCCTCTGGCATGGTTGAGGTAGATAATAATCGCCTTGCTGAAATGATTCAGACTAGACCCCACTCTTGAATTGTCAACGATTTTCAAAAAGCTGGTAATGACATTCTTGCATAAGCTCTGAAAAAAACTCATTGTTTCGAGCCAGAATCTCCTCTGTATTAAAAAAATATATCTATTACAAGACATTTGTACAATCGCCCTCGAATAGGGAAATTGTTTTAGACGAGAAATTTAACAATCTATGCCAGTGAAAGCAAATAGCTCGAAAGCCAACTCACCCGGTCTCTGCACGACGAATCGCTTTGTCGGTACCGACACTCTTCATTGGCGAGCTGATGCTGTAGTGGCTCCAGTGAGGGTTTCGAGCACACAAATCGACAGTTTTTAGGTATTTCTTATTTTTCACGACGCACGAGCTTGCGTATACGGCCATGAGCAGCCATCGAAATCTATCTACCTTCCACTGGCTTTTATAAACGTCAAAAAATATTCGAAAAAGTACCCTACCTACTGTCGCTAGTTAATGTGTTCCATTTTACGATATAGAAATGAAATGTCTCAAAAAAAAAAACAATTAAAACTAAATGAAACTAGACATAGTGTCCGGAACCATCAACATTTTTACACAAATTGACACCGTCCCACAGTAAACTCAATAAGGCTTGTGTTGTGGTTACTCAGATAACGATATTTATATATGTAAATAATGAAATACATAGAAAACACTCGCAGATTTAGGAACAAATATTTGTGCTCATCACACATATAAATGCCCTTACCGGGGTTCGAACCTAGGATCTTCGGCTTCATAGGCAAGGTAGTAACCCACTAAACCAGACCGGTCGTCGGTGGTATTAGAAGTCACACTACGATATATTCAAGCAGAGTATTGGACCCGGGTACGTCCTTAAACTACGTCCACAAGAGAGGCATGGGCATAGTGAATGTCATCTCGCTCTGTGTGGTAGGGCACAGCACAGCGGATGTCATTCCAGATCTAGAGCAGAGCCCAACTGAGGAAGTACCACCACCTTACAGAAAACCGCAGCCAAATAACTAGACCCTACTCATAGTGTTGTGTTCCTACCGGTGAGTAAGGTTGCCAGAGCTCAACGAAGGGAGGGAGGGGTGTTAGGGTCGGCACCGCGCATGTATCTCCTCTGGAGTTGCAGGCGTACATAGGTCACGGAGACTGCTTACCATCAGGCGGGCCGTATGCTCGTTTGCCACCGACGTAGTATAAAAAAAAGTATCATTGTGTCTTACCTACTTCGAAAAGTAAGAGTTGTAAAAGATAGGTCTCGTAACATGTAAAAAGATAATAAATAAACTTCGGCAATAAGAAAAAGTACAAACCACAATACTTTACTCAAAAGCACCCTCCATAGTCGCCAATTCAAAGATTTTCAAAGATAAATCACTTCCACATCCTATAAAACATGAAAACCCCATTCGTGCTTTTATATCCCGATACCATCGAAAAGACAGGAACTTGGAGTGTCGTGACAAACATTATATCACCACGCCACCCTATCTTTAAAAAGATCCTAAAAACCTTCATTTTTGTATATTTTACGACATTATGTATGAACTGGAAGTATCCATCCGTGACCCCCTTAGAAATGTATTGCCTTAGTGTTGGTCTTATTCGAGAGTTATGAGAATTAGAAGAATTCTATTCAGTTTTACGAGATCCCGCTTAAAAATATGAATTTCTGTCTTTTATTTAAAGTTCTTGCTCGTCGTTGTTCTTTTTGACTGATTATAAATCTTCGAAGAATTTTCTTAATTAATTGAAAATTTATTTTTATCCCCGATTTCTTAAAGATGGCTGGACTGATTTGGAATAATATTTTTTTGGTTAAAAAGTTTATTTATTATTTTTATAATTATTCAAATTTTTCATTGATTATAATAAGATGATGGGATTCTAGAGAAATTGAGTGGACTCTACAAACATAATAGAGGCATCTATAATATAATAAAGTAGTGATTTGGTTATATATTTTGACGACCGGTTTGGCCTAGTTGGTAGTGACCCTGCCTACGAAGCTGATGGTCCCGGGTTAAAATCCTGGTAAGGGCACTTATTCGTGTGATGTTCCTGAGTCATGGGTGTTTTCTATCTATTTAAGTATTTATAAATATTTATATAGTATATATATCGTTGTCTAAGTACCCTCAACACAAGCCTTATTGAGCTTACTGTGGGACTTAGTCAATTTGTGTAATAATGTCCTATAATATTTATTTATTTATTATAGAAACTCGTTTACCTTCGAAAAGCGACATTTACTAGATATTTTTCACAATATTACGATAAAACAATATTACTTTTCAGTTTTTTGCGGAAGTTCAAATACCTAAATATCTTACAATACAATACAAATCCTCTTTATTGCACAACCTCAGAAAAAACTGTACATGAAAACACATATTATACATGAAGATAGAGGTAAACAACAGGCGGCCTAAATATTTTCTTACTTTTCTTCTTGCACCATCACCATTTCTACATGTCTCTGTTTATCACAATGGTTGGCTGGTAGAGAATCTTATTAGGCATTAAGTCCGCCATTTGTACATTATTTTTGTGCTTTGTGCAATAAAGTTTGTATGTATGTATGTATGTATATACTTTATTGTACATAGAAATAAAAACACGAAAAACACAGTTACAGAGTAAATTAAATACAACAAAGGCGAACTTATCCCTGTATGGGATCTCTTCCAGTTAACCTTTGAGGAAATGAGTAAAACAGAAGTAACGGTGAATGAATGACAAACACAAACAAAAGTGTACAATCACTGAAATTAATGAAATGCACGTTTTGAATACACATTGATACAAATATACATAGATAGAAAAATAACCATAAAATAATGCATACATATATATATAAATAAAAATAAATAAATATTCAATATATAATATAAATAAATATGAATTCGAACCAGAAAAGTAAAGGAAATTAAAAAAGTAGAAGTACTCAATGGAACTAGGAAGTCGTAACCAAAGTATCGGAAAGCCACAATTTTTTAAGCTTCTCCTTGAGTGATGCTACAGATTGGGATTGCCTCACGGACACCGGAATCTCGTTCCATAACTTGACGGCATGGACAGTAAAGGATTTCTTGTATGTGCGCGTCGTATTGGAAGGAATCGTGAGTAAAAGATTGGTGCTTGATCGAAGGCGATGACCACTACCAGCAGCTAAATAACTAAACCTTTCGGAAAGGTAAGGTGGCGAAGCAGGATTAAATAGAACATTGAAAAGCAATGATAGGACATGCACATCTCGTCGACGACGAATCGGAAGCCAGCCAAGCTGAGATCGAAACTGGGATACATGATCAAACTTACGTAGACCGAAAATGTATCGAATACAAATATTTTGCAATCGCTCAAGTTTGTCCAGTAACTCCTCACTAAGGTCCAAGAAAGCAGTATCAGCGTAATCTAACAACGGGAGTAAAAGTGAACAAGCGAGAGTTATTTTGGTTTGAAGAGGAAGGAAATTCTGAAGACGCCTTAGTGAGTGGAGAGACGCAAAAAGTTTATTGCTAATGTCAGAAACATGAGCTGACCAGGACAAGGTTTGATCAATGATGATACCCAAGTTCTTAACTGTAGAAGAAAAAGGGATAATTGTACCGTCAAAACGCACTTTGGGTACCACCATCTCTGACAATTTGGACACAAAATAAGGACCACCAATGACAATCGCTTGCGATTTTTTTGTATTAACTTTCAAACCAAACTTATTCGCCCAGCAACGAATTGACTCAAGGTCGCCATTTATTCTATCAACTAAAGATGAAAAATCATCAATGCTAGCCGCTGCGTAAATCTGTAAATCATCCGCATAAAGGTGGAAGTTACAATTTAAGGACTCAGTAATGCCATTAATGAAGATCGAGAAAAGGAGAGGAGAGAGTATCCCTCCTTGGGGGACACCAGCAGAAAGGTCACACCACTCCGAGACCTTGTCGTCAACCTTGACACGCTGGCGCCTCCCAAAGAGATAGTTACGGAACCAAGACAAAGCTGCAGGAGAAACATTTAACGTACGAAGGATATGAAGGAGAATATCAAAATCCACCGTATTAAAGGCACTACTGAAGTCTAAAAGTACCAGGACCGTGAGCTTTTTATTCTCAATATTAAAACGAATGTCATCAGTGACCTTCACCAAAGCCGTGACAGTGCTATGCCCGGGTCGGAAACCTGACTGAAACCGATTCAACAAATTATGCTTGTGGAGATGTGAAAGGAGGCGACGATTAACAAAATGTTCGATGATTTTAGACAAAACTGGGAGAATGGAGATGGGTCGATATTGAGAAAAGGATGTGGGATTAGAAGTTTTAGGAAGAGGGATAACATGAGCAAGTTTCCACATAGCAGGGAATGTACCAGAGGAAAAGGAGAAATTTATAATTTCGGATAAGATAGGGGCAATTATATCCGCCACGAGCATAAGCATATCCAGACTAAGGTGATCCTCACCGACAGCCTTCGTTTTAATATTTTTTAAGATTGTAACAACCTCTTGTGGAGAAATATTGTCAAGAGTAAAAGTAGAGTCACAGTCAGAGCGAAGGTTATTGGCAAGAGAAGATAATGTTGCATGCTTGACGGAAGGATCTAATGTCACCGGGGATGTGCTAAAATGCCGATTGATTGAGTCCAGGTCAAGAGTGCCTGAGGAACACTGAGGAGCTTTGCCCACTCCAAGTGATCTCAAGAACTTCCATAATTTGAAAGGGGGGCATTCATCAATGGATTTATGAATATAACGGCGCCTAGCGTCCCTGCAAGATTTGTTGCAGCGGTTTCGCAAAATGATGTAGCTGAGATGGTTTTCCTCTGAAGGAGCTGCCCTATACTTGAGCCGGGCTCTGTTCCTCCTGGCCATGAGTGACTTGATATCTGGTGTAAGCCATGGTGCTGGAAAATGCCTCACCCGCATCGGCTTCAGCGGAGCGTGTTTATCAAAAATTGCAAGCAATGTGTCACTAAAGGCCCCCAACTTTAAGTCGATGTCCGCCAGACAATTGATTCTAGACCAATCGGCATTGCCTATGTCATCATGGAGCGCCTGCAAACCAATATTACGAAGGTCCCGACGCATTACGATCTTATGCCTTTGTTTGGGAGGACGAATTTTAAAGGACGCGTATATTAAATCGTGACACGAGAAACCAGCAGCATTAAACTGTCCATAAGAATCGACTAAATCAGCAGAAGACGTCAAAATAAGATCTAAGAGGGAAGGAGGGCCGTTATGAGGAAAATGGGTAGGGGCGAGGGGCAAGATGTTAAGGTTTAGGGAAGTAGCTACTGATTGCAGTTTAAGGGCACGGGAATCGTTTTTCCTGAGACAGGTGTTAAAGTCACCCATTATTATACGATGATCGAACTGCGGGCTGAGGTCTTCCAGAGTTTTCTCTAGGGTACCAAAATAATTAATTTGAGATGAGGGGCTATAAAAGACGCCAAGGAGAACTTTGGAATGATGTAAAGCAACCTCTAGGAAAAGGTACTCAGCCGAGTTCGAGTAGACCGTAGGGGACTGCGCAACCACTTGACAGCTCAAGTCACTTTTCAAGTATACAGCTACACCACCACCACGAACTGTCCCAGCCTCACCATCCCTAGTGCCCGTCCTGTCATTGCGTATCAAACGATATCCGGGCAAAGGGTATAGGACAGAAGGTAAAGATGGTTTGAGCCAGCTTTCCGATATAAGTATAGCGTCAACATTGCAGGAAGAGAAGGAGGCAAGAAGTTCCGGGTAATGAGCAGGTATACTTTGTGCATTGATATGTACAACATTAAAACATTTTTTGGAGTTGGAAAATGTAAATTGCAATCTATCGCCCAAATCAAGCACATCCGATACATCACTCAAGGAGTCATATTGACTAGAAGACGATAAGGAGAAGAACTCACTCTCAAGGCTTACGTTAAGCACGTCCGACATAAAAAGTTCGAATACTGTATAAAATTGATATAAGTATACAAATAAATACTAAAATATATAAAATAAAAATATGCACGTAATGTGTATGCAAAGCGTAAAAAATTGCTAATCTAAAATATGAGATCAATATACAACCTCATTTGCTCGCCAGCAGTTACATAAAATCACAAAACAAAGGATGGTAGGAAATTAATACAATTGTATTTTACATAGAAAAATACACCTCCGTCGAGTAGAAACGAAACGCAATATCAATTCTGACAGATAAAGTGACAGATGTTATAATTATGTTCGGAATTCGGAAAGAGACTAATTAAAATTACTACGATGGAGGTATTCAAGAATAAAGTAAAAAAAATAAGATAAAGCTATACTAACACTAGAAAAAAAAAACAACTAAGGATTACAATACAAACAAATATAAAGCCTTAAACAGCCTGGTTCTTCCTAGGGTTACGTGCCCGCTTGACCTCAACTGGCTTCTCCTGCGCCTGCATCGATGGCTTGGCGGCCGCAGCTGGTGCTCCGCTGGTGCCACTCTCAGAAGAAGCAAGAGGCCGCTCGGCAGTGTCCTCGACAGCATCAGCCGGAGCATGCAGTGACTTTAGCTCCTCGAGCGAAGTAATCCTATGCCTGGAACCATCGCGGCACTGCACCACCACTCTGCCGTCGTTTGTCCAGCTATCTTGAATTCCGAAGACCCGTCTTGCCTCCAGAAAAACTGCATGCCGGGATGCTGTTAGAAATTCGAAAACTGTCTTACCGGAACCTTTAAATTTCCTCTTAGCAGCCCATACTGCATCCCGGGTCCGCTGACAGGAAAACTTTACCAAAATAGGTCTTGGCTTCGATTTACGAGGTCTACCGAGACGATGACAGGCTACAAACGACTCCATGTTGACACCCTGTACCTGTAGAGTTTCTTTGAATGCAGTTGCTGCTATCTGGGATACATCCTCATTTTCTGTCTCTTTGACACCGTGAAGAAGTTTGCATGATATTAATATAATAACTTTCAAAGATTATTTTAATAGACTTAATTCGATTACACTCATAATACTGAACATCATTGCCTCTCTTCCTAACCAGATATTACAACAATTGAGCACTTAAAGGATAATAAATAATAATAAATAAATAAATAAATATTATAAGACATTATTACACAAATTGACTAAGTCCCACAGTAAGCTCAATAAGGCTTGTGTTGCGGGTACATAGACAACGACATATATAATACATACATATTTATAAATACTTAAATACATAGAAAACATCCATGACTCAGGAACAAATATCCATGCTCATCACACGAATAAATGCCCTTACCAGGATTTGAACCCGGGACCATCGGCTTCATAGGCAAGGTCACTACCCACCAGGCGGCGACACTTTAGTTTTCTATAGTAAACATCACATGAACACCGATCACCTGTCATAGAAAAAGAAGTATCGGAAGCCCCGTCCCGGGCGCGGACCGTTCTAGTGTGCGTCAGCCTAAGCCGCTTGAACTGACGATTCTGTTTAAATCAAATTAAGGGGTAAATATTTCCAATCCAATAAACATCTACCACAACGTGTGTCATTCAAGCCCCCACGTTACGTCAGGCCCGGTTGCACAGCTAAACGATCGGCTCTAATCAATCAAACCATCACCTAACCGTCATTCCCTGCCTAATGACCCATACATGGTTTTGGTTAGTTGGCCACGTTGGTTTTACAAAACGTCACCCAATATACGGACGTTGGGCGTAGATAGTTCGTTTTTAAGCTTTCATTCAAGCATGACAGCTGTTGTAAAGAATTTTGTAACGTTGATAAAGTGTTGTAATTGAATAAGTGTTTGGTTCATTGATTTATATGGAGAAAACCGGTATTTATAATTCAGTTGTATCTTAGGTGAAACAAATAGTCATGGGATGGTAATAGAGAGACAGAGACGATCGCGTATATCAAACACTTGATATTGAAGTAACAGAACTGTCAACAGCACCTACTGTGGTTATTGAAAATGTGTTTATATTATGATATTGACATATTAAATACATATTGTTATGTATTCTGTAGAACTAGTTTTAAGATTGTTAGCTTAACAGTCTCTTGACGTGAAACATGTATTTCATACATTTTTTTTATTTTATTCTTTGACATTTGGAGAACCTTTACACCTCCAAATCTTATTAATGTCATTATTATTGTGTATTATTATTTTTCTCAGACCGTGGGGACCTTATACATCTCCAAACTTAATGTATTAACCGTGGAGACTATACGTCTCTGTCATACTGTATAATATATTTGACTTGGTACATACTAGTTATGTATTCTGTAGCATTAGTTTATGAGACTGCTAGTTTAACAGTCCAGACGCGGTTTATTCATTTAGTATAAATTTTATTTTGACACTTGGAGAGACTTTACACCTCCAAATTTTATTAGTACTCTGACATTGGGGACCTTTTACATCTCCAGATTTAATGTGTTTTTAACCATAGAGACTATACATCTCTATTTTATTGTAGTAATTATTTATTTTAAGATTATTATAATGCAATGTTTACCTAGGTATTGGCTGTTGTATTTATAAATGTTGTTATGTATTTTTCATGTCACTATATATGATGTTACTATAAATGTTGTATTGACTTGTAAAAGAGCCCTTGAGGCTAACTTGCAGAATAAATTTTTGAATTTTGAATTTGAATTTTGATAAATTAATTAGTATTTATTGCGTCATTTTTATCTCGTTTGAAGAGATAAATATAGACAAAAGATAAAATATATTTATTCGTGACGATTACAAAACATATACGAACATGTACAGACAACAAAAGCAAGGACAGAAGAAATCATAAAGTGTGAATCACGAAATGAACGCAACTCAGCATAATACTATAAAGCCAGCGCTGATCTTCCGTAGGGCCCATTCGGTGATGCCACGACAGATATCACAAAAAGATACATTTTAAAATGTTACCAAAAATATAAGAGGAATAATGAAGAACCCGATAAAAATGAGACTTGGATTGAAATTGCATCAATCGTACTTCAAGCAGCTTTGGCAATAATTAAATGCACGTCAGCGTCGATCGTCTCAGGACCGTCTACGACTAAGTTAACTTATAGCACGTAGCGCAAGCAATCCCTCTCCCCAGTTCAGTCAAGTATATGAAGCATGGAATATTAAATATCTGCACACATTCAACCAAACCCCAATATATTCTCGAAAACAGAAGCCGACCGCGTCCAGCGAAGCCTGACGTCTGCCATTACATTCACACGTTATCTTACCGACACACCATTAAACTATTAAATATATCACTATCCCTGGAATAAAATTGCAGTAGGTGTTTAAAAACTTAATTTGTTCTTTGGCCTTATTTATGTCTACGTATGTCTAGCTGACGTAAAGGCGATGACCACTAGGCTGAAGTGGGACTGGACGGGTCTCGTTTGCCGCATGCATCCGGATACATGTACACGCGCCAATACATGTTCCGTAGTTACCATTTTGTCAAAATAGGTTGGTTACTCTTGCCAGCTCCTCGAGGAGTCCTATCAAACCTTTGATATTGAGTAGGACCTCGGGGAGGTCTCTCGGGGATCCAAGATGTTTTGTCCTGTATGGGGCCACTCCGCTGCATTGCAGCACCACGTGAGAGGCTGTTTCTTCTGTCCTCCTCCCTCATCCTCGGCATAGGGGACTATCTATGACACCTGTTATGACACTGGTTACCAATACTCAGTCGGACCTTCCCTAGTTGAAGGAGCGCCCTTGTGAGCTCTCCGTTGATGCCAGGCATGGCTTGTTTAGCCTGTCTGCATCCAGTCTGGTTTCTCTAGTGTTCTGTGTGTAGTTTCCCTGTGCGTGCTAGCATTATTTACTAGTCAATTTTTATTCTATCGGTATATAGGTAATAAACAATTTTAGCTTCTGTTTATCTGTCAAACCCCCTTTTTATCGAAATGTCGTAATTCTGGTGGCGCTATCTGTCACGCGCCGTGGCTGCCATCGGTGTGTGACGGGCTTTTTGACCAGCCTTGTCAAGCGTGGACTTTTGTCAGCGGATGTGTGGGTCTTTTATGGCTGTACATTTGCATTGACAAGCAATTATGGGTATAAAACTGTTTGAAAACCCTTTAGCAGTGAGTAATACAACAGATTACAAGACACTTTCTAACATTATTTGACCTTAAGTACCTGACAGTAATTGTTTTACATGTTTTTTTATTGATTTAGCTTAAAGTGATTTTGTTCTGCATTGATGTAATGTTGATATACGCATATATGCATATTTTAATTGGAGGTGGTGAAATAAGACAAATGAAATTAAATGAAAATTATAATGAAACAATATGAAAAACCACACTTGCTCGAAAAAGATCTTATTTCATGCAGGGTGATGCAGGTGTACTGAAGGACAAAGGCCTATATTGTTCCCACGGGAGTTATAGATTTTGAAAAAAGCTATAACAATACTTTTGTTTATGTTTAAAAAATAATAATTTAATAGCCGTTTAAAACATTTTTATATAATTTTTAATCGTGGCTGAATGCCGAACAGGTCTGTGTCTTCGATGCCTCACCTGTCAACAAATGACAATATGGCGGACAAATGTTTTATGCTTCACCGTGTTGAAGAATAATTCCGATTAAAATTTAGTTTTTTCTTCGCAAGTGCGATGAAAAACATCGTGTGTAACTTCAGGGGTAAGAATATTGCAAACTCGGGTCTTTAGTTCTCTCGCATCCCAAATTTTACTTACAGCCCTCGTTGCACAATATACTATATTGTCGAGTTGCCGCCCGTGGCGGAAAAACTCTGAATACCTACTTGAAAACGGTACATTGTATAGGTGATCTTCAACGAGGGCGACGCATAGTTCCCGCTTGGCGATTTGTCGTCTTCGTTATATATTTTTTAATCGTCAGGTTTTCAAGACAATTTTTTGTCAAGACCGAGATCTGATTGTAGAATCTATAAGGAATCGAGGAAACTCCTCAAATATTAAAGGCATGCATATAGTGATTTTTGTATTTTCTTTAACAAATCAATCTTGTTTTTTTGATATGAAATAAACAGATTAAAATTTAAAAAATTTTTTTTTAAGCATTTACATGTAGGTAGATAGATAGATAGAATACTCTTTATTGGCATACCTCAGTAAAAAGATACAAGAAAAATAAACAATTGATTAAATGTAGAGGCAGACAACAGGCGGTCTTAGAAAAAAACATGTAAAAAAGTGACATTTGATAAAGTGGAACTGCTGATGATGGAACTCTGCAACGACGCATAGTTTGTCCTCCTCGCTGTTTGTTAATCAAATTAGATTTTCAAGACAAATTTTTAAATTTCATTGTATGAAATCCAAAATCAACAAATCAAACGATTATCGATTTTCTTAAAAGTAACAAAAACTTCGAAAAAAAAAAAAAAAAAACAATAATCTTTCATTCACTGGTCTCCTCATTGAAGTCGTTTTTTTTTTCTTAAAAAATATTTTAATGGTTTTTAATAACAAACTGTTTTATCCATTATTTTAAACAAAAAGTATGGGTGGTAAAACATTCCCTACGCGAGCGACATTTCAAAGAAAGGACCTCAAGGGTTAAAATTTAAAACACTGATTGTCAATTTGCAACACACTAATTAAAATAATATAATATCGCTTACACAAGACAAGTAAGTAAATATTCTTTATTGTGCACCATGCAGTTAAAAATAGACAGGAAATGAAAAAACACGTAAAAGTTAGGTAACAACAGGCGGTCTTATCGCTAAGAAGCGATCTCTTCCAGATAACCTGTGGGTAGTAGGAAACTATGAACTTACAACATTGAACTTACAACAATAAACTGCCAAAAGAGATTTTAAAAATTAATGATTTAAAGAAATTTAAAAAAATGTTGTATGATTTCTTAATAACTAAAGCGTACTACTCAATACAAGATTTTTTGTCAGACGTAGGAAATTTTATTACCCTTTAATATGTAGTGTATACTTCATTATTTACCATAGATTTAGTTTGTAAATGCATGCTACATGTCCTCTGTAGCTATTTGTATGCCATGTGGCGAAGCATAGTGATACTTTATTATAAATTTAAGACCTACTGTTGTACTGTTATGTTCTGTTGTTGTGTGTGTTCTATTTGTTCTGTGTTTTTCGGAGAGACGTTGGCTCTCTATGCCTGTTCTACCGTCTGTACTATGGGGAATGTTCTGAAGAACTTTTTGAATTGGTGCCACCGTCACGTTTTTATCACCGCACCTCCCGCCAAAGAAACAAAGTTCATCCTCACTTTCTTGACACTTGGCAAACCAAGAACAAGCGGGCATCTCGCTCGTTTTTTCCCAGAACGTGCAACTTGTGGAATGAGCTACCTTCTGAGGTGTTTCCCTTGCGCTATGACATGGGGTTCTTCAAGAAGCAGGTTTTTAGGGTTCTCAAAGGTTGGCAACGCATAAGTGGCTCCTCCGATGTTACTTATGTCCATGGGCGGCGATGACTGCTTCCCATCAGGCGGCTCGTCTGCTCGTTTGCAGCCTGTTACATAAAAACAAAAATTTATTTGTTAAACATACCTATGTTTAACAAATAAATAATTTGGAATTTGGAACGGGTAGTGCGTAGATATAAACTATTACACAGCAAAAACACAAAATAACTCATTTCCTAAGTATAAAAACAATGGGCAAGACAATAAACTAGATGCAATTATTATTAGGATCGTGACAGACGACGGAAACGAGAAATTACTTACTATTACGGAGTTATTAGTTAGATCGGTGGAGTGTGGGGGACTGATTATAAAAGTGAGATAAGCAAGCATTGTCAACACGGCACAGATACGAATTGATAGTACAGTGATTATGGAAGTCTTTGAAGTAAAAGAAAAAAGGTTGGCGTAAATGGGAGAATCAACTTTTTAGCGTCACTCGTTGCCATGGTTACGATTAGTTGTCCAGGGGACAAAAGTTTCTTGAAATACTGATTTTATGGTACTTAAATGTATCAAACTTGCGTTTTTGTGGTCGTTATAACCAATGTCCATAATGGGCCCCCTACTAAGCATGTTAATAGAACGGCATACAACGTCTCTTCAAAGAAACTGTGCCACTGTTGTCCCTTGGACTACGGGACAGGATAACAAAACAAAAAAAGTTGATTCACCCAATATTACATGGATAACAGTCACACACACACAGTCAAGGGTTTCCCTCCCCGCAGTTTTCATCGATTTTTGATAAGTTTTGAGTCGTTACTCCTACATTTGCACTGTAGGTAGAATCATAAGACAAACGGCTATCGGTTCTTTATTCTGGTCTACCGGATTTTGAAAGAAATGAACAACTATTTTTTATAATTTTTAACATTGTCTAAAAAAACACTTTTTTCGTTACTCGATTGCTGTGAAGGATTTTACATATATTAAATCTAATCTTAAACTAATGAACACAAAAGTTGTGTGCAGAAATCCAGTTTTTTGGCCTAAAATTGTTCAATTTTCATGCCAAATATCTCGAAGACAGTGAGCTTTGAAGTAAATTAAAAAAACTATATTGCTTAAAGCCGTTGCTGTTAATATGATAAGGTACAAAAAAAATAAGAAAACTAAGGGAGCCCCTTAACAGGATCATTACCGATTAAAAAAGACTCTACGTAATTAAAGCATATATCAGTAATTAATAGATATTGAATGTAAAACAACGGGGACAAGTAATTCCGTCCAGTGTTATTAGAAACAAGTAACTTTCTATCGCCCTTATTCGAACTTTAAGATTCGTCAAATATTACGTCTTTACGAGCGAAATGATAGACGAATTGATAGTACAGTGATTATGGAAGTCTTTGAAGTAAAAAAAAATAAAAACTTTAAATTTCGAATCGGGCGTATGCCTGGCTTGTGACTTGTGATATTATGTTGTAGGCTATACTACTGAACTTAATTTAAAGATATCGCTCACGTATTTTATTGGAAATCCACTTAGACACAGCTTAGATTAATGTTGTCCTTCAGTGGCAGTATATTACTTATAGAAGATTTCATAATAAAAAGAATCAACTTAGATTTTGGTTAGGCAGTTTTCATACCAAGTAGCAACGTTCCTTTTTTAGGGAGAAATATAAAAATGTTCACATTACACCATATCTAGTTATCAATTCAGTTTAAAGTGATTATATATCAGCCCAGCGGATGTCATTCCAGATCTAGAGCAGAGCCCAACTGGGGAAGTACCTTACAGAAAACCGCAGCCAAATAACACTAGACCCTACTCATATTGTTTTGTTCCTGCCGGTGAGTAAGGTTACCGGAGCTCAGATTTTGGAGTGTTAGGGTCGGCAACGCGCATGTAACTCCTCTGGAGTTGCAGGCGTACATAGGGTACGGAGACTGGTTACCATCAGGCGGGCCGTATGCTTGTTTGCCACCGACGTAGTATAAAAAAACTCTTCAAATACAATTAATGCAAAGCTCTCACAGTTTTACTAATAAACCAACGAAGCAATCCTGCTTCTACGCAAGTTTAGTATATGAAACATCTGTTGTAAGTATAGCCTACGTATTAACGACGCAGATCTCATATGACGATGGCGAGGCCGTAATTACGTTATTACATTATTAATACAATTGGACATTCTCCGGGTGAAGGCTTCCCATCATCTTCATTCTTGTGATCTATCTGCTATCTGAATAGCTGGAGATTAATTTGCTATTTATTTAATCTTCTCAGAAAAAATGCTAGCTGCTGTATACTTGGTCATAAACGTTCGGAAAAACCGGCATCTTTTCTGTAGACATTACAAGAGTTGAAATGCGTTTAAGCGAACCCGGTCCTAGGGAAACCAAAAGGTGTAACGGACTAACAAGTAGAACTACCCTATAAAACCACCAAACCAACCTATGGATGAATGTCGTTCGATACGCTCTTCGGTCACCAGTTACGTCAACGCGATTTCTCCAAAAAACTTGTGCGCGCTGGGACCCCATGGACCTAGAGTTTCAACGCCAAATGGTACAAAATGGTACTCTCTACCGAGGCTCTTATATTTATTACGTTTCTAAATAACTCCATTATGATTAAGATACTACTATCTATATCACCACAAGGCGTGCGACTCCAGAATTGTGAATGTCGCCAAATACAAAATGGCCAAAATGGCCGCTGGGGCAATAGCAGCAGGAGGCACTAAAAAACCTGGCCTGAGATCTGGTCAAGATGTCTAAACATCGGCACTATACCATTAAGAGGCTGTCAATACCTAAAGCGCGCACACTGTCTATTTGTATCGGAGTAAATGAGATAGCACTGTCGCATGTTACTGGGCCTGGGCAAGGGAATAATAAGAAAAATATTTAAATAAAAAAAGGGGATTATTAGTGTAATATTTTACTCAATAGCGGTTTAGATATAAATGTTTTGAAATTGTGATTTTAATTGCAGACCCATAAGTCAAAACAAAAAACACATAAAACCGTTTAATTATGATTTTAAGACCAATCTTTGCAATTATTTTCTATCGAGCCGATTTCGTTCAATCATGTATCGAGTACAACCACGGTCTTTGAAATATAATTAATATGAACATATATTTTTCTTACTTGACTAAAACAAAAATAGTCTTTCTTAAAAAACTGTTTAAGTAACATCAATTTCAAGGACATTGGGTGTTGACAGCCTCTAGATAGCGGAGAACGGCTTCTCCATATCAACGAAGTACTGATTTTCGTCCTCAGATATTGAATATTTTAACGCAGTTTATTGTATATTAAGCATAGTTAAGTATGTTCCTTTGTTTGACTTTATTCGATTTTTTATTATTATAAATTTGGAAACCAGGACAAGACGCGCGAAAACCCCGGATTTTAGAGTCCAGAACCCGGACATGTCAACAGGTTTTTAAACAGGTTGTGCGTGTGTCGCGGGCGGCCTAAGACTTAGCTGGATCGAGTTTTCGCCCCCGAAAACCCCCATATAGCAAATTTCATTCGTTAGAGCCATTTCCGATATCACCGAAACATATAAATGTACATATTTACAAGAATGAATCGTTAAAAGATAAAAGATAAGATTACTGGTGTATCAAATGTCTCAAAAAATGTGTATCCCCAGATCTCTCTGCAATCTAATTAGCAATAATATGTAATTATGTAACAGTTACATAATTCTATCTTAAAGTCCTATCGTGGTTATTTCCTGAATGATTCTCGCATGAATTTATCTTTGTCGGGCATTAGTACGTTGTGTTCCTGCCGCTGGACATGTTAATCGTGATACGACGGAGTGATCTGTGGCTAGGGTGGCTGCATACGAGAATATTTTAACATCTTATGAATCTTATGATGCATCTCAGGAACAGGTACCTATTTAAACTACTGTACCTAGAGGCCAAGTTTTGACATTCGAATACTCTATATGTGGAAAAAGAGGTGTATTTCCTTTTGCCCGCCGAACATAGGTGGAAATAGGTGTTGTTCCATAGAGGAAAAGATTAGTATTAATTAATTTCTATATGTATTTAAATATGTATATTTTCTAACGTACAAAGCAACACAATTAAGAAAGAATTAGAAAACAAAAAAAGCCAAGTGCGTGTCGGACTCGCACATGAAGGGTTCCGTACCATTTATGATATATTAAATAAAACTACATACTAAATATCGTTCAAACCAATTTTCGGTGGAAGTTTGCATGGTAATGGTATATCATATATTTTTTTAGATTTTTCATTCTGTTATTTTAGAAGTTACAGGCGGGGAGGGGATAGGAAAAAATATATTAGAAACCTAAATATCATTTTTGAAGACCTATCCATAGATACCTCACACGTATGGGTTTGATGAAAAAAGATTTTTTGACTTTCAGTTCTAAGTATGGGGAATCCCCAAAAAAAATTTTTTTTATTTTTTTGTGTAAAAATCTTAATGCGGTTCATAGAATACATCTACTTACCAAGTTTGAACAGTATAGCTCTTATAGTTTAGGAAAAAAGTGGCTGTGACATAAACGGACAGACAGACGGCCATGACGAATCTATAAGGGTTCCGTTTTTTGCCATTTGGCTATGGAACCCTAAATAAGCAACTCAAGTAGAGGTAAGCAAGAGGCGATTTTATCGCTAAAAAGCGATCCCTTCCACACAACCTTTTTTGGTGGCGGAATACTACTTTCTGTAACAAATCCAATAAACGGTTGGCAATGTAGGTAGGTACATCTGCAGTTACAAACATTGATATGCCACGTTGTTTGCTTATCATGACATAAAAGTCAGAAATGAGAGTTAAAGTCTGAAGCATGCATTCGAGGATTCAAACGCCTCTAATAAAATGATATTGTAATGTAATACGTCACATTACATTAGTCTGTCCTAAATGTATGGAAGATCAAGAAAATTGCCATTTTGACCCTGAAATATTGCGTTTATATGTATAGTTGTTTTACAATTATTTTTTCAATACAATGTATTCTTTTTACTTTTTGAATGTTAAAAAAACGTTTCCTTTTTGAAAGCTAATAAAAAAAAATGGAGACTTTAGAGCCTTGTATTTTTTTTGTAATCTCAGTATATATATTTATTTTATACTACATCGGTGGTAGTAACAAGCATACGGCCCGCCTGATGGTAAGCAGTCCCCGTAGCCTATGTACACCTGCAACTCCAGAGGAGTTACATGCGCGTTGCCGACCCTAACACCCCTCCCCCCTCGTTGAGCTCTGGCAACCTTACTCACCGGCAGGAACACAATACTATGAGTAGGGTCTAGTGTTATTTGGCTACGGTTTTCTGTAAAGTGGAGGTACTTCCCCAGTTGGGCTCTGCTCTAGATCTGGAATGACATCCGCTGTGCTGTGCCCTACCACACAAAGCAAGATGACATTCACAAATGAAATTCCTCTTTTTATATAATGGATGGCTCATTTTCTATCCATTTAGCTAAAATTTGTTATAATATCCAACATGTGTCAAGTACCCGATTGATGACTCAAAACTAGTCCAGAACTGTAAAACAAACCTCAATGCACTGGCAAACTCCAACAAAGTCACACTTAGATGGGTACCAGGGCACTCCGACATTAACGGAAACGAAGAAGCGGACGAACTTGCTAGAAAGGGCGCAGACACACCCCTGGTCGGCCCAGAACCGTTCTGTGGAATCACAAAACGGGATGCATATTCACTGCTCAGCAATTTAGAAAAAATAAGGGCAAACGATTGGTGGAAGTTCGTAAAAGGACAAGAACACTCGAAAGCTCTAATCAAAGGGTTCAACAGCAAAAATGCTAGGGAGCTTCTAGGGCTCAAAAGACACAAAGCCTGCGCGGTGACCAGAATTTTGACTGGACACTGTAAATTGAACAAACACATGTTTCAAATTGGAAAGAAACAAGACGCGACATGCAGGTTCTGCCATGAGTCAGAGGAGACTGCAATGCACATTATCTGCTCCTGTGGACCACTAATGTCAAAAAGAAGTACCCACCTGGGGCGGCACGTATTGCAACCCTATGAGGTACAGAACATTACGGCCCAAAGAATCTGGAATTTCCTGGATTCAACGGGCATCAGTAATGAACTTTAAAGGGCTGTCACAATAGACCAATGCCTGGTCGACGTGGCATTCAAAGGCCCACAAACTACAATAATAAATAAATAATACCCGATTGATTGATTACTAGGAAAAGTCGTGCTAGACCTGTCGCAGCGACTGAAAGTCGCACGCGTGCGTTCATCCTTCTAATCCTAATTAAATGCGGATGAGCGCCACCGCCGAATGATTTAGCTCCACAAAAACTGGAAATATGCGTCTTCCCGGTACCGGGCAGGCATTCTGTACTATTTGCGTGGATTCGCTGGATTCTAGATTGCTTGCGTACTTAACTGAACAAATAAGACACGTAATATGTATAAGCTAGTTTTCAGAAGATTTCATGTGGGTTTTTTTATGTATTATTTCGTATTATAGTTATTCCTCGATGATTTTGATAAACCCACAATCGAAACTATTTCATTAATAACCCTCCAATGCACATATTGAAAAAAGAAAACAAGAATAAGATAAAAGACATTTATTCGTGACAGTTACAAACGTACGAACATGTATAGGCAACAAAAACAGAAGAACAGTCGCAGCACTACCTCACCATAGTGGTTATATCTCTTGTAGTACTACCTCACCATAGTGGTTGTATCTCTTGCTGTACTACCTCACCATAGTGGCTATATCTCTTGCAGTACTACCTCACCATAGTGGTTATATCTCTTGCAGTACTACCTCACCATAGTGGTTATATCTCTCGCAGTACTACCTCACCATAGTGGTTGTATCTCTTGCTGTACTACCTCACCATAGTGGTTATATCTCTTGCAGTACTACCTCACCATAGTGGTTATATCTCTTGCAGTACTACCTCACCGTAGTGGTTATATCTCTTGCAGTACTACCTCACCATAGTGGTTATATCTCTTGCAGTACTACCTCACCATAGTGGTTATATCTCTTGCAGTACTACCTCACCATAGTGGTTATATCTCTTCTTCCTTTACTGTTCAAGCTATCCGTCTCAGGAATGCACTTCCCCTGACAATAAGACAAGCCCCGAGCAAGTTTGTTTTCAAACGTATGCGCCACAAGCACCTGCTGAGTGCAGCATGAGTGAGATAGTCCTCCTCCGCGCATATGCATAGTTTTTTGGGTTCCGTACCCAAAGGGTCAAACGGGACCCTATTATTGAGACTCCGTTGTCCGTCCGTCCGTCTGTCACCAGGCTGTATCTCATGAACCGTGATAGTTAGCCAGTTGAAATTTCTACAGATTATGTATTTCTGTTGCCGCTATAACAACAAATACTAAAGACAGAATAAAATACATATTTCTTTCCAATCTCGAGGTTCTCATCCAATCACCGAAGTTAAGCAACGTCGGGCGGGGTCAGTACTTGGATGGGTGACCGTTTTTATAGAGATTAATGGTACGGAACCTTTCTTGTGCGAGTTCGACTCGCACTTGGCCGGTTTTTATAATATGTATATGTATATTGGTATTTAAATAGCAATATGTCTATATAGGTACTCGTATATGTATAGTAATATAATTTGTGTAACATTGTAAATAATGTTATTAATGTCCAAAATTGTAAATAGTTTTTAAAAATTACTTATAGTTGTAATTTTTTGAGAATTATTTTTCTCACTGCAACCCACTTTCGAGAATTTCTGTTTTGCCCTATGGTTGACTGGTAGAGAATGCCTTAAGGCATTAAGTCCGTCATTTGTACTTAGTTTTATTCTGCAACAAAGTTTAAATAAATAAGAACATGATGTTAGCTTATGAAGTCAGCGCTGGTCTTACGTAGGACCCATCCGGTGATGCCACGACACATAACACAAACAGTACATTATAAGGTTACGAAAAAAAATCCAAGAAAAATAAGAATTACTACTAGAGAGACTATACAAAAACACATGAAGTCAACAACCTAAAAAAATTAACAATGAACGCGACTGTATCATTTGTCAACTGCATTTTGCATCTGCATTTTCTATTGCATCACGATGATCCTTAAAACAATGACATCAAGCATAATTTAATACATAAATAATAATAACTGGCCGAATTATAGTGCAATGTCCGCCATACATCTTTTTTGGTGACTGAAAAGACCGATGCGAGAGCTGCATACTTTGCCACAGAGCTGGCAAGGGAAGTTCGCGACGGACTGTGACGTTTCGCTACGGTGCCTTTTTTCCCTTTTGTCTGCCAGTGCCGCAAACCAGGCCTCGTCGCAGAACTTGCGACCAACGCACTTGCGCCACTCCGTTCGCTTCTCCGCAAGCTTCTCCCAGCTTCGGTGGTCGATCTTAAAAGCTGCCATATCCCTCTTGGCGCAGTCTATAAAGCGAAGCAATGGCCTATACTATAATACAAGTATAATACAATGCAAGTACAAATGAAACAGAAAAATCAGATATGTATGTATTATCAGAGCGATTGGACACACGCGTAGATGCCGCGAAGAGATGATGCTAGGTGAACATACATTATTATGATATCTCGAAATAAATATTTCCTACATAAGTAATATGTTTCGATCTCTAGTCTTTTGGGTATCTAAAAAAATTATAGCGAGGTATTTTGTGTGGAAGTTTCTACCCAAATTGATCAGTGTTTATTCCTCTTGACTAACGTAACATCTAATCTACCCTACCGCAGAAGCTCGTAATTCATAGATAGCTTGTATGCATGCTGCATGAAATGTAATATCTTCTTCTTCTTTCCATTCTGTTACCCCCTGCTGGGGTGTAGGGCTCGAACCAATTTCTTCCACTGACTCCGATCCTGGCTTGGGTAACCTCCTCCCACCCCATCTTCAATACACCCAACTCTTGCTCCACGGAACGGCGAAGTAGATTTAGAGCGACCATGTTTCCGTTTTCCGGGCATCTTCCAGGTCAGGGCCACCTTGGATATGTGGATGTCAGGCTTCCTGAGGATATGCCCAATCCAATGCCATTTGCCCATTTAGAAATGTAATATAATGTAATATATTTTTTTAGTATTTTATCTTAAGTTTAGTATTATTTATTTTTAGATTTAGAGTTTAAGTTTTATAGTTTAGTTATATAATTGAATTTGTACGGACTGTAATTGAATATTTACTTACTGGTCTGTATAATGTAAAAAAAAAAAAAATAAGTATTGTAACATCTCTATATATAATAATTGTTGATTACTATGTAAGTATTTGTCAACTTATGTTAGCAGTAATTGTGGGAAAACTAAATTACAATAAACTGAGACTATAATTAATTATAAGACATAATTAATATCAAACACAATAAGTAAAGCGTAGACAAAATGTTGTTTTATACAGTGGGTGTCACGGCGTACCGATCAGAGACAAAAGCTATTTTACTACAATGTTGTAATAATTATATTGAAACCGCTGTTAGTCGACGCCCAAATCACAGTTTTAGTTTAGTAATCAATTTAATTAATAGCCTAGACACGGTGACTTGACTGCGTCGTACCTATCTGACATCTTGGGATATTTTTAACCGACTTCAACTATCAAACAACGTGAACAACGACACCTGACGTTGGCAAAATCATCATGGATTTGATGGAGGCAGGGATCGGAAACCGGTATTTTTTGTATGGGAACGAAAACGGTATTTTTTCGTTCTTTGTTAATTATTTCATTCCTAATCGAGCAATCTAATAATACGAAGTCGTTATCTAAAAACACAACTGAGTCCTACATTTTGAGTATAAAATAAACCGAAATATATGGTTATTTCGATGTTTTTGCAAAAAACCGGTTCCGATCCCTGGATGGAGGCCATATTTTAAAAGAAGAAGATTTCAAAAGGAGATAACTTTTCGAATATAACGATATAACGGTAATTTTTTTATGAAATTCCATTTCGGGAGAAAATGGTTTCCACCAACTAAATCACTTTGATTTTGATGTCGATCGCTTCAGCATTCAAGGTATATAGGTATCACTTTTTTGAAAAAAAAAATTCAAACCCTCACGTTTCTGTTTTTTTTTTTCACTTTTTGTGTTTCACAGTGGATATCATTCCAGATCTAGAGCAGAGCCTAACTGGGGAAGTACCGCCACCTTACAGAAAACAGCAGCCAAATAACACTAGACCCTACTCGTAGTGTTG
The DNA here is from genome assembly GCF_033807575.1 of Cydia pomonella. NCBI lineage: Eukaryota > Metazoa > Arthropoda > Insecta > Lepidoptera > Tortricidae > Cydia > Cydia pomonella. Next base: position 15,553,840 of record NC_084722.1, on the reverse strand, counting down.
TGTTCCTGACGGTGAGTAAGGTTACCGGAGCTCAAAACCAGGGTGAGGAGTGTTAGAGTCGGCAACGCGCATGTAACTCCTCTGGAGTTGCAAGCGTACATAGGCTACGGAGACTGTTTACCATCACGCGGGCCGTATGCTTGTTTGCCACCGGCGAATTATAAAAAAAAATCCGGTTGTATTTTTTTTATGTTTGTCTCAGAACTCCATTACTTCTCAGGAATTCTCTAACGTAAATTTTTGGTTCTAAGGGCCGGTACAGACGGACTGCAACTTCGGGACAGGAACTGCACGTCGACGTTGCAGTTGGAGTGCAGTCGGCATGCAGTTCCCATATAAGTTGCAGTCGAGTTGCAGTCCGTCTGTACCGGCCCTTAGAACCAAAAATAAATTTTCAATCAAAAGTTATTTCCAATAATCGACCACAAAAAGAAACATACTGTATTAATCATTGGCAGTGTTTTTGACAATTTGTTCGAAAATGTTTGGCAATGATGTCATTTGTCAAAAGTCATAACCTTATTAGTGTCATAAATAAAAAGAATAATCAAAAAGGTCGAAGAAGGTTTCATACGAAAAATTTTTTTTTTCATACTATTTCATGAAAAGTTACAAAAACATAGGTACAGGCTGCTCCAAAGTACACAATCGTTTTTTTCTTTTTCTTAACTTCTTCGTAACCACACCGGTTGTTATCGTACTGGTATTTTTTATAAAGGTTCTAAATATAAGAGGAAAATATCAGGACATTTTTATTGTTCTCGTATTTTCGTAAGTTTTGACATTGTAAATTTATATTTTGGATTTTGTAAGTATTTACCTACTTACTGTTATTCTAATTGTATTGACAATCCTTATTGGAGCTATAATTTTATTTCATTAGTACTGTTATTATTTTCATTTTTATTTTATTTTGACGGTCATGATAGAAATTCTTATATTTTTGACATCAATGCATTTTTATTATGTAATTGTCTTTCATGAAATAAATAATCTAATCTAATCTAATCTAATCTACGAAATAATTTTGCCCAAGTTAAAGTGGAGACCTTCGCTAACGCTTTGGTCAATAATAAATATGGTAGATAGACAGAAGAAATACCTATCTTAACCAAGATAATGATCACTAAAAATAGTACTATTGTTAACACCGAACCAAAAGAAAATGGTTCATTTAAATTAAGCAATTGTTACTAAGCACAATCATTGCGTAAATCCAAACATAAGGTCATTTAACTATAACAATTAACTATGAGAACTCGATCTTAGATAGGAGATCCTTCTGATCACCAATATTTACTATTCTATTATGCAACCTCCTATCTACAAAGCTAGTTATTCCAAATACAACTTTATTGTACTCTAATTAAGATTTATTTCGCAATATCACATTAAAAACAAAACTTCCAAGAAGCGATAAATATTCAATAACAAAATGAGCTTTATATCACCATGTTTACGGTTTATTTTAGAACAAAACAAACAAATAGAAGAAGCGATTTGATGCGTATGAGTTTCAGTGAAAAGGTCTTAAGTGCCATGTAGTTTCAATACAGTTAGGACGTTTTTCATAGAATAATAGATGCCCTCGCGCAGCGATGCGTACGCTTCCGAGCATTGTGTGTATCAGCAGTTGTGCTTATTTGTGCTTATCTGTGCTTATCGCGCTTGACATGTTTCTGGACAAGTGTGGGCTTTAATTGTTAACTAATTCTATGTTTTACAACGGTCGGGTAACTGTTTATTTTTAGATTAATGGTAACAATGAAACGTTACTTTTACCCCATTTGATTGACTTAGCTTACCAGTGATAAACAAAAAAGTTAACATATATTATAGGACATTATTACACAAATTGACTAAGTCCCACAGTAAGCTCAATAAGGCTTGTGTTGAGTGTATTTAGTCAACGATATATATAATATATAAATATTTATACATACTTAAATACATAGAAAACACCCACGACTCAGGAACAAATATCCGCGCTCATCACACGAAATAAATGCCATTACCAGGATTTGAACCCGGGACCATGGCTTCATAGGCAGGGTCACTACCCACTAGGCCAAACTGGTAGTGATGAATTACGGCTCCGAAACGTGGTCTTTCACTATCGGCCTCATCTCAAAACTCAAAGTCGCAAAGTCGCTCAACGAGCTATGGAGAGGGCTATGCTCGGAGTATCTCTTCGTGATCGAATCAAAAATGAGGAGATCCGTAGACGAACTAAAGTCACCGACATAGCCCACCGGATTAGCAAGCTGAAGTGGCAATGGGCAGGCCAAATTACACGTAGAGAAGATGGCCGATGGGGTCGAAAAGTACTCGAGTGGAGACCACGGACTAGCAAGCGCAGCGTAGGACGTCCACCCACAAGATGGACAGACGAGCTTATTAAGGTTGCCGGAAGACGCTGGATGTGGGTCGCTTCCAACCGGTACATCAGGTACATGTGAGGTCCAAGGAGGAGGTCTATGTTCAGCAGTGGACGTCTTATGGCTGAGATGATGATTGACTTAGCGACACGACGGTCTTCATTTTAACCCATTAGAGGGAGTTAGTCACTTTCTTAGGGGTCACTTTCGAGTAAGTTAGGTCACGTTCTGAGGACCTCAATTTTGAGGTACGTAACGTACGTAAACCGTTTTTTTTACAATAACGACTCGTAATAAGAGTTGATCAAAAATCTGACCATAAATGCAAAAATTAAAGATGGCGGCCGTTTTTACATTTTGACCTGATAGAGGCGTAGTTTTCTCGAAGTCTACAAGTCATAGAACTACTAGTTTTAGCTGTTATTAATGTTACAATGGCAATTAAGTTTGATAACTTGCGATTGGCATTACAAGTATTAACTCAAATAAAATGTACTATGCATTGCATGTACCTAATGCATATAATTACAATAACCCACATAACCTCGGAAGGCCCAAGGTCCTACCTATAGGACTTATTCAGTTTGATGATATTTAAACCATATTCAATTTAAACAAGGTTTTTTTTTATACCACGACGGTGGCAAGCAAGCATACGGCTCGCCTGATGGTAAGCAGTCACCGTAGCCTATGGACGCCTGCAACTCCAGAGGTGTTACATGCGCGTTGCCGACCCTTTAAAAATCTGTACACTCCTTTTTTGAAGAACCTCATACTGTAGACCCTCGGGAAAACCTCGGGAGGTAGCTCATTCCACAACCGGAGCGTGCGCGGGAGGAAGTTCCTCTTAAACCGCACAGTGCATTTGTTTTGTTTAGATCTATTTTCAAACAAATAAAATCAACTGTATTCCCTGCACTGCACTACACTACACACTGCACTACAGTTTCAAATATCAGTAGCAAATAAATAAATAAATAAAATAAATAAATATTAAAGGACATTATTACACAAATTGACTAAGCCCCACAGTAAACTCAATGAGGCTTGTGTTGTAGGTACCTAGACATGATATATATAATATATTATAATTATAAATACTTAAATACATATAAACACCCATGACTCAGAAACAAATATCCGTGTTCATCACACAAATATATCCTCTTACCAGGATTTGAACCCGGGACCATCAGCTTCATAGGCAGGGTCACTACCCACTAGGCCAGACCGGTCGTCAAAATAAATAACATATTAAACATACATACATACATATAATCACGCCTATTTCCCGAAGGGGTAGGCAGAGACCACGGATTTCCACTTGCTACGATCCTGACATACCTCTTTCGCGTCCTTCACTTTCATGACATTCCTCATACACGCGGTTAAGGGTGCTCTTGACCTGGCCTTTCTTCAGGATTTCCCCGATTTGATCAGAGAAACTCCGCCGAGGTCTACCCCTTCCAGCTCCCTCTTCTACTTCTCCCTTATACACTCTCTTTGTTAACCTTCTTTCAACATAACAACATATTAAATTAATAACATATTGCTATTCCCCAATTATTTGTTGTTAGATACTTATCATTATCACAATCATTTTAATAGCGTTACGTTAAAATACCGTTCAAGCAGCGATCAAAAACATTATAAAAGAAAATCAGAAATCGTTTATATCCACATCAAATAACCCTTGATTTCACCATAAGCTACTCGAAATGATTTAACAAACGTTTAGAAAAAATGTATTGTCACCTACTTGTAGACAATCGAGCGATTTTTGAAATAACAAAGTTTTTTTTACCACTAATAAACCAAAAATCACTGCATTTTCAACCCTAATATTGCACTCTTAAAGACAAAAGGAAGAAGCTTTAGCGTTGAAAAACATTAGTAATTTATTCAAAAAAGGTGTCAAGTAATTTTCAACCCTACTGCTTTCAATGTAGGTCAACATTTTCTTCATACAGCTCTTTTTATTTCTTCAATAAATACCATATCATTTTGCCTTTACGCAATAGAATAACTACTCCAATTTCAACTTTGTTCCTTCATGATAAGGGTGTTGGTGGAAGTTTTGGGACGGTAAGGGAAAGTTGGTGGAGCACCTGATGATAATGACGTCACGCTGTGTGACGGTGGATGTATTAAAATCACATTACGCATGTGTGGGACAGTTACGTGTATTCACGCGCCTGAACGTTTATTGTGATTTGACAGAAAATTGTCGTTGGATATCGTTTTGGTTTCAAATATAGTTTTGAAATATAGCAATTTTCAAGAATGTCTGGGGTTTTCCTAAAAAAATACCTGTCTTTATGTGTAACTTTAGCGATAAGATATTATAAATTATATTATGAGCTACACCGCCACTCACGTTAAATATTTGTATGCCTCATAATATGGCCAAAAGTGGAGCACTTAATTATCTCTATGTAACACCTGTTTGTAACACTACCTGCTTTTCGACAAATAAATGCATTGAATTGAATTGAAAACTTCGAATGTCGATTTTTTTAGGAAAAAATGAGTTTTAGCCGATATAACAAAACACGTGCTCATTATTTTTTGCTGCTTTTAAAAATATACTCAAACCAGCCATTAACTAGCAAGTTGCTTGAGCATCACTTTCTATAGGAGTTAGAAGATTTAGTAACTTTTTAGTACCTACTTTGAAGGCCATTTTCTCCTAACAGGTTGAGTTTGGGCAGCTAAAAAAAAATACGTGTCCGTTATTTTAGACTACTCTATAACATATATCAAAATGAATCAAATCAGAGTCGGACAGTTGGGTACCCTTCCTTGTGAGTCCTCCAAGTAAAGGAGTTAAGTTAACTAATGGCCCGATTCGAAGAATGATTAAGACACGTTTAAGATCTTAGAAAGATATTTAAAAGATCGATAACTAAACGACATGTGAAAATTGACGTTTATTTCGATTCCGCTGTGATCCCAATAAGATCTATCTAAGATATTTCTAACGTCAAAGTGACATTGGTTGCCCGAATCGAGCTGCTTCTGTCAATTATACTGCATACAAAACTATGGAAGGTGGAGGTAAGGAATGAAATCTCCATGTACCAAAAAGTGTCATCAAAAAACCTTAAATAGGTGGCGCTACAATATCTAGAAAACAAAATAATCAAATCATAGACAGCGCACTTCACTCCGTCAATAATAGGTTCTTAGCTACTCTAGCGCTACTCTGGAGAGATTTGGAACTATTATTTATAGCTGACAGCTGAACACTTTTGCAACAGTTTTACCATAAGAGATTTCGCTCCTTTTAATTCCACACTCCATAAATAAAGGATATCTAAATGAGAACTTATCTAAACCAGAACTTATCGTTATCGTATCTCATTCTTCTAATCGGGCCGTGATGCACTACAGTATCGCAGCATCTCCCCATCAACACCCTGAAAGCGTTATTGAACTGTAGACGAAGAGAATTGTATAAAATTCGACTATTAGCTAGGTACTGTAACAAGTCGAAACTTAATATTTTATCTCCTATAAAGATGTACCTCAACTAACAACGATTTTTATAAACTTCTTCCCTATAAAAACGTCTATTCTTACAACACGCATAACAAACCGTTATGATAAATGGATCGTCAAAACTATAGAGTGCCAACTTCAAAATAAATATGATCAAAATAGCATGGAATCTCACACGCAGAACGACTTATGTTCTATGGGAATCATGGGCGCTTACGTCCTTTGGTCGAAGATTGGTGTACGAATCAATGACGCGTCGGTTACAGCTGCAAAGCCATCAATCTGCGTGTCTGTGTCGGTAGCTAACCGGGAAGGATTGGACATACATCATGGGCGGTGTCAAAGCTTGATTTTGTTACAAAATTAAGGGATATATTTAGATTCATCGTTTTAAAAACTTAAAACGGGACTTACGGCCCGATTAGAAGAAGATACGTTCTGGTTTAGATATTATAAGTTCTCATTTAATAATAATAAATAATAAATAAATATTGTAGGATATTATTACACAAATTGACTAACAATAAATCCCACAGTAAGCTCAATAAGGCTTGTGTTGAGGGTACTAAGATAACGATATATACCTATAAAATATAAATATTTATAAATACTTAAATACATAGAAACCAATGTCACTTTGACGTTAAAAATATCGTAGATAGACCTTATTGGGATCACATCACAGCGGAATCGATATAAACGTCAATTTTGACATGTCGTTCAGCTATCGATGTTTTAAAGATCTTTCCAGAATCTTAAACGTGTCTTAATCATTATTCGAATCGGGCCGTTAATCGCGTAACCTACTTTTATTAGCTTGATGGACGTCATGTTACGTTCAAAAGTTTCGAAACGTCAGGCCAAATAATAATAATAAAATATGAGTGAAACTCGTAAATAAAAAATAAATAAATATAATTGGATTGTATGGGCGTTTTGATATTGAGGTAGGTAAGTTGATAGGTCAAGATAGCGATTTTAGAGATAAGAAATTTACGATACTATGAATTAATTGATCGTGAAAAACTTTCAGTTAAAACAGAACTTGATAGTTGACTGGTAGAGAACGCCTTAAGGCATTAAGTCCGCCATTTGTATTTTTTTGTATTGTGCAATAAAGGATAAATAAATAAAATTAAACTTTTTCTAATTGATTTAACAAGTATTGATGCTAAAATAACACTATTTAGACGGATTATATCTCGATAATTAATTAAAATTACATCCCGACGTTTAATCCCTTTAAATAGTTTTATTTCATGAATAACAACCGCGGTAACTGTATTACCTGTAACTGTATTAACGAGTATTCATGCTCTCAAAACATAATGTGTCCCTAATAATTATAATCTTATATCTGTTCGTAAAGAATAACATTGATTTTATTTTAATGGAAAACAGATTTCCCAATTGGGTACTTGACACATGTTGAATATAAATAAATAAATATTATAGGACATTATTACACAAATTGACAGTCCCACAGTAAACTCAATAAGGCTTGTGTTGAGGGTTAGACAACGATATATATAAGTAATATATAAATATTTATAAATACATAGAAAACACCCATGACTCAGGAACAAATATCCATGCTCATCACACGAATAAATGCGCTTACCAGGATTTGAACCCGGGACCATCAGCTTCGTAGGCAGGGTCACTACCCACTAGGCCAAACCGGTCGTCAAATATATTATTACAATAATATATAACAAATATTATAATAAATTAATAAATAATAACATGTAATAAATAAATAAAGAATATTATAACAAAATTTTGATAAATGGATAGAAAAAGGGCCATTCATTATAAAAAACCGGCCAAGAGCATGTCGGGCCATGCTCAGAGTAGGGTTCCGTAGTTACTCTTCCGTCACAATAAGCTAAACTGGAGCTTAAAGTATGGTAGATTGTTAACCAAGGGATGAACTGTGGGTGTACGTCTTTTTACTATGAAGGGGAAACTTTTTGCGATAACTCAAAAACAGCTAAACTGATCATATCCGCTATAGATTTCATGTAATGTCTTTCTTAAGCTCTACTTCTAAGATTTTTTTCATATTTTTTGGACCTATGGTTCAAAAGTTAGAGGGGGGGGACACATTTTTTTTTTCTTTCGGAGCAATTATCTCCGAATATATTCACTTTATCAAGAAATGTTTAATGAAGATCCCTATTAGTTTTGAAAGACCTTTTCAACGATATCCCACACTATAGGGTTGAAGCAAAAAAAAAATGTTCACCCCCACTTTACGTGTAGGGGAGCTACCCTAAAAAAAAAATATTTTTTTAGATTTTATTGTACGACTTTGTCGGCTTTATTGATTTATATATCCATGCCAAATTTCAGCTTTCTAGCACTAACGACCACAGAGCAAAGCCTTTGACAGACAGACAGACAGACGGACATGGCGAAACTATGAGGGTTCCTAGTTGACTACGGAACCCTAAAAAGTGGAATTTAAAAAGACATATTGATTTTTTTTTTAAATACAAGACTTCAAAGGCTCAAAACATTTTTTTTTTGTTAAATATAAAAAAGAAAATTATGCCATTTGTTTCCTTAAATGTTATTGAGAAATAAATTGTATTACAACTATATACATAAACACAATATTTCACAGTCTAAATAGCAATTTTCTTGATCTTCCATAGATTTAGGACAGACTAATGTAATGTGACGTCACATTACATTATCATTTTGTTAGAGGCGTTCGTCCTTTGTGTTGCTTAAATGCCATGAGTCCTATTTACATTTGATCCTAAGGAAAATCAAGATCGATTGACATTATTTACAAAAAACTGTGAAGTAGCCAATTGAGCACATGTATTGTAACAAAAATATATTACCCTTACCTACTGCTTTCTGAAGAATATTACTTACATAAATAAAAAATATATTATGTAAGGTTGGAGTGGCTATGCACACTGGCCTGCGCGTCTGTACATCTACACCACACCATCTAACAAAATATTGCTGGAATGTCCTCTCACAAAATACGTAGGCCATGTCCTGACTGAAGACGCTGATGGTTACGTCAGTGCAAAATTTTAAATTATAAGCTGCTTAAATATTTTTTTTACTTTTTATCCAGTAACATGCATTTAATCCATAAGATAAATAAGAATACATTACTATAAAGGCCGGGAAACGTAAGGTTGCAGGCCATAGGGAGACGCGGCCGGCAACCTCGTTTCTTGCCTAGATTTGTATATTGCTTTTCTCAAACTTGCGATGAAAAAAGTAGTCAATTTGTTTTATTCGTAGGTTTATACAGCTAAAAACAAATTACGAATCTACTACTTTTTGATGGTTGAATGCCATGACGTTGTCACAATGTAACGTTAAAACACAAAAGAAGATTGCTGTACAGGCCTAGGTGTGTAAGGCTGTATGAAACTCCTTTACATATCATCTTTACATATCAACAAGCCTTAATTATCTACTTTAAGTCTAAAATGAAAATGGTTAATGTCTTAATAGTTACTATTATGTTTGGGAGAGGACACTGACTTCTGTAACACAGGTTTTTACCTAGCTCAGAAGTCAGGGACTTCAACACTAAAATGTACTTACCTTAATGCCAATAAATTTTTTTTTTTTCATCTTCACTCGTCGCACCGGTAGCATTTCCGGACCTAATTTGAAGTCATGTCAACATTTCTTTGAAAGTTTGAGAAAAAATATTTGCAGTGTGTTTATAAATATTACACATGTTCACATACTGCATGTAACACTGTAACTGTATATGCAAGGCTAAGCCCCATAATTTATGACGAATAGATATAGGATATATCGATGATTCGCGCATATCGTAATGATTTGTACGGCGGCAGGTGCGGACGCAAATACTTCGGTTTCGACATCCGAATTGGCACTTGATTGTGGTGCCCAAACTGTTACATTACTTTGTATGAGGACCAGGTTTGTAGGTATTTTTTAACTATAGAGATTATTCACCTGTGTTTTATTGGTCAACATTCCAAAACTATTATTTTTGAAAGAAGAAAATTATAAATACCTACTTCGCATTATTTAAAATTCAAAATTCAAAAATTTATTCTGCAAGTAGGCCTTAAGGGCTCTTTTACAAGTCAATACAAAATTTATAGTAACATCATATAGTGACATGAAAAATACATAACAACATTTATAAATACAACAGCCAATACCTGGGTAAACATTACATTATAATAATCTTAAAATAAATAACTACTACAATACAACTACAATACAATACAACTATAATACTGTTACGCTTTGTAGCTTTTGCTGAGGAACTATGTAATAATTTAATGATACTTGATTGATTTCAATAAACTTTTACTGTATCTCGCATTATGTTGGTCAATGACCCGCGGTACATGACAAGAAAAAAATAAACAAGGGTAAGTTTGTAATGTATATTTAAAATAGCCTAATTTTTTTTACTACTATACAACTGTATGATGTTTTTTTTTGTCTAGTTTAATGTCGTTATATGCTTTGTTATTAATTTTATTCCAGTATAACACTGTTTAAAATGTATTTTTTTCGATGAAAGTCTTAAATTTTGTAGTATTATTCTTGAGGCAACACATCAAATTCTATATCTCTTTTATATGTTACCTCACATTTAACCCAGCAGCAGTTTGAGCACCGCTGGTCATAAGTCCGGCCCGTCGATAAATCTATGAAAATGAACGCGCTTTAATGTCGCGGGAATGCTTTCATGATCGCGTGCGCGCGCGCAGGGACGGACTGTGACACCTCATTTATGTTTCGAGGCTGAAACAGTATAATTAGCATCATATACACGTATAAAATTAAATACGAGTGAGTAGTGTATAGAAAATATTATACATGGGCTGTCAAGAAAGAAAAGAACTTAGTTATTAACTGCTTAACATTGTTAGAGAACCGCACCGATACTTTTTGCATTGGCGTCAGTGTGACAAAATTCTGTTAAAATTTAACTCTGGGTTAACGTTTAACTCCGAGTTAGTGGCTAACCCAGGATTGGTGCAAGTAGCCTTACAATCTTAGCAGTTGCGTCATTGCTAAACGACAGTTTTTGAGTTTAGATATTTATTCTCATAATATAAAATTACACTATAAATTATGCTAAACTAATTTATATGAATTTATATTATGATCGTCATTAATATTTACATTATACATACATGTTCTGTAGATTTGTCCAATGAACTCAATCTTGAGTATATCTTATTTATACTCACTATCAGTATAAATTGTCAGAATTTCCTATATAATGCCTTCATGCAAGTAAAAAGCGTGACAAAGTGCATACATGCATGCAAGTAAAAAGCGTTTTTCCAGACACCTTGTGAAAAAACTGCACTCATACTCCTTGCAATATTAAACTAAAGCCTAACACTAATAATTTTTGATCGACGTCTTGTGTTAGGACTGCGCCTACACTCATAGCAAATGCATCAGTTGTGTTCTTTCCAATGAGAATTCCTTTCATTTAATTAAGAGAAGTTGAGGGAAAATTTCAGTATTAGTAAATAACATGCCCGTCCTCAAACTCTTAAGTTCACCGCTAAGTATACATATGTTCCGCAAACCGACCAAGACGAATTCATATCATCCGAGTCTACTATCTGAATGATCAACTTCACTATCAATAGGTAGCTTAACAAACTGCTGGGCAACGTCTGATGCAATTGTATAGAGCGTCCATATCTATCAGTCATCTACCTGTTTAATAACTGCGCTTACACTCCTTGCAATAGCATCAGCAGTATAATCCAAAGGTTTTACTCTTATATGTTTTAATCAGTGATTTGTGTTAATACTGTACCTACACTCTTAGCACTGGCGTCAGTAATAAACAAAAACAATAGTATCTCTATTGAACTAAGTTTTGAACATTACGAATGATTTAGGTCTATCCGATGAGCTTAATTTTTAACGTGCCTTATACTATCACGATAAATTTGTATAATGAAAGCCACACGAAAATACTAGTATAAGTAAATAGCGTGACAAGTCCGTCCTCAAACTCATAACTAACCCGCGACACGCGGATCGAAGTGCATCGCTAAATATACACACGTTCTGCGAACCGATGCAAGACGAATTCATATCATCCGACGGGACATTGTTTTGCTTTAATTTCGTTCAGTGGTGTGCGCAAAATGGCTGATCCTTGACAATATCGATTTAGTAAAGGAGACATAACATTTTAATTACTAAAATGCGACTATAAATAGCGATCACAGATGATTATGTTAGTTAATATGAAGATATTTACTTCTTGTTGCAAACGTGATATTTAAATAAGTGGTTGCCGTAATGTTTTGAATCAGAAGTTTATATACCTAGATACTAAAACACTTTACGAATCAGAGTTAGTACCCTCCGGTAAAAGGCAAGCTTAAGATGGAAGAAAGAAAGCATGTTTCAGATATCTTTGATGAGAGTAGCTATAACACTTGTTTGAGATATCTTATTACTTTCATAAGTGCTTGTTGGTAGGGCCTCTTTGAATAAATAATTCTTTGAATCTTGAATCTACTTAGGTAGCTTACTATTGCTGCGTGATCGAGTCAAATAGGCCTTTTATCGCCCGAATATTTCATGCAGTATCGTTTCTTTTAGACCAGGGTGCGTAGCCAACGTGCGAATCGTTTACGCTCCGTAGCAAACGAAATGCAACTGAAACTGTCGCACTAATACGGAAGAGTGATGGAGAGAGATGACTACGCTACGCTACGAAGCTTTAACAATTGGTACATTGGCTAAGCACACTGATTACGTAATGAACGTATCATCAGATTAACACACCCCTTCGACACCAAACCCAAGACACACAGTCGAATAATTATACCGTTTGCACTGAAACTACACCAGCATTACTGTTGACTGCATTGCTGCCGCAAATGCCAAAAACCCGGTCAGCAACATCAATTTAGAAACCTGCTTCTTCAAAGGAAGGTAAATGTAAAAAATCACTTGTCCGCAATAATGCCCTTACTTCGTGAGAAGTAGAGTACATAACCTTTAAAAATAACCCTAAAGTAAAGTTAAATAATTTTTAAGTAGAGTACATAACATAATAACGTCCGCCATCGCGCCAACGTAAAAAGCAATCTCCTTAATGGAATTTCAATTTGAACTGAAAGTTAACTAGAAATCCAACTAGGTGCGATGCAATATCGCGGCGCTATATAAAAAGGTGAAAATTTGTTTGTTTGTTGATTATTTTTAGGATTATAAAAATATCATGCTTTGCTATACCTTCTCGCAGGTTACAACGCAACTCCAGCCTCATGTCCGCGCGTTCGTCCAAACAGTTAGCTGGAATGCTGAAGCCATTCATGTCGCGTTAACAGGAATCCTTGAAACGGAGTACGGGTCCACCTACCGGTATCTTCTGGTCGGTCGGTCGGTCCGAGCTTCTGGACCACCTGAAGTGTCAAGACACTTTTGTGATCGATGCGGAAAGAAATGCCGATCTGCCAACATTCTATACAGTCATTGCTGTCGATGTAGGCTGTAGACTACCTCCTCGAAATACCTCCTTAGATTTTGCAACTATCATCTATAAAGATGCTGTGGCTAATGATGAAAAACATTATAAAATAGTAGTGGTTGAATCGGCAAATCTAAAACCTAAGAGGCAATGGGAAAAAGTTCTCAAAAAAGATAAACAGAGAGAAGAGATGTGGTTTTCCAAATCAAAAGATAAGGAAGGATAACCTGTTTGGCCCAGTGGATAGTGACCGTATGAAGCCTATGATCCGGGGTTCAAATCCTGGTAAGGGCATTTATTTGTGTGATGAGCATGGATTTTAAGTTTGTTGTTGATATTACAAATATTTAAATATTATATACATATATCGTTGTCTAAGTACTCATAGCACAACCTGTATTGAGCTTACTGTGGGACTTAGTCAATTTGTGTAATACGAGTAATATCAGGGAGCATTAGCAAAGGTCAAAAATACTTTCGTATAGACATACGAATGTTGCAGATGGATGTTCTCCTCTACAGATCGCATTTCTTAGCCAATTCTCTCGAAATTTTATAGACAGTTTAGATAGTTACCAATATAGATTTTGAGTGTCGTTTCGTTCTTTACTAAATGTTCAAAATAGCGGAAATTGGCACAAAAAAAACTTAAGCCATTAGGGCGCCTAAAACTATTTTAAGTTCACTGTGGTTTTCTGATGATACATGTATATATCTATTAGATAAGCCGAAGCAAGTATAATGTTAACTGTCTCAAAAATAAGCAGCTTTTTGGAATAAAAAATGTGTTTTACGTTTAGTCACTTTTCACCTTCCTTCTTGCATCGGTTTCCTCATCACTGAGGGTCGTGGCCACTTCTATGGAACAGCTTCTCTTTGACAATTTGCCGCCATCGCCACCTCTTTCTGTCTGTCGCTGAATGCAGGGCACCGTGGAGCGTCACATCAAGGGCTGAGCGAATTTGGTCTGTCCACCTCATTGGGCTCCTGCGTCTCGGCTTATCGCCTTCGATTTTACCAGTGATCACCAGCTTTTCTATTCTACTTACTACTTTTCACCCATACCTAATAATGCTTTATTTTATTTTCAAGGGACAAACCCAGCCGCAAAGCTAGTTCACAACACGGGTGGCAAAAAGAAAAATCTATACGGAGACGACAACCCCCACCCGTCTAGCACCTAGCTATGAGACATAAATTGGAATAGTATCGGTGTAGCTGAGGAAAAGGAGATTTAATATAATAAGTAAAGTTATTTTGTAAAACATCTTGAACTATTTTCTGCCCGTGATTTCGTCTGCGTTGAATTAGTATTTCCATATTCTAATTCCATACTCAATTTCATTACCTAAAGGGAGGGTTTCCGGGATGGAATCGAATGTCCTTCCCAGGATTCAAAATATCTAAAATGTTTCAGCGGTTAAAGCGAGAAATTTTAACAGACAGGTATACCGACAGAGTTACTTTCGCATTTATAATTAGGTTTAAAATCTTTATGAGAAAAACTTACATGAGAATTGTAGTAGGTACTTATAGATAAGCTAACCCTAGGCTCCCATGAGCCGTGGCAAAATGCTGGGACAACGCGAGGAAGATGATTATGAGAATGCGTAGATAAGAACGGTTCTCACGTTTTTAATTTTTTATCCGAAAATTTCTTGATATCTTTCGCTTATGATTTTTTCTTAAAAATGCATCTTAGAGACTGTGCGGTAAGAGAAGACTAGTGGAATACAAGGGAGCCCATACATTCTAAGACTCTTCTCTTTGCGCACAGACTCTAAATATTTTTAACTAAGAACCCACTCACGTTTTAAAGTCGCTAATTCATATACATGTTTCGCTGAGCGTAAAAACGTTAGTGACTGATTATTAGTATGTCAGAGTCTCACGGGAGTATTGTATGTTTTTTGGGGTCCATACCCAAAGGGGACCCTAATACTGAGACTCCGCTGTCCGTCTGTCTGTCTGTCTGTCCGTCTGTCACCAGGCTGTATCTCATGAACCGTGATAGCTAGATAGTTGAAATCATAGATGATGTATTTCTGTTGCGGCTATAACAACAAATACCAAAAAGTACGGAAGCCTCGGTGGGCGAGTCCAATTTGCACATGTTTAATGATGTATGAGGTAAATAAGTAGCCGATTCGGCTGATAATAAGCTATTACCATCGCCCATGTACAATTGTACTCCTGCAACACTAAGAGGGGAGTTACGTTGCCGGCTTTAAAAATGGGGGTAAGCTCTTTTCTTGATGGTTTAAGGTCATAATATCCGTTTAAGCGCATATTTGATGTCGTATTCTGTTTTTTTTTCTATAGGGCAAGTCGTCCAAGTCGACCAACCCTCCATACAAAAACCAAAAAAAAATTGTAGTACAAGTACAACTGACTGCAAGCAGTATACCTAAGTTTTTACACCCTTCTTTCCTTCTTGTGTAGACGCTGTAGGGTGGTAGGCGCTCTCCCCCCAGCTCACCTAGGTATGAAACTTGACACGAATTGGAATAACATCGGGTAGTGAAGGACGTTGTCAGGAGACTGCTTTTACGAGAAAACTAATTTTATTTACTACTTTTAATGTTAAAAGACGCTGGTATGAATCTTAAATTGTATTCTATGGTTAGTTAAATAAAGACTTCACTGAAAAATTTAATATTAAACCGTTTAGCCCCACTTCGGCTGCTATTAAATCTGTTCTTTATGGCAATTGGTTTATAAAATAAATAAATAAATAATAATAAATAGAATAAATTTATAATATAAATAAATAATTCAGCCTATATACGTCCCACTGCTGGGTACAGGCCTCCTCTCATGTGAGAAAGGGCTTGGGCTATAGTCCCCATGCTGGCGCCAAATGCGGCTTTGTAACTTCACATACACCTTTGAATTTCTTCGCGGATGTATGCAGGTTTCCTCACGATGTTTTTCCTTCACTGAAAAGCTAGTGGTGAATATCAAATAATATTCCGTACATAATTTCCGAAAAACTCATTGGTACGAGCCCGGATTTGAATCTGCGACCTCCGGATTGAAAGTCGGACGTCAAATCCACTCGACCACCAACTACTGGACAATAAAACATTAAAACCTTTAACCCCACTTGGGCTGCAATTAAATCTCTTCTTCATTAGTTTATAAAATAATAAATAGTAAAATAAATAAATAATATAATAAATAATAAAATAAATAAATAATAAAATAAATAACTAATAAAATAAATTAATAATAGAACGGGGAAATGCTGCCAGCATCTACGGCACCATGCCGCAGGGGGATAGTTTTTAATTATTTATTTTAAGATTAGTTTTATTTATTTTTAGATTTAGATTTTAAGTTTTATATGTATTATGTTGTGTTTTTAAATAAATTATTACCTATAATAGAATAAATGAATAATAAAATAAATAAATAAGGCAACTTGTAGTAATAGTAGTTATATATGGGGTCAAACAAATTCAAGAAAAAGGTCACTTCTATGGGCAATACAATAAAAAACAATGACTCCGGTACAAGATATTTATCCCTTTTCCCTTAAATTGAATTTTTAGTACCCCAAAAAAAATATCCCGCCTGTAAGGGAGCACTGTAAAAAATAGCTTTAGATTCTCTTAAATTTGCGATATCTACAGAAAAGGCGCAAACGAGCTAAGCATTCTATAAAATGTGTATGAAGATAATTATCACAGGTGATAGACGCCTCGAGGGGTCATATTATCACCTAGGTAGTTCTGTCGCTAGGGATGTACACGACATAAGTACATAAATGATAATATTTTTTCCTCTTTAGGGTTCCGCAGCCAAATGATGAATTATAGATTCGTCATGTCCGTCTGTCTGTCCGATTATGTCACAGCCACTTTTTTCCGAAACTATCCTGTTCAAACTT
The DNA here is from genome assembly GCF_033807575.1 of Cydia pomonella. Classification (NCBI taxonomy): domain Eukaryota; kingdom Metazoa; phylum Arthropoda; class Insecta; order Lepidoptera; family Tortricidae; genus Cydia; species Cydia pomonella. The sequence goes on along the minus strand of NC_084722.1, from coordinate 15,536,583 downwards.
GGTAAGTAGATGTATTCTATGAACCGGTCCGATTATGTCACAGCCACTTTTTTCCGAAACTATAAGAGCTATACTGTTCAAACTTGGTAAGTAGATGTATTCTATGAACCGCATTAAGATTTTAACACAAAAATAGAAAAAAAAAACAATAAATTTTGGGGGTTCCCCATACTTAGAACTGAAACTCAAAAAAACTTTTTTCATCAACCCCATACGTGTGGGGTATCTATGGATAGGTCTTTAGAAATGATATTGAGGTTTCTAATATAATTTTTTTCTAAACTGAATAGTTTGCGCGAGAGACACTTCCAAAGTGAAAAAATGTGCCCCCCCCCCCCCTGTAACTTCTAAAATAACAGAATGAAAAATCTAAAAAAATATATGATATACATTACCATGCAAACTTCCACCGAAAATTGGTTTGAACGAGATCTAGTAAGTAGTTTTTTTTTATACGTCATAAATAGACACGTTGTATTGGCCAGGATAGGTTTTGGTCAAGTGGTGTTCTCAATATGGAAAATAACTGAACGCAATTTTGAAGGCTGGATATCCGGTGAATGACAGAACGTAAATTTGACGTATAATGCCAGATGCATATATTCCTAAACAGGGACAATTCGGAATACACCAGTAGCACCAACCCAACCAATGAACAAGTAACCAGACAAATTGAGCTCGAAAAACGCAATAACTCCAAATCTTTCATCTCAAACCATAAAACAATGCGGCATGGACCTCAGTCCACTTTAGATCCCACGATTTGATAGCTTTATGGTATATTTTATTAAAATTTATGTCTTATTCCAAGTTCCGAGAATTTATTAATCGACTAATATGAATTCTGTGTGTGTTTTACTGGTTTGGAGTGAATCTGATACGTTTGAGCGGCGGGCGGTATTATGATGACGGGTTTGAGGCGGTTTGGTTCGCGTTCTGTTTGAAGGAATACCAGGTACTTTTGCAAAACTCCTTTGTGTGATCTAATTTAGAATAGTACATTGTACAACGAGATGAAAAGAGACTGCATGTAGCGGAAATGAGAATGTTAAGATGGATGTGTGGTGTTACAAGAATGGATAGGATAAGGAATGAGTATATAAGAGGAAGTCTGAAAGTTGCACCCATAATAGAAAAAGTAAGAGCGAATCGCCTAGCGTGGTATGGGCATGTGATGCGGAAGGATGAAAGTCATGTGACGAGAAAGGTATTTGAATGTGGAGGGATGGAACGGCAGAGGAAAACCTAGGAAACGGTGGATGGATTGTGTGAGAGATGACATGAAACGAACGCGAGTGAACGATGAGATGACGGGTGGCAGAAAGATATGGAAGGAAAAGACATGCTGCGCCGACCCCAAATGAATGGGATAAGGGCAAGCGAATGATGACAACGAGAGGGGTAAGTGAAATTTTACAAACGAGGTCTTTAGATACACGACAGCTGCAAGCTGGAGTGCATTAAAGACTCGTGTTTGTAATATTCTTACCCCCGGAGTTACACACAACGTTTTTCATCACATTGAGAAACAAAATTAAATTTTAAGTGTAATAATTCTCAAAAACGGTGGTTGACATTTCAAACATTCGTCCGCCATATTGCCATTCTTTGACAGGTTAGGCATAGAAGGCACAAATCTATCCGGCATTCAGCCACGATTGAAAATTCTGTAAAAATATTTAAAATGGCTATTAAATTAATCAAATTAAATATTTTTTCACATAAACAATAAAAATAGATTATAAACGTCAGTACTTTAAAAGTAAAATTCATTTAAGTACTTGGTTCGTATGAATTAGTGACACGATTTAAAAAAGTTATAGCTCCCTCGGGCGCGGTGGCGAACGTTACACTTACACAGTACCTAACGCTATTCCTCAAGAAAACAAACAATTTCTTCATTGGCAATTAATATTGCTGTAGTTAAATTCAACTTTGATATCTATATTATTGTGTAGGTATTTAGTTTTTAAAGCATTTCAAATTCATTGGTGCATTATTTGGTGCAGCAAAAAGGTTCTCAGAGCACAGAATACACCCCCAACCGCTAACACAAGCCGCGTCCATAAAACGCGTGTTCCCTCATTTGTCAAACGCGTGGATACTTTATTTATCGCTTACTTTATACTAGACCCTCCGCGCGCACAGAATACCTGCCCACTCGCCAATACAAACTTTTTATTTTACACTTCAAAAACTGTACCATCATCTTTATTGTTAGAAACTGTAGATCTAAAATCGAATGCAGCTTTTTCAATCAGCGACATGTTAAGTTTGTTAGATTTAGATGCATTGACAATTTTGAAATTACTTTTTCGAAATAATAATGTAAGTTTTATTACTGAAGACGTAAATGTTAAAATCGCTTGAATTTTCCTTTGATGAATAGCAAATAGAGTTTGGTAGTTTTAGTAAAATGAGTATAAATTTAAAATCTATACGGGTCGTTTTGGTTCAAGCCACCGTTCTGAGTGTTAATAGATTATACGATACGTACATAATTTAAATTAAGGGTCTTAAGCGTATATGACTTAGTATGGCGGATAGTGCTTTCTTGTTCTAGATAGATTGTTTATGGTTGTTATGTTTTTGTTTATTGGTTTAGTTTATGGTTCATTAGGTTACCAGTTCTTTAGTTTTTGGAAGGCCGTTTGAATGGATGTCGATTCCTATTAATTATTGTCGGGAGAACATTAAACCAATATTTAGATACGGGTTTTAATAAATTGTATTAAAATGCATCTATATGTGCAGGTACTTAATTAAATTTATATTTTGATGATGCTCGGCGAACTGATCATTCATTAATATTAAGTCAAGAATAAAAAAATAGTATTATTTACGTTTAATTACGTTTCTTCCATCCAAATTGGACCCAAAATGCCAAAGAATATTTTTTCCTTCGCATATAATAGTACTTTGTGATACAAGTGATATTGTGAAAAATAGGAAATTTGTTTCGAGTTTCGATAAATTAAAACACGACCGAAAAATGAAGTGTAGGTAGTGTTTATCTTTTATGGGGTGACAATGATCGAATACGCCTTCTGAATAACCTCATGTCCACACCCACCCCTTCCTTAAATCCTTATTTACGTACTCACCACAACCATAACTCACAAAACGCATCGAAACGAAAATACGACGTCACTACGCCTGTGGCATACAGAATACCATCCTTGACTGTGTTGACTGATTTTAGACCTTATCACAATGGTATAGGAGCGTCTAGTGGACAGTTAAGTATTGTACGTGACGGAGACATCGAGACGAGATGCTGATGCGTTTTCTGAGAACGGATTAGAATTTGACTTTAACTTTCTTACTTAGGTGTGTCCAGACTTTTGTTACCATGACAGTGGTACACAAATGTTCTGGTACTGCGTTTGATCTTCGTGTCATCAACGATGGCGCGCAGATTTGTCAAATCTAACCTTTAATATCATGACAATATGACTCAAGGCATGCGTCTTCGTGAATGACACGATCTATAAGTGCCTAACGGCCTTCGAAGAATGAGATACGATAAAGATAAGTTCTGTTTTAGATAAGTTCCCATTTAGATATCGTTTGTATGTCGTATAATTGACAGAAGCAGCTCGATTTGGGCAACCAATGTCACTTTGACGTTAGAAATATCGTAGATAGATCTTATTGGGAACACAGCGGAACCGAAATAAACGTCAATTTTGACATATCGTTTCGTTATCGATCTTTCCAAGATCTTAAACCTGTCTTAATCATTCTTCGAATCGATTATAGCTGAATCGAGCGAGGTGACCTTTCGCTAAATCGTATGGGCTATGAGTGTTCCCGAGTAGGATCTCAGACGTAGATTGCGAGTCAAATTAACCCGCCGCCAAAACGCCTCCCTACAACTGAAATTTTATATGTAAATAAAATAAATAAATATTAGAAATTATTACACAAATTGACTGTCCGACAGTAAGCTCAATAAGGCTTGTGTTGTGGGTACTTAGACAACGATATATACACATTTATATATACTTAAACATCTATGACTCGGGAACAAATATCTGTGTTCATCATACAAATAAATGCCCTTAGCGGGATTCGAACCCGGGACCGTCGGCTTCATAGGCAGGGTCACTACCCACTAGGCCAGACAGGTCTTCAAATTCGTAAATATAAAATTTTCTACTCACTCTAATTTCTTTGTACTTATAACAATTTCTAGTACCTAACTAAAACTAGTCGGTACCAAGACATAGATTTATGATACTTGAATTGAATGTTTATACCAAATTAATTTTATTTCAAAATTTACGTTTTGGCACATTCAAGCGGCATGCAAGAGTTCATGCGATGCGTTTCTCACTCAAGAATTGTTCAAGTACGTGATGGCTTTCCTGTCATATACTTCAATTATCTAATCTACATAATAATATAAGCACCAGCGTTATTCTACACGGGTGTATAATATTTAATATAATTATAAAAAACTATTATACACTTTCCATAATGCCATTTCATACACGGTGGGGCCTGTAACTAAAGCAAAAAATTAAAATGTACATTCTTCTCCTCAAACTACGCAACGTTTGTTTGACGACTTTGAAAAAAAACTTGCGGTTTGAATTTTGTTACATTTTAAAGTTAATTCGAACACGCAATGTACTATGAAATTGATTATGTCTGTAGAGTGACTAGACTGACAGGCGATGTCAATTAGACGGAGTTTTAAGTACATTGAAAATACTATTTACTTTGTTGGAAAAAATAACAATCTAAAAACTTTATGATTTTAAAAAGTTGCTACACAAAAGTTGTCTAGTTTGAGGACTAGAATCTACGTTTTCATTTTTTGCTTTAGTTACAGGCCCCACCCTGTATATTATCACTTGTTATTATGTTATTATTATTTTACGTTAATCTTTAACCTTAATTGATATAATGCCTATTTTTTGTTAATTTTTAATTTGTATAAAGACATATTGTATAATGGCTTTTGTTATATTATTATCTAATATAACAACGTACTTTATACAATCAAAAACATTATTTGTATACAATTTCGCGGTTCTAACCTAACCTAACCCAATTTTTACTAAATATTTGTTTGTTTGGGCTCACAGATCGAACCAAACCTAACTCACTTTTTTCTAGATATTCGTTTGTTTGGGGACATAGTTTTGACCTACCCAACCCACTTTTCTGGAAATATTTATTTCTATTGAGACTTATATGAAGGTTGTCTGGAAGAGATCGCTTTTTAGCGATAAGACCGCCTGTTGTTTACCTCTTCTTTATGTTTTGTATTATTTGTACTGTTTCTGTATTGAGGTGTGCAATAAAGAGTATTTGTATTGTATTGTATTGTATATATAATAATTTAATAATAATGAAAAATATTACGTATAAAAACGTAAGGCTCTAGGGGCCCGTTTCACAATGTCCAAGTAAAGTCCTTAATAAGCTAGCCACTTACCTGACGAATAAAGTCATCATTGGCGTTTCACAATCTTCAAATAAGCTTAACTGATAGATAAAGTGCTAAAGTTTTGCAGGATGCTTTATCTGGAAGTTAGTTTATTTGTTAATTACATACTTGGACATTGTGAAACAGGCTTCCTTTGCTGGATAAATCTCTCAAGTTTATGTACACTGAGTCGAAAAATTGTATGGCCATTTTTATTTTATTTTAGCTTCAACTAATAAGTAGGCAAAATCCGCACATAATTTCACCTGCATTTAATCGCAGTTTTATAATTATCTGCATCGAAACATTATAACACTAATCTTAACTTACATTTCACATAATCAAAATAATAACAACGGACGACCGCACACATTTCGATTAACGACTAAAACTACCTAATTACGTAGAGTCGAATAGAGTGGAAAATGTCTGACGAAATTGGTGGGAAACATACGGAGCGGCGGCCCGCCGAGCATCGCGACGATTTGCCGTTAAAGTGTATGATAGTAGAGAATGCAGAGATCGAGTTGCACGGTCAACGCGCTCAATACTCGTAGCCAAGGATTGGAAACCGGTATTTTTTTTATGGGAACGAAAACGGTATTTTTTTCGTTCTTTGTTAATTATTTCATTTCTAATTGGGCAATCTAATAATACGAAGTCGTTATCTAAAAACACAATTGAGTCCTACATTTGGAGATTAAAATATACCAAAATATATGGTTATTTCGAAGTTTTGCAGAAAACTGGTTCCGATCCCTACTCGCAGCACATAGTATTTTGTACGCACATTTGGCACAGAGACTGCCCAAACAACGACCCCAATTAAATATTTGCCTTCAATTCAGAAACGCTTAGAATAATTGCCATGCAGTAACTGCTTTTTGGGTTTTCAATAAAATGAGTGGGTTTGCCACAATTTGACAACATTGACGTTTGATTTGCGTTAGCTCTCTTAAAATGCCCGTTGACGTGGACAGACCAAATTCACTCAGCCCTTGATGCTTCACGGTGCCCAAACAGAAAGTGGCGGCAAATTGTCAAGCAGAAGGTGTTCCCTAGAAGTGGCCACGACCCTCAGTGATGAGGAAAACGATGCAATGAGGAGAACGTGGCCCGCGGGAAGGAAGGGAGGCATGAGAGGCCGCTTCCGCTTTCAGCTGTGGCGGGTCGCTCCCCACCGATGTGGGGAGGTCAATTGAACATCTTTTTGAGGACGATATGTGCTGCTGGTGTAGGCCAGCTCTTCGCTACCGATCGTTACCCAACCAACCCAACCAACCACCGCCAACCAATGCCCAACACAACCAACAAACCAACGTGGCCCGTAACGCAGCGAGTTGCGCGGCACAACTCCTCTCCCTATATTCCGCTTACCCCGTCTCTGAATCACAGTAATTGTAGCTACTGGTCTTACGGACAATCTCATGGCGACATCCCTGTCACTTTCCCACCTGCGCTCCTCCGTATTGATATCTCTTTCTCGATTACAGTTTTATACATTTTAATTTTTGCGCCTGACTTGATAAGTCTATGTTTCTTCCCGATCGATTTTGAATCTTAAAGTGATATTAACTTGGTTGATTTTGAGTTGTATTCTCGATTAGTTATTGGTATTGACTTCGAGATTATAATGGCGATTTTACATTGATAGAAATGCGAAATGCAATTGAGAATTAATGTTTATTTTATACGTCTTGTAAGTGTACAATTTAATTATGAGATTTACACGTATTTTATTGCATTCGTTATAGGATTCTAGGTGCCTACCTAATTTATTGCCGGGTACAAGTTTCGATTAAATAACTTTGTACCGTACCTATTTACTATTAGAACAAGTTAAGTAAATTATTATATTTTAAGTTTGTTCACATTCAAGTAGAAACACTACTATAAAATTATAAACCGGAATAGATGTCATACTCATATACAAAGCAAAAATGACCATTGCTTGAAGGCCTCCAGCCTCAGATTCCAGCGTCCTCTGCTATTGCGACAAGTACAGCGACATGGGTCGATTTTTTTTAAATAAAAATATACGTGATGTTATGTGGGGGAGCGGGGGTTAGCCAAGAACCTCACTAAATATCACCGAATGGGGGGTCAAGAAAAGTAGCCGAAAAAACCTCGCGTGATTTGTGCTATTATTCTTCTTCTTCCTCGAGTTGTCCCGGCATTTGCCACGGCTCATGGGAGCCTGGGGTCCGCTTGAGAACTAATCCCTAAATCTGGCGTAGGCACTAGTTTTTACGAAAGCGACTGCCATCTGATTTTCCAACCCAGAGGGTAAACTAGGCCTTGTTGGGATTAGTCCGGTTTCCTCACGATGTTTTCCTTCACCGAAAAGCGAATGGTAAATATCAAATGATATTTCGTACATAAGTTCCGAAAAACTCATTGGTACGAGCCGGGGTTTGAACCCGCGACCTCCGGATTGCAAGTCGCACGCTCTTACCGCTAGGCCACCAGGGCTTTCGTGCTTGATTTGTGCTATGCAAATAATAAAAATGTAAAAGATAACTAAAATGTAACAGATAAATAAAATGTAAAAGATAAATTCATAAAAATGTTAAAGATAAATTCATAAAAATGTTAAAGATAAATTCATAAAAATGTAAAAGATAAATTCATAAAAATGTTAAAGATAAATTCATAAAAGTGTAAAATATAAATTCATAAAAATGTAAAAGATAACTAAAAATTCGGTCTGGATCCTTATCATAAAAACAAACAGGTTAAGGGCGAGCTCATTCATTTGCTATAAAATGCAAGTACAGTCAGCTACAGAGAAAAGTGACCCCCAGTGCATAGAAGTGTGTATACAAATGTGCTAGGCGAATATTATTGCTGACTGTACACTTCACACTAATCAATGTGTAGGTACCTAAATCGGCCCTTAATCAAAATATTTTTTTATACTATGTCGGTGGTAAACGAGCGTACGGCGTAAGCGTTATATGCGCTTTGCCCACCCTACAGTTTTCTGTAAGGTGGAGGTACTTCCCCAGCTGGGCTCTGCTCTAGAATCACATCTGCTCTGGAATGACATCCGCTGTGCTGTGCCCTACCACACAAAGCGAGATGACATTCAAAGTGACCTTACCTCTATTCTGGCCGTAGTTTAAGGACATACCCGGGTCCGCAGGAATATTGGAGTGTATTGGAGTGTGTCGCCTGCGGTATTTCCGGACCGATACGACCTTCAAACCTTCAAGAAACGAGCGTACTCCCATATAAAAGGCCGGCAACGCACTTACAACCCCTCGGCTGTTGCTGGTGTCCATGGGCGGCGGTAATCGCTTACCATCAGGTGATCCATCTGCTCGTTTGTCTCCTGTATCATAAAAAAAATTCTATCAAAAACAAAAAAAGTTTTAATAAACTAAGTAACTAACTAAAAATTCTAACTTTCTAACCTAACTTATCAACCCGCTAAAAAGCAAAAGCTAAGTAGCCTTAACTGTTAGACAATCAACGTCAAACTTTTCAATTATGCAAGCATACTTTACCTTAATTTCGTATTCGTCCATAGGTATTTCACCCTGACCAATGTCTGAGGAGGGCTTACCGCGTACACCGAAGTGCGAGTATTTTTTTTATACTACGTCGGTGGCAAACAAGCATACGGCCCGCCTGATGGTAAGCAGGCTCCGTAGCCTATGTACGCCTGCAACTCCAGAGGAGTTACATGCGCGTTGCCGACCCTAAACCCGCCCCCCCCTCATTGAGCTCTGGCAATCTTACTCACCGGCAGGAACACAACACTATGAGTAGGGTCTGGTGTTATTTGGCTGCTGTTTTCTGTAAGGTGGAGGTACTTCTCCAGTTGGGCTCTGCTCTAGATCTGGAATGACATCCACTGCCTGTGCCATACCACACAAAGCGAGATGACATTCACAATGCCCATACCTCTCTTTTGGACGTAGTTTAAGGACGTACCCGGGTTCGGGTATATTTCTCTGTCACTCGAAATACGCCTAAATTAGAGTAAAAGAGAAAGATGCCCGCAATGTGCGAACTTCGGTGTTCGCGGTAGGCCCTCAGCCGCGTCAAAGGAGCCGACGTCGATCGTAATTATGCGCAAGATTGCTTTTATTTCCAACCGCTACTGTTGGTTTATTGCTCGATCCTGCTCGATTTGAAGTGTCTGTCTCTTTCAAATGCGCGGTGTTAAAAAGTGACCTTTGCATTACACAAAACAATGATTACTTGAGAGTGCACTCATGTACAACAACCTACAGTCATATTTTAAACATCTTGACGCGTTTAACGTAAAACTAGCAACTCGCTAAACATGTTATTACAGAAAAACTTATATTATACCGTCATTATGGCCAACTTTGCCCGCTTTTATTGAAAAAACACAAATCTTTAAAAGAAAATTATATGACAATGAATTTGATCAAACGCATTTATTAGAAGTTTTTTTTTAATCTTGTTTTTACCCACTTTTTTGCATTTTAGAGGGCGGGCAAAGACGGGGTGTTCGCCAACATTGCCCATGACAATTTGGTGCTCAAATACAGCTCTGTATGCAGCTAAGTATGATGATGATGACCAAGGATGACAAAAAGTTCAATTTGCATAATAAGATATCAATACACTTTAAACAAATGGACGGGAAATATACAATAAATCCAACACGAGCACAGCTGCAGGAGTTGCTACAGAGGGTTTACCGCGAATCACGTTCAACGTGTTGCCTCTTTGTCGCACTTGTAAATTCGTACGTACCTAAGTGTGACAGGGAGGCAACACGTCGAATAGCATAGCTGCTCACCTATAATGACATTATAATAATAATAAACTTGAGCTTGAAAATGAAATGAAAAATTAAAAAAGAAAACATCCATAACTCAGGAACAAATATCTGTGATAAATGCTCTTACCAGGATTCGAACCAAGGACCTCTCCCTTCGAAGGCACTACCACATAGGCTAGGAGGCCGGCCGTTAAAAGCTTATGCACAATTTAATAAGAGTTATTTCATTCAATCTAAAAATCCGTAGCCAATACAAGCCAACACTGACAAATACGATTGCATATTTTACGTCAAACCTAAAATACCAGCGTTTGTATCCAAATCCTCGATTCTTAGCAATTTGAACGCCCATTTCTCAATATTTGACTTCAAACCGACGCGCTCTATATTTCGACAAAGTTATCATACAGCTAACAAAACGATTGCCAATCTAATTCAGTTCTTAAAGATTGATAGCTAAGGAAGATGGGTAATAATTTCAAATGAACTTTGAATGATTTGACGACGGATATGTCTCAATAAGGTGTGTTGTCCATCACAATCGATTGGTCTCGACGCGTCCCGAACGACAAAAAGTTGATCGTAGCGTTCCATCAAAATAACGACTTTATTTAAGTTTGACAATGAAATATCGGCGCCATTGTGCCGTGTGTGGATGAGATGAGTGTAGGGTAAAAGATAGTGTAGATGACACATTATATGTTAATGTATGATCAGAAGGAAATGTGTCTTACAGGGACCTAAAGAACTTGGCCGAGAACCGCGAAAACTGGCGTCTACTCCACCGACAAGAGCCATGCTATGCTCTTTAATTATTATGGTGAAAATTTATCAAATAGTGGTAAATTCTAACCTCCTTATTCATAAAATTTGTTAAATTTTGTCCTTTTCTAACAAACAGATATGTCAAAAAGACCAAATTACTATCCAGTGTTGGATAGTAATTTGGTCTTTTACAAATTGAACCGTAAACTGTAACCGTCCGTTACGGTTTTTGGTTCAATTTGTAATGGTTAATGGTCAATTGCAATTAACGTTCGGCCAACACTGTTACTATCAAGAGTTTTGTTAGACTTAGGAGGCGTTTTTGAATAACGCCATTTAATTCCGTAATTCCTATATTGAAATTACGTACCAATGAAAACAAAGCATTTCGAGCTTGAAGACATGAAAAGCATTCATTCTCCTTGGCCGGAGTAAAATGCTTAATATTATAATTAGGTCGTCTTGAAAAAATATTTTTTTTACTATCATTTATTTTACTTTTTATTTCCGAACTTTTAATATGAAATTTTGTTTAGTGAAGTAAAATACTTATATTAGCAGATTTCTGGTAACACCAAAGCAATTTTATTGAACCTGCACCAGTAGAGCACAAATTTGGCATTATAGTTTATATCTAGCGACCCATCCCGCCCCGGTTTCGCACGGGGAAACCTTAAAGAATTTTACACAACCTTTCCTCAAAAATAACTCTATTGATTGATGAAAACCGCATGAAAATTCGTTCAGTAGTTTTGGAGTATATTGCGTACATACATACGCAGACAGACGCGGCGGGGGACTTTTTTTATAAGGTGTAGTGATTATTGACTGCAGTAATACTTTTGATGCTGTTTTCTCTCTGTATTGTTTTTACTGAGGTATGCAATAAACAGTATTTGTATTGTATTAATTGTAAATAGTACTTCTGTATCGCAATCAAAATTTATAGCTTAAACCTTGTCAAAGTTTCGCATTCATTACCAATTCAAATCAAATCAACCGAATCAGAATTGACAAATACAAATCGGCTTTAACTTAATTATAATAAATTTATAATATATTCAAGTGTCCACGACAGGACGACTGACCCCAATCGTGATCGATACGGCTAAGCTGACAATACTGATTGACGACAATAAAACGTATTGACTGAGAGACAATGGAACGGGTTTAATACTTAGTGATGAGATTTAAGGTCTTCTTCGTGTGAAGGATTCAAACTAACCAACACCTTTTTTTGACACCACACATTTTTTCACCACACCAACTGGTAAAAGATTGAGAATGATGCATTTTATCCACAATGTGAGAAAAGTAATCAGATGCAAAGTTTTAGTTGTTTCCTAATGTCAGCTGGTGGAATTGACTTATAAATGATGTTTTTAAATGATACATTTTTATTACATTCATTTGGATTTGATTTGGTTTGAATTTTTTGGTATCTCATCGATAGTATTGCCCCCGCGTTCGTGTGGTGAACTATTTTGTGTTTCACTTTGAGGCAAAGTTTGTTAAGTCCTCGTGCCTTGAAACCCTCGCAACGCTCAAGATTCCATTTCTCGAACCACTCGCTACGCTCCTGGTTCAATTTTGGAGTATTTACCTTGCTCGGGTATCAATATTAGCACGAGCAGTTAAACAACAACTTTGCTCCCTTGTATTAAAAAACAACTATTGTATGTATGTTTATACTTTATTGTACATAGAAATATAAAACCAGAAAAACACAGTTACAGAGTAAATTAAATACAACAAAGGCGAACTTATCCCTGTATGGGATCTCTTCCAGTTAACCTTTGAGGAAATGAGTAAAACATAAGTAAATATTGTCTGTCAAGGCTCTGCTTCTAGCCCTCGGAGTGTAGCCATCAGGAGATCTTCCTCAGGGCACATCCTTGAGCACAAGGGACACTGTCTCATGTGTATTGTTGTTTGGGGACTCCACACTCGCAGAATGTATTACCTTGTCGCCCAAATTACCCATCTCAGGAAGTTACTTTTTGACCGTACGACTCTCGTTCTTATATTTAAGGTCACATTCTAGTTGTGACTGCACCAGTGCGTAACAGATATATCACATATCTGTGTACTTACCTATTTAATAAGTACTTACTCATCTGGCGCAGCGATCCAAAGTGTGTCTTGGCCTCCAACACGACTGCTCGCCACCGATTCCGATCACATTTAATAAGTATTTTGTAAAAAAAATATACAAGCTTTTATTTCTGATTAAACATTTATTTTAACGGGCAACTAATACTAATCGAGATTGTTCTAACAAACCCAAACATGATTGGGTTGCATTTTTTAATCACAGACTTCTAGATAATACACACCTACATACAAAACATACAATGCCCTATGCATACATATGCTTTGGTAGTCAAAAGGATGTCATAGTTCAATACCCTTACAAACACATACAGACAAACTTCTGAATGAGGTATTATTTGACCTTTTCAGTAACTCGTTGGTTAAAGTAAATATCGTCAGGAAACTAGTATAAATCGGCGGAATAAGTCAAAGGACGAAGAAGTGTCCAATCCGCATTACGCTAGCGTTGCGTCTGTGGCAGTGTTGACCGAACGATACTTGCAATTACCCATTAACCATTACAAATTGAACCGTAACCGTAACGGACGGTTACAGTTTATGGTTCAATTAATAATGGTTACTGGTCAAATGTATTAACGTTTCAGCCAACACTGGTCTGTGGCCTAAAACTTTTTTGCCTGAGCCCTGCAAGGAAGACTTAATAGTGACAATTTAAAGCAGCCAATATAAATACCTTTATACAACGTGTTTTGTTATATCCAAGCTGTCTTATTTAACTGGCTGCCTGCTTACTGAAGCGGAGTGTAGCGGATATGTGAGGATTCTACCAATAGCATTGGTTGTAACCTTCGCTCCGACGGATAGGCAGCCTTAGGTTCATATGGCGTAAATTTTTCCACGGCGTCTACGCGAGAAAGCCGTCTAGCCACGTGAACGATTTCGAAAATTGCCATACAAAATCTGCTGTCAGTACACTAGGGTACTGGATAAAATTAGGTATACGGGAAAAATGTATGCCGTACGAACCTAGCCTAAGGCTGCTATCAGCGGTATTTTTACTGTCCAGTTTTTGCTATCTAGACCCCTATAACAATCCAGCCTATTTATGACTTATTATTATCTACAAGATGCACATTACATTAATTTATAAATGGCGGACTTACCATCAGCAATAATACTGTCAAAAAGGACAAGCAAAGAGAAAATCTTTTTACCGTCTCATTATCTTGATCCACGTTTTATCTTCCTCTAAATATTTGACCTCTAAGATCCTGCCACCAAACAGACCAACTATTAATATAATTTAAAACTATTTCAACAGACAGTTAACCGATATTAAGCTTTCACACTTCAAAGTCCACACCAATTACGCTTCTAATCATCCAAAACTAAAAGGAAACAAACAATCTTCTATCTAACATTCATACTACCTTTTGTTTGTAAACTAAGAAATATTTATTAAATTCTAAAAGGCCATAAGTGCTTGGTAAATATAGGTAGATAGGCTTTTTTGATATCAGAAGTGGGATCGAGACGCTACGATCGATCAATGTTGTAGTGGTGCGCGCGCGCGGCAGATAAAAATGATTAGTCTCTCAGATCAAGATAATCGGTATTGAGGCGATCGCATCGCTATAAATTGATCGGACGATGCTGCTTAGGATATAGGATGCTTCTATTGATATTTTTTTCAAATAAACGAATGCACACGTAATTTCTTTCCAGAGTATTTATGCATTGAAATAGGAACTCCGTACCTAAAATTTTAAGTTTTTGCATGCCAGATGCTGGTGAAATATGTGTTATATATAATATTGTCTGACCACCTTTTGTACCATATTTCATGCAAAATAAAGTTATTTGTATTTGAATGCTACTTACGTTTTACAGAATTTTGTACAACAATTGTAGGTGGTGATTTCTGCATTATTTGACAATGACAACTCTCATTTATGTACCTTACTAACGTGTAGAACTGATTGTGATGGATTTATCATCACAAAAATAGGTACTATCGTAAAATAATATTTGTTATAACCTAAATATCATTACACAGATTACTTAGAATAAAATGTAGAATTTTCGACTTAAAGCATTCTCTACCAGTCAACAAATAGCCATAAAGAGACTAAATAATGATAAATCGGTACGTACCGAAATCTCCCAAAATGAACTAATATTAGAATGTCATTAAGGCATATTTTCAGGCGGGCCGTATGCTTGTTTGCCAAAGATATTATTAGGTATAACCCCAAAGGCGTGTATACATAAGGGAAGGAATGGAAATATTTGCGAGGTAGGCTTCCGTAGCTCAATTGGTTAAGAGCAAACGCACGAATTGCGGAGGTTGCGGCTTCAAATCCTGCCGGAAGCGTAACTTTTTCAATTTTTTCCTTTAATATAAAATTTAAATGAAAAAAAAAACAGACAAAACTAAAACGAACCCTGGTACCTCCTTAGGTAAATCTTATATTACCTTTAAACGAGCAATTCTTGTATATATATATATATATTTCTGTGATCTCGGAAACGGCTCTAACGATTTCGCTGAAATTTGGTATATGGGGGTTTTTGGGGGTATACAATCTATCTAGATTAGTCTTATGTTTGGGAAAACGCGTGTTTTCGAGTTTTCATGCGTTTTTCTTTCGACGCAGAATATGGTCGCTAATTTCGTGTTGCCGGCCACTGTCCGTCTGGTCCAGCGGGTTAAGACGCGGACTGCTAAACGAGTGTTACGGGTTCGAATCCCCGGTGACTAACTTTTGTTTTTTTTTATATGTTCAAGATTATATATAATTTTTTAATTTTTATTGTTTTAGACAAGTTTAATTTAGTAAAAAAATGTAGTTAAGATTATCACCTATACACCACCATATTACAATAAATAGTTATAACCGAGCAAAGCTCGGACGCCCAGGTATATGTATTAAACGTGGACCAATGTTTATCTGTTGATTATGAGACCAGCTATAGAGATCATGCTGTATCCAGAGATGCCACACGGCGGTAAGATCCCGCACCGATACTGTCGCTGTGACAGATAATCTGGCATCAGTTCGACAGCATCGATGCTTCCTGTACCACCTCGTCCACCTAATAGTCTATCATACTCCACCGTCCATATTTATCATACTTATTTGTTGATTTATTTAGATACTGGAAGAACAATTGGCGCTGAAAGCCGGCGCATAATCCTAGATTTCGGCGGAAGATTATACTTGTGGTTAAAATTTTGCTTGTCCTCTCGGAGAAATTATTAGCTGTTTTAAACTAAAATTATATTGCTGTGGCATGCAGCGTTACGATAGACAATTTAAATTACTTAAATTAAATTAAATTTGGTTGCTTAACTATTTTCTTAGTGAATTAAAAAGAACCTGAGTTCAACCCTCACTTGCTGATAGAGAAAAATATGCTCTTAAAAGTACAAAAAGAGGGTGTACAATTATTTATTTGATTAAAGACTACGTTTTTGAATTACTCTGCCGATTTAATGATGACTCACGGCAGAACGGCCCGGGTCCTGGCCTAGTCATCCGACACATCGTTATCTATAGAAAGCATCACACACAATTTAACATTAATATTAATACATTATATGTGTTAGTAGCAATATGAAATAAATAATTAATTAGTATTCCTACAACTACGGTTAGTAAACACAGGACATAACATACTATTTCTACATACAGTATATTGGCTTGTATCACATGTACTGAAAGGCAGGCAAGTATATGTGCTGACTGTATATGTGTTTTGTTTAATCAACGACCAACTGATGGAAAAAATAACATTTTATTCACTAGTTCCGAGAATATCTTTGTTTTCTTTGATGTCGGGTTTTGATGAAGCCTTGCTTTCTGACAACCAGTAAGGCTTATAAATATGGTCGGCTCTTTATCATTTGTCACCACGTCTGTCACGTTCTAACAAGTATGTAAGCGCGAAAGTGACGGGCATAGTGACAAGCTATAAAAATGGAACCATGCTGCCATCGCAGTAGGGCTAAGATGGTCGGCTCTTTATCATTTGTCACCATGGCCAATAATATGTAGTATGTATATGTCAAAGTGACGCATGGCATGACAGGTGATAAAAATGCATCCATGATACCACTGCAGAGCTATGAAGCTTTGGCTTTCGACCTATTTAGCCTGGGGTTCGAACATGTGAAATGTTTGAAAAGGACCATCCCGTTCATCCGTTGTCAATTTTTTTGCCAGTGATTCTACTCATCGCAAATATTCCCAAACAGGTGGTCAATTCAGTATCGATCTCACAATTTTTTACTGAATCAAACTGGATATCAACGCAACGGCTTTCAATGCCGTATAATCCTCTTATCTAGTCTTTAATCCAGAAGGAATAAAGGCTAATTTCGAATATTGAATGATAAGGGAAAGAAATTTCGAATAGAGCGCGGCAAACTTATTGTTGCTGTCAAGATTAAATGAAAAAATCCTATAACAGGTATTTATAGAAATAAAAATATAGGTACTTATTCGTAAACATAAACACAATGTAGATATAAGACAAATAGATAACTATAAACGAAATGGCTTTAACTCAGCATGTTGCTGGCTTCAACGCTGATCTTCCGATGAGATGAGACCAAGTAAGAAAAATCAGGGCAGATAACAGGCTTGGACTATAGAATAAACGGATTATGACGCGCAAAATGAATTTATAGAAACAGAAATATTTGGTGTAACAAATTTAAAAAAAAAATTCTAATGCATTCTAACACCAAAATGGATGCCACTCAGCATATGCCAATAATTTTAACTATATCCCGAATATACCGATATTTCGAACCCTTTACAGCATTCATGATCATTTGATCAACGTAGATTCGTGGATTCGTTGTAATATCGTGAAACTGTACATATATAAACTGATCAAATATTAACAAAATAAAACACTTACTTACTTACGGGTGACAAAAAAATCACCTGTGTCAAAATTACAATGTGCATTATATTATTAAATTTATAATTATATCAATATTAACAATTATTCGATAGCGAAACGTGACGTACGCGTTTACGTTCTCATTTTGTATGGGATTTTGAGTTTCCAAAACGTCCCGCACGCTGTTTCTAAATTCCATACAAAATGAGACTTAGCGCAAACGCGTACGTCACGTCACGCTATCGAAGAATTTACACTAGGGGTTCAGGACACACTCGAGAAGTTTGGCCGGCGATCTATTAAAGATCGCTAGAAACCATAGTATAATAATTGCGAATTACTTGTTGTTGAGGAGATTCTTTCGCACGAAAAGCCCCTGAGCCAACCCAGGACCAAAAGTGTGCACCCTTCAGGTAATAAGATGATACAAATTGGAACTGGTGTCACTATCACGTAACGTACCTTTAAGCTAATACTATTCATAAATATATTAATAAGTATTATTAATTTTATTTATAAGAGCCTCGGTAGAGAGTACCATTTGGCGTAGAAACTCAAGGTCTATGGAGTCGCAGCGCGTACAAGTTTCTTTTTCAGTAATCGTGAAGCGTCTGGTTGACGTAACTGGTGACTGAAGAGCTGGCGGTTTCCTCGCACAACGTATCAGTATTGCGATACAACGAGGAAATGCTGCGAGCATTCTTGGTACAATGCCTCAAGGGCCTATTTTAAATTTAAGCTAGTTATAGTAACAGTACTGTATAAATCCATTATGTATACTGTTATGGTAAATAAAATTTATAACATTTAATAATATAAATATACGTATATATCCATGATATTATTAGTGGCGATATCAACTGCACTATTAACTTGGTTCTTCAACACAAAAGGCATTTTTTATCGACAAAGGATGACATCGCTTTTCAGATTGTGATGAAAAAAGTTCATTGTCCAGGAAGACAAGGACACGAGATTTTTTGGAACGATTTGCTGTTTATAGTTTTTTCGTCGATAATCGGATTAAGGTGTCTTCGCTTAGCGAGTTTTTATTTATTGTTTACAATATAAAATTCGCTATTTACGAGTACGTTAGCAACCCGTATAATAAAGGGTAGATACAAATTAGTAGAATTTGAATTATGATAAGTTACAGACATATGACAGTTGACAAGATACAAGGGCATAAAATACAAGTACAAAATATTTTGTTGATTGGTACCATTATGTAGGTAAATAAATTACTTGGTAGTAGCTTTGATATTTCGGAACTATAACAGGCGAAACTTAGATATGTCAAAATTTACATGACCTGTAGGGCTAAGATGGTCGGTTTTTTATCATCTGTCATAATGCCTGTCACGTTCTAACAAGTATCTAAGTGCGAAGTGACGCATGACATGACAAATAATAAAAATGCGACCATGATGCCGCCGCTGTAGGGCTAAGATGGTCGGCTCTTTATCATTTGTCACCATGACTGTCATAAAAATGGAATCATGCTGCCACTGCAGCATGGTTCCATTTTTATCACTTGCCCGTCACTTTCGCACTTACATACTTGTTAGAACGTGACAAGCATGGTGACAAATGATAAAGAGCCTACCATCTTAGCCCTACAGCTGTGGCAGCATGGTTACATTTTTATCATTTGTCACTATGCCTGTCACTTTTGCGCTTACATACTTGTTAGAACGTAACAAGCATGGTGACAAATGATAAACAGCCGGCCATCTTAGCCCTACAGGAGGCTCATTCGAACTAAACCAGTAACCAGTAGGTATTTTCGCTAAAATGATTATTATTACAAACAACAACTTTTATCCCTTAATCAAAATAAAAGTTATTACATTTTTATATCTTTATAGTCAAATTAACAGCCTTAATTCTCTTCGAATTCGATTCTTAAGAAGCTTCAAAAGACGCCGTGAATAATGGGCATCATCGAGTCCATTTCATTCTTGGCCACAAAAAATGACATAAAATCAATATTGTATGCAATTGTCATAATGACACGCTGAAGTAATAAAAGTTCGATCCCGTGGGCGTCTTATTCTGATAAACTAACGCACATTAATAGTATTTTATACAATCGTAATATAATGAAGAGCTTTTCAGTCCAGTACCGTCTAAAGGCCACGAAGCTTGCTGAGTGGCCTTAGTGGGTACGAGATTGAAAAGCTTGATTATATCACTATTGTATACAATATTTTTTCTACGATTAACAAAAAAATACTTTAAACTAGTAGAATCATATAGGTAAACAAACCAAAAGTATATTATCTAAGATACGCGAGCAGCCGCGATTCCTTCATACTCGTACGCGCTCGAATATTTCAAGCTCTTGAATGTTGATTTTATTTACTGTTTAAACGGTTTCCTTTATACAGCAAATTCACTATAACGTCAACGAAATGCCTCTCGCCAGAATCAACTGACGACCGGTCTGGCCTCGTGGGCCTGCCTATGAAGCCGATGGTCCCGGGTTCAAATCCTGGTAAGGGCATTTATTCGTGTAATGAGCATGGATATTTGTTCCTGAGTCATGGGTGTTTTCTATGTATTTAAGTATTTATAAATATTTATATATTATATATATCGTTGTCTAAGTACCCTCAACACAAGCCTTATTGAGCTTACTGTGGGACTTAGTCAATTTGTGTAATAATGTCCTATAATATTTATTATTATTATTTATTAGAATCAGAATAATCACCTGCGCGGGCGCTGTTCTATAATTTGTAAATCGAACCAACAGTAACGCCATCTCTTAGGTCACTCGCCTCGCTGGTCACCACTGTTGCTACGGCTTTGATTATGTTTCATTTTTTAATTATTATTTTAATCCACTAATACTACAAGAAAAAAAAAAACAGAATTATATAACTAAGTAACCTATAAGTAAAAATAAATTAAGTTAATCTAAAAAAACAATGTTTTATATTAGATAAGGTGGTGAATACTTTTTTTAAAGTAGCACATGTTGCTAAAATCATCCTTTTTATTTAAGTATCAATAAAATTATAGTGGATCATTAATTGTATTTGTTAATGAGTGATTAAGTAGTAGTTGTTTAATGTATAATATAATTATTTATTTAGTCGATTAATGATCGATGCACTAATTACCACCGATCGATAACTTTTCGCTAAATTTCGACCAAAAATATTCAGAATCAACGATTTCTCAAACTGACAGTTTGTTTTTCGTGCCTTTAAATTCTGAGGCTAGTTCCAACTTAAGTAAATTGTAAGATCTAAATGTCAGTCGCCTGTGCGTCTCACTCGCACCAACACATGTACGGTCAAGTACACAAACTTGAGTAAACC
The DNA here is from genome assembly GCF_033807575.1 of Cydia pomonella. Lineage (NCBI taxonomy): Eukaryota > Metazoa > Arthropoda > Insecta > Lepidoptera > Tortricidae > Cydia > Cydia pomonella. The sequence continues at coordinate 15,515,318 of NC_084722.1, read as the reverse complement.
CTTTAAACTGTAAATTCACTATGGCGTCAACACAACGCCTCCCGTCAGAATCAGAATACGCTCCTGCGCGGACGCTGCTCTCTAATTTGTAAATCGAACCGACAGTAGCGCCATCTCTTAGGTCACTCGCCCCGCTAGTCGCCACAATTGCTCCTGTTTTGTTTTTATTAAATTAGGTTGTAAATACTTTATTGGAAGTCGCACACGTTGCTAAAATTATGGTTTTGATTGGTGTGACGATATAATAATATGGCCGGTCATTTGTTTTTGTTGAAAAGTGATTTGAAGCCGTTCCATGAGTTAACAATTGACGTGATCGCAGTCCATCTCACTCGCACTGATGAATTGTAGCGATAGAGAGACAGTTGTGTGTTGTGTGTAACCGATCGATCATCTTTCGATAGATTTTGACCAAAACTTTTAGGAATCCTAAAATTAAGAATCCTAAATTAGGATCGATGGCCACTAAGTCTTAAATATTTTTGTTGATGACAAATATTAAGTAGAAAGTAGTACCTTAGAATTATGATAATAAAGTGATGAAAAGGCCTTATTAAGCTCATTCGGTAAAACGTAAAAAACAATTAATTCTTGTACTTAGTTAACACCGAGGTTGGATTATCAAAAAATACAGACGATAGTGAGCAAATTCCATTCCCTATATTATTTTTAAATAGCTTGGGTACGGTGACAGCTGTCATCTCAATACAATTTTGCGAGATCTTGCATTTTAAGCTTATTAATTGTATGAAAATGACAGCTGTCACCGTACCCAAGCTATTTGAAAAATACTACATACAAGAACTCTATGAGTCACAAGCATCCATAGGCTACGTTAGCTTACCGCTTATCATCAGATGAGCTGTATGTTTAAAAAAAAGAATGCCTTCCTATTCCTTAGATTCAATATGATATCTATTACAAGGATCGCGGAAGACCATAGCGATAGCAAATCATATTTCAATCAAGGTAAAATCGCTATTACAATCAGCTTAAAACCAATACTAATATGAAACTAATCATACACTCAAAAATAAAGCTTATTATTACCTTTTAAGGTTCAAAATCAATAGCAGAAAGCAAGAAACTTATCAAGTTTGAAGCAAAATTTTTAATGTATAAAACTATAATCGAGAAAGAGAGGTAAATATGGCAATGGATACGCTAGAGTGAGACGGGGATGTCGCCAGGAGATTGTTCGTAAGACCAGGAGTTGCAATTACTGGGATCCTGAGTTGAGGCAATTCCCTAAGGTCGCGCGCAGACGAACGATTTTTTTACGAAGTAAGTTGAGCTGTATTAATAATTTGTCATACGACTTTTTACCGTCAAGAGACTAAATTTTCATCAGATTTTTTACATTTCTGACGGCGAAATATAATTACCAATAAGTACCTATACTCTGTATTTTTAGGTATTTAAATAAAAGATAATAAATAATGTGTACAATTTCGGGTAGTTATAACATTTATTGGTAAACCAACCAAATACAAAACCGCCTGGACCTCTCACTGAACGACCTGACTTTAACCTACATTATTTAATCATGTAATGATTTTATCTACTCTCAACTGGCTTAAGGAGCCATTTGAGGATAGTTTTCGTTTACTTTTATTTAAATACCTAAAGATACAGAGCATATGCAGGTATATCCAAAGGTTGCTTGGATGAGTTCGTTTTCTAGTGACAAAACCGCCTGTTGTTTGCATTCATAGGTAAGTAATAAACTTATTTTTTGTACAAATTCTTTTTTGTTGTCTTTCTTCATTTGTTGATGTCTGTTAGAGTACATATTTAATAAGAGTACTGGGTTTATCCGAAAACCACGTGATTAAAATTTGACTTTATTTCGATCTTAGGCGTCGTTAAACTACGTCCAAAAAGAGGTATGGGCATTGTGAATTTCATCTCGCTTTGTGTGGTAGGGCACAGCCAGTGGATGTCATTCCAGATCTAGAGCAGAGCCCAACTGGGGAAGTACCTCCACCTTACAGAAAACAGCAGCCAAATAACACTAGACCCTACTCATACTGTTGTGTTCCTGTCGGTGAGTAAGGTTGCCAGAGCTCAGCGAGGGGGGGCGGGGTTACGGTCGGCAACGCGCATGTAACTCCTCTGGAGTTGCAGGCGTATACATAGGCTACGGAGACTGCTTACCATCAGGCGGGCCGTATGCTTGTTTGCCACCGACGTAGTATAAAAAAAAGATCTGTCTCGCTTTTCCCTTGGAGATACTAAACTTATTTGGTGCCTATGCAATATCATGTGTACTTTTCGTGATGAAGCTAAAAAGCAGGGTTTTTATCATTGGAACTAAATTAAACACCCAGGATTACTTTATTACTGTGCTAACACTAAAATCTACAACTTCTTTGCCTCCTACAACTCATCTGTTTTGCCGAAAGTTTGATTGGTATTAAATTACTTATCGCATTAAGCTCACCTTTGTAACTATGTTTAAATTAAATAAACAAAATCTATTTACAATGCATTTCGTTTGCTAAATAAACATTTTTTTAAAGCTTAGTAAATGTCAGAGGAACAAATATAGTCATATTTCTATAGTTATTGTATATATTATATTTTAATTGTAATTTTTGACATGTGTTTTTCTCATGAAAGATTTTTAATTGAATTGTTAGTAGTATAATCGAATGTTTGCGCGAAACCTAAGACATTCCCCAGTCTATTTGCGCCTAATTATATTGCCTTAGTCGGTATTGTTTTGATTATGAGCTTTAAACTAATCGTGACAGTCTGGAGTTCGCAATACTTATTTTTAGTCTTATTTGATCGGTTGATGCGTCAGTACCCCTAGTGTAAATTTATTCGATAGCGAAACGTGACGAACGCGTTTGCGTTAAGTATCATTTTTTATGATATTTTCGAAAGTTCCAAAACGTCCCGCTTGGCGCGCTCTTCATAATCCCATACAAAATGAGACTTAACGCAAACGAGTACGTCACACTAGGGGTACAGATAGACAAATACTTCACGAATGCCGGTTTTTAACTTCATTGACAAATAATTCCTGAAAATCATCTCCCAAGCCAAGGTGTGGTCTAACCCAAGTTTTAAAAAAATCAACAGCCTTTTGCAAGTATCAAATATATTGCACCTTATACTATGGAGCCAAGCATGAAGTAGCGAAAATAATTTTGGCTCTCTAATAGAAACATTTACATCTTATCTTTGCGTATGCCAGAAAAGCCATCCGAGCCAAGTGAATGCAGTGAAAATGAGTATATAGAAGTGTGTGTGAAGATTACAAGAAAGAATTAGGAACAGTGTGATAAGAGAAAAGTATACTGTGGACTGAACGAAGATGTAGTGACAAATATTGAGAAAGGTATGTTGAGACGGTTTGGACACGTGGAAAGAATGAGTGAAAGAAGGCGAACAAAGAGAGAATAGGGGAGAAGTAGAAGAGGGAGCTGAAAGGGAAAGACCTTGGCGGACTTTCAATTATTAAATCGGGGCAATCCTAAAGAACGGCGCGTTCAAGAGGACTCTAAACTGGCGAGCGTGTATGAGGAATGTTATGAAAATGAAGGAAGCGAAAGAGATATGTAGCGACGACCGGTCTGGCCTAGTGGGTAGTGACCCTGCCTACGACGCCGATGGTCCCGGGTTCAAATCCTGGTAAGGGCATTTATTCGTGTGATGAGCATGGATATTTGTTCCTGAGTCATGGGTGTTTTCTATGTATTTAAGTATTTATAAATATTTTATATATTATATATATCGTTGTCTAAGTACCCTCAACACAAGCCTTATTGAGCTTACTGTGGGACTTAGTTAATTTGTGTAATAATGTCCATTAATATTTAATTTAATAATATGTCAGGATATGTATGTACTCGTACATCTTATCAGCCAATTATTTTCGGTTAAATATCCTGTATGGTGCTTAAATCGTGGGTTTTCAACTTTGATTGTGCTGTACAGAGCAGAAAAAAACTTTCTCGCGAAAATGCTAAAAGTTGACTCAAAATTCGGTCAAGATAAGGATCTTGACCGAATTAGTCTACAATAAGGATTGTAGACAGACAAAAGGTTAATGGTTTACGCTGAGTGGTGTCTGAAAGTATTAATCTTACGGAACTGTTTTATGTAAAGAAAAGACGCTAACCACGAAGAATTCCGTAAATTGACCCGCCTTCTCCTGTCTATCGCACGCGCGTAATTATATTTCTGTCCCGCCCATAATGTATATGTATATAATATACGTAAACGTGCGGCATCCCTGATGCGACACGTGTGCGCCAGCCCCAACAGCCTCCTACGCGTGGTGGACAGCAGGCAGGATTGTCCCTTCCAGCAACACTGGATGAAATTACACGGCGACAGCGGGCAATATAGACTGCGCATTTAAGATTGGAAATTATTTTTAGTTTTTGTTTTAGCCTTAAGTAATACTAACATTTTTTTTATTGTTTTGTTACATTGTTACTAACCAAGATATAGATATCTAATGTGTCTGAAATAAAGTATTCAAATCAATTCAAATAATGTCACGGTCAAGGACACTGCGAGCGAAACTGCCCGTGGGAGATAGCGACAGGCGGTCAATGTACGGAATTCCTGGTTGTAAGCGTCCTTTCATTATTTGTATTGATTGATACCTTAAGATATTAAACATTTCAAAGGCACCAGTTTCATCGGAATGCCCAGATTCGATCTTTTCAATCGACTTCACATTGCTACTGGAAACCACAATACATTTACCCATACTACAACACAAAATAGAACTTATTTTTAAAACAGTTAAGCTGCTATTGTCGAAACGATGCGTAATTATAACATTGTGAATAATTCCGATCGCTTATTTTTTCTGTTCCAACGCGCTACGTGTGCATTCTGCCATAATATCGTATTCAGAAGATACTTATCGAATTCCTGCGATGACCTAATCCCAATAAGTTCACTGATTTAAACATTGACGATTTAAATAGCTATTCATAAGAGGAAAGGGGACGACCGGTTCTCCATACAATCGTAGTCCCTATTTTTCTCCCTGGATAATTAACATTATAGAAAGTTTTTTTTTACTCCGTCTGTAGCAAACAAGTAGTGGCCATACCTCTCTTTTGGACGTAGTTTAAGGACATACCAGGGTCCGAAAGTATGTTTTCACAATTCGATGTAGGCAATATAGAGCATATGCCCCTTTGTTTTACTTTTTATTATGATTGTAAGAGGAGCGAGAAATAATTTCCATATATTTTTAAATGCTTATAAATCTTATAATTATTCAAAATTCGAAAAAGTATAGCCATAGTTAAAACGCATCAATGTTAACATCCAGATAAACATCAAAGACCATACTAAGACCAAATATCAAAAAGAATGGGACAGTATGACGGGTCTAAAGTAGTTAAAGCTGCAAGGAGTAAAAAGCAACGGAAACTTAGCAAAAGACAACTCCAAATTATAACAGGAGTGTTTACTGGCCATTACGGGGTCAAAGTAGTTTTGGCCGAGACGGGACACTCCGACAACACCGAGTGTCGAATGTGTGGCGAAGAGGAAGAGCCAGTAATACACCTAATGTGTGAATGTCACGCCCTCGCCAGACAAAGAATGAAAACGTTGGAGCACGCTATCTGGAACCAAAGGAATTCAAAATGCTACCCACGAGCTCCATCATCCAGCACATGGAGATGGTTGAAAAAGCTCTTGAATAGTTGACGGATCTTTCCACTGCAACTGCACCATAGATCCTTATGGGTTGAAGTGTATCCGCATGGGCCCCTGAAAATAATAAGATAAGATAACATAACACAAAGAGAAGTGTGTAAGGGAAGGCGGTTTCGGATCTATCGTGTTTTTTCGTCTTAATAAAGAATAAAGGTATGTTACCGGCACCAATTATGGGACATTTAAGAGAAAATTTGGAGTATTTTTGATTTTTCTCCGACATCTTCCACGCTCTTTACATCCGCGCAATTCTGTTCGTCTTATCTACTGCGAGCTGACTGCGAGCACGTAAGAGTACGTGCGCTTGCATTGCGCAGCGCGGTACGCTCCTAGCACTAGCAACCACACTTCTTGAACTTCTTTTGCATGTTTTTGTTCTACCTGACACACAGCACTTTTATTATAGATTGTATTTCTACTACCTACTAGCGCGGCACCATTATTTATGTATTTACTATTTTTGCTCACTAATTTAATTTGTAATTGATTGTTGTGTTTTTTCTCATATAAGTGAATAATTGTTATTCTTTTGAGAAATAAAAATCTTTAAACGGACATCTTTAAAATTTCAACCGCTTTATGCTTTAAAAGTCGAATGTCAATTCGTCCTTTATGTTTCCTATGTATTTAATGAAAGCTACTGCAGTTGGTTTCAATATTATTAATCAATTAAAACTATGGTTTTTTGCTCCAGTCATGGGATGTACGGCGCCATTAATTTTAAAACTAACAAATATCAATGAAAATTTTAACTAAAGCTGCTCTTTTGCTGTTGTTTATGGTAAAATGTTGCCAGCGATTAAAAACTGATGGTAAATACTTGTTTTACAGCATTTGTCTATGTTATCCCTGCTGCCTGTTCCGTTATAGGGGTGTTTACTATATTATTAAAATACGATGACGATCTCGAAAAGCAGCGGCGGGCCATAGCGATGAGAAGCAACATGCTGGCACGTCGGTTTGCTCACTGTTCCGACCAAGCCAAAATAACTTTGTTCAAGGCGTACTGTCAGGCGTTCTACACTAGTCAGCTGTGGTACTATTTCACGAAACGATCGTTCAATAGACTGCGAGTACAGTACAACAACGCGTTTCATGTAATGTTACGGCTACCGTGGCGGTGTAGTGCGTCTGGTATGTTCGCCGAGAACAGAGTAGATGACTTTTACGCTATAATGCGTAAAAGTTACTGGTCGTATGTTGGGAGAGGGAGCGTGTCGGCGAACAGCATTGGTAAAGTAGGTAAAATATGCAACCTGCTACTGTATGAGCAAGGTTTCCCTGCTGCACCTATTTAATAAGCTTTAATTTTAATTTTACTCAAGAGAAATTTTATTTTATTTTATTTTGACGCCCGCTCTGGCCTAGTGCGTAGTGACCCTGCCTATGAAGCCGATGGTCCCGGGTTCAAATCCTGGTAAGGGCATTTATTCATGTGATGAGCATGGATATTTGTTCCTGAGTCATGGGTGTTTTCTATGTATTTAAGTATTTATAAATATTTATATATTATATATACCGTTGTCTAAGTATACCCTCAACACAAGCCTTATTGAGCTTACTGTGGGACTTGGTCAATTTGTGTAATAATGTCCTATAATATTTATTTATTATTTATTTATTTTACAAATGTCCTACATAATATTGGCTGCAAAAATCTTTCTTGATTCCTATAAACAATTGTAATCAATGTAATGAATTCAATCAAGCGTCAAATTAATACGCTTAATAGCTAATCAACATACCTAACTTAGGTACTTTGAATACCTGAAACTAAATGACCTAAGTGTGAGTCTAGGTCATTGAGGAGTAAGCTATTATAGTGTTTATGCTTTAGTAGATAAGGAACAAACTTGACGGAAAGACTATGACAGATTTTATGTTGTTCTAAAATTAGAGGTTTTAATGAAAATTAACATACCTATTTTATTACCAATTCTATTAATTTAATCTCATCAGGTGAAGAGATTTCCGTTAAGGTTTGGTGATAACGGTTATATATTTATCACTTTTACTGGGAACGGTTATTTTACAGGCAAGACTGTGCGCATGATACCCGAAAGACGCGTGTTTTTTTTCAATTCTTAGACATATTTTGCTAAGGGTCACTTGCGCTATTCAGGGTTAACCACTAACTCGGGGTTAACCGGTTAAACCCGGAGTTACCAGCACAATTTAAGCCTGTGTTAAGAGTAAACTATACCACGTGATGGACACAAAAAGAGAAAACGTTTTTCCACTTCTAATTATTCTCCATTCTTCATGATTGTTAAGAATGTTATTGACACAATGAAAAACGAGGTTTAGGTTATCTTTTTTTTTCAAAATTTGCAGAACAAAAAAAAATAAAGCGTAACCGTAGAATGTAACCTAGAATAACCTAGAATGATTGACATCAAAAACAAAGTGATTTGTTAAGATGTAGTGAGTGGAAACCGTTTTCTCCAAATGGAATTTCATATAAAAATTATCGTTAAGTATTTCATTAGATTTGAAAAGCTATTTTTCTGTCTTAACGGTTAACTCTTGGTTAGTGGCTAACCCTGGATTTTGCAAGTGACTCTAAGTGAATAAGGTCATACTGAGCAACTTTTATGAAGAAAATAACCACGAAATCGCTAAAATAGTTGGCTTTCCAATAAAAAACATCGACAACTGTTCGGTCCAAACTGTACAGCATTTTTATTTATATGTATGATAAAAGTATGACCTATAAATTCAAATAGCAAAATATGTCTGGAAGTTAAAAAAACTACCTCCTATATTACGGTAACTCTTATAGGTACTTATATCTTCGTGTCATCCACGATGACGCGCAGAATTGTCAAATCTAAGCTTTAATAACACGATAATACGTGTTAAGCCACGCGTCTTCGTGAATGACACGATCTATAATGGGCTCTCAATTTGACTTTTGTTTGACACAAGCCTTATTGAGCTTACTGTGGGACAGTCAATTTGTATAATAATGTCCTATAATGACGACCGGTTTGGCCTAGTGGGTAGTGACTCTGCCTACGAAGCTGATGGTCCCGGGTTCAAATCCTGGTAAGAGCATTTATTCGTGTGATGAGCATGGATATTTGTTCCTGAGTCATGGGTGTTTTCTATGTATTTAAGTATTTATAAATATTTATATATTATATATATCGTAGTCAAAGTACCCTCAACACAAGCCTTATTGAGCTTACTGTGGGACTTAGTTAATTTGTGTAATAATGTCCTATAAAATTACATTTATTTATTTTATGCTCACATTTACAAGTATGCTATACAATGTTACATTAGACGGTTTCAGTTTAAAACAATGCTTAGGAAATAAAGTAAAGTGGAAAAACTCACCGTCTGAGTTGAGGTGAGACTGGAACCCGCGACTCCAGGATACCAGCCCACCAACTGAACTACCGAGACTTACACGTTGGCAGGGAAAATTTCCTCCACCTCCTGCATATGCGTTTTAGTTAAGCACAATGGTTGACTGGTAGCGAATTCCGTTAAGTTCACCATTTGTATTTTTTATTCTGAAATTAAATTTAAAAGCAATACAATTTGAACACATTCAAAACCTAAAGCCTTTAATTACGGTCCTGCAAAAATCAAGTTCTCCGATATCAATAGCAATTATCATTAATTTCCCCTAAATCGCTAAAAACAAAATTTATCGACACTTTGACTAGGTATTCGTGTGCAAAAGGGCAAATCACCATACGAAAACATTGTCACTTACGACCTTTACTTTCAAGCTGCACATCAACCAAAAGTCCAAAACCCATGCAGGCATGCAGCAAACTCTAACTCAGAATAAACCTCGTATCTTACCTTCCATTTGGCACTGAGATACGAGGTTTTGAAGATTAGTAACTTATTCGTTAATTTTGTTTGTCAACCGACGATAAATATATAACATCGTGTTTGTCGCGTCGTCTGTATGTCACCGTCAGGCTTAAGGCCATTAACAGTAAATCCCGATCGTTTTGGCACGATAAACGTATTTGTTCCATTGGTTCGGTGAGGTCATTTTTATTGGTTGTGTTTTAAATTAGATATTTGGTAAAATAAGGAAGCACAAATAATTTCGTACATTAAAGCCACCTGTTCCTCATTGTACCGCAGGCGCATAATTATACATACACTAGCTGTTGCCCACGACTTTGTCCGCGTCGAAACACACTTTCAACCCCTTTTTAACCCCATTATAATTTGTGTTCTTGAAGCCAGAGTGGCGTCGAGATCTCAAAGCGGGTGTAGACAAGCATGACAAGGACTGGTTAGAGAACTTTAGGCAGAAAAGACTCCGCGCCGGGAGGAGGTCTAGCCTCCCTTGGACTCTCGTCATGTTTGTGATTGCTGTGGCAGAAGATGCCGCTCTGGTATTGGACTCTTCAGTCATCGCAGACGTTGCAATCAACCTCCCCGCAACACCTGATTTTACCCGACGCTGCAACAATCATCTGCTATAGATGTGGTGGCCAATTCTCTCTCTCTATAATTTGTGTTCTTTATGATGATTTAAACTTTATATTGTGTGTTTTTACAGCTGCCAAATAAATGATTTATCAATCTATCCATCTATCTACCATTAAGGGCTGCATTTTCAAAAGCAAATTTGTTTTTTAAGTTTCTAATATCTTCTCTTTCTACTAATTTTAAGTCCCTACTTACTCCCGTTGAAAATTTTCAGCCCCTTTTGAACCCTAATAGGGGATGAATGTTTGAAAACGAAGGTGAAAGCGAACTTTCCACGAAGTTTCAAGTTCCTACCTTAAAATAAAAATTGTTCCCCATATAACCATTCATCCCCTTTTTAACCCCCTTAAGGGATGAATATCCAAAAACGCTGAAATTACTTTTCTCTTGTTTAAATACAATACCATTTCACGAAGTTTCAAGTTCCTAACAAAAAAAACTTGGTTTCCATAAAAACTTTCATCCCCCTTTTAGCCCCCTTAGGGGATGAATTTCCAAAACCACTGAAATTAATTTTATTTTATTAAAATATTCGTGAAGTCTAATTCCTAGTAAAAAAAACTTGAACCCCATACGAACTTTCATCTCCATTTTAACCCCCTTAGGGGTTGAATTTCTCAAAATCGCTTCTTATCTCTTGTACATATATATATAATTAAAAAAAATAAAATAAACGGTATCAAATCTTAAATTTATATTTAATTACTCCTATTTATCTCTCAGAAACTTTTTAGAGTAATTTCAAACAATGATACGTTTTCCGGTCCTTCAAACAAGCCGGAATTTTCATGAAATAGGTTCCATGTCAATGATATGTTATCAGTTATTCCTCACATTTATGTTTCTGGGAAGGACACCCACGCTAGGCCACGGATCCAGATAGGCATATTACTAATACAGAGGTAAGGCAATCTGGAAGCGTAATTGTAATATCGATATTGGTCTGGTCTGTCATTGCCTTTTAGTTCGTGTAGCTACCGTTGGCGCTTGTTGCGTATGCAGCTGTAATGTTCAGCCAAGGTATGGTTGGACCGGACCGATACGGTGTTATGTTTACGATGCTTGATATAAAAATAATCTTTACTTAATTTAGTCGTTATCTTTTATCTATTTTTCAATTTGTTCACTCTATATTATTTTATGTCTCTTTCCTTCTTGTCTGTTACCTTTCGTGATTTTTCTCACTTGATGGTCTCATCGGAAGATCAGCGCTGGAAGCCACCAGCAACATGCTGAGATGAGGCCATTTCGTGGCACTTTATACTTCCTTTGTTTTTGTTATATCATGTAATTTAATGTGTCTTGTTTGTGTCTACGAATAAAAATTATTCTATTCTATTCTATTCTATATAATTATGTTATAATAATCTAAATTGTATTTTTATAAATTGTATAATAATTATAAGATGAAATGTTTTGAAAAGATGTGTCCCGCCGAGTTTCTTGCCGGTCCATATTGGGATATTCTCCTTTAATTGAGGGGGGATTTAAATCTTCTCGGGTCAGAGGTGTAGGGTTAGAGCCGGGTGTAGCTTTATTTGACGTTCATAAGCGCATTCTAATATATCTTTATCTTTTTAAAAGACAAACAGTGGTGGTCGAATGTTACAAGCATTGGGTTAGTTTGGCAAACCATTTCCATCAGTAGAAAATAAATTTCAAAATTTCAAATTTGAAAAACCGCTCGAAGGATTGGTCTTAAATACGTAATTGGCATTTTGCGCCTTTTTCTATTGACAAACCGGATTTGCCAGAGTATAGAAAGCAATGACAGTGAGTTTCTCAAAAAAATGAAGTACAAGAAACATATTTGTATTAAAACCTGCAAAGAAATTTGAAGAAAAGGATTTAAAAAAGCAGAATGTGTAAGAAATTTCTCAAACTTAAAAGAAAACTGTATTTAATAATCCCTACTCTTTGGAATGCATATAATATATTTCTGTTTAATTCGACGTGTTATGTTTTTCTTCACTTCTCTCATCATAGTCATCATGGTTACTACCGAGGACCACATTTTGAATCCAATTTTCATGATCTAACACTCATCCTCGCTTCGCACATCGTCGCGCCTAACTATTATTTTGAATATTTGAATTTCGAATGTTCAGTGCACTGTATTTATTCTGAATCCAGAATCTCCAAACCCTTAACGACCCCCCGACGGCGACGACGAGCGACGACGAGATTATCCCTTGACGACCTGTCTAGCCAAGTGGATAGTGACCCTGCCTATGTAGGCGATTGTCCCTTCCGAGGTGGGTTCAAATCCTGGCAAGGGCATTTATTTGTGTTATGGGCACGGATACTTGTTTCTAAGTGTTTTCTATGTATTTAGGTATTCGTAAATATTTATAAACCTAATATATATCTCCTTGTCTAAACACCCATAAACCAAGCCGTATAGGTATTGAGCTTACTGTGGGTTTGTGTGTAAATGTCCTATAATATTTATTTATCAGTTCCAGGTGTTCTATGGCAACTCTTGTGTGGCCAGAGTCCGCGCGTGGTCTTTGTTGCGTGTGCGCATTAGTTTGTCACCCTTTGTGGTCGCGAATTGATCGTGACACGAGACTTATGGGCGCGTCGATCACTGATAGTTGTACGGGGTAGAAGACCTACCGGAAAATACTTATACTATGTATATTTAGGTATTTAAATAAAAGTAAACAAGCAATTTGTACATTTTCGGGTAGTTATAACATTTATTGGTTAACCAACCAACTACAAAACCGCCTGGATCAGTCACTGAACGACCTGACTTTAACCTACATTATTTGTTTATGTAAAGTTTTCATCTACCCTCAAATAGCTCTTTAAGGGTTATTTGAGGGTAGATTTTGTTTACTTTTATTTAAATACCTAAATATACAGAGTATAGGTACCTACTCTAATTTCGTGATTATGTTGCGTTTTCTCTACTACCCAAAGGTATTTTAGGTCATTCGACTAAATAAACTATTAGGTACTGTATTCTGTGATCGTAGATTCTAACCCCGGCTCGAAGACAGAGCACAATGGAACTTTGTAGTTTTATTCAGGAGGCAATGGGGGATGCATATATACTGCCACTGGTAGTCATAACATAGAATTTGTAGTATATTCATAAATATGTACTGGGTGCGGGTAGGTTTAAAAAAAACAGTCTATATCCAGCTGTCTTTGTGTTTACTTCATGGTGGCAGCGGTGGGATTATAGATACTGCATCTAAGGTAAGCGAAATTAGACTTTGATGATATGATAATAAAAGTGAATGAATAAAATAAACAACACGTCAATACAAATAACACACATAACAAATTCAAATTAAAGGTAAACATAACTAACATTCGAAATAGAGATGTGATGTGAAGCCAAAATAGTCTCCACTCCACTCAGCAATGCAGCTGGCACGACTAGCGTGGTCTACGGTGCTGGTTTTCTGGGGAGCCAGGGGTGTGCGGAACAGCAAAGGTACTGCGCGAGTTGCGCGACTCGTCCCTTCATGAAATGTACTAGATATAATTACATTGTGTAAGAACAAGCTTAATTACTGTTCTCTATATAGGTTATAGCTTGTTATAATTGAATATCTTCATCAATTAATTAAGAGGGAGATGTAGTATATTCATAAATGTATTGGTGTGGGTAGGTTTTAAAAATAATAAATCAGTCTATATCCAGCTGTCTATGTGTTTACTTCAGAATTTATATGATATTTTCTATTTTTTAATGAAGGTCGTAATTTAAAAATAATTGAAACCGGAATCTCCAAGAATCTTAAAAATAAAAAAATAAAATTGATTTAGCCGTATTGCAGCCATCATACGATATTCCTAGCAGTGGGCGTAGCTATTCTGACCAGTTTATGTGATGAAGCATCTGTTTGTTTAATATGATAGAATGTTATTATAAAGTTATTACAGAACGTCTTTACTAAACATCTTATTATCAATTACAAAAGGTCTATAATCGCTTAATCCCACATTTCCCAATCTTATTATCCTCATCCCGATTCGGGGTACAACCCAAAGTTTCGCGACTCAATCAAACTTTTTCAAATCTTCGATACTCCCCTTAATGTCATATTTCCTTTTTTACTGGGGCAATAATTCCCATTTGTTTTTGTATTTGTATTTTCGTTTCTGTATTATCTTTGGGCCTTGGGAATTTTGATCGTATTTGTTTGTTTCTTATTTACAATTATAATGAACTTAAATAACTTGCAATCGTAGAAACTTATTAATGTAGTTAATGGTTTTTATTGGTTTTAATGGTAGTTAATGGTTTAATTTGAAGAACTCGACTCGTTTTTACGAAACTCGGCGCTTTAAAAACTTCCGAGTCTTAAGTCCCGAAGCGACTCATTTATTGAGTCTTTTTCAAAGAGCTCAAAAAGACTCGAGCCTCCGTATAAAGACAACAATTTAATAGGTTTAACCTAAATAACAGAAATGTTGTGTTATTGTATGATTACTTAAAGACAAAGCATTTCGAAATTTTGCAAGCAAAAAATTTAGAGTTCTGTGAAAAGGACTCAAGCCCCTACAAAAGACTCGACTCTAATAACTCGAGTTTAGACTTAATATGTGAGTCAGAAAAACTGAGTCGAGTCTCAAAGCAGAGGACTCAAAGGACTCTAGTCTTAACCAACACTACCCAAATCCCAAAAACCCGTTCTTAATAACTTTTATCGCTATTTATCGGCGGCCATCTTGCGAATGCGAATAAAACAATATCATTCGACCGAAAAAACATTAAAAGAAATTGCATAAACAAATTACTGGATACGGCATCAGTATTGTATCCGAGCAATAATCGTTACTCTGTAACTTAAATAACCTTTAGGATGAGGTCCAAGGGACGAGAGAGTTCTTGAATATCTTTATTGGGCGTGAAAAGCTTTGCCTTGACGGAAAAATACCAATAACAAAAAAAAGTACAAGATTGGTGGTGTAAAATTAAGTTGTGAAATACCATAGTTGCAGTCGAGTAATTATTTATGTACACAGTGATCGTCATTTTTAAAATAAATACTATAATATAACATTATTAGTATTACACAAATCGACATTATTAGTATTACGAAATCGATTTGTGTTGAAGGTACTTAGAAAACGATGTATATAATATATAAATACTTAAATACATACATAGGAAGACCCAAGACTTAGGATAAAATATCCGTGTTCATCACACAAATAAATGCCCTTACCAGGATTTGAACCCGGAACCATCGGCTTCACAGGCAGGGTCACTACCTACTAGGCCAGACCGACCAGACCTGCTAGTTATGTCATATTATTGTCACTGTCAAGGTACAAGGTACAATTACCACATTAAGGTTTACATAATTTACATCCTTTATTTATTCTTTATGGGTCGACGGACGAAGGGTCGGCCTGAAAACCAGCGTTGTAGTAGGTAAGCCTGCTGCAACACATGCTGAGGTTCGCTCCTTTTTAGAATCATAATTTTAAAAGTTTTTTATATCTACATGTAAACATAAATTTGTGCCTAATTAAGTTTCATTTTAAGGTTTGTAATGTTTTGTAGTATTGCCTGTAAACATGTTTCAATGTGGTGTTAAATAAAAATATTCTATGTCTATGTCTATGTCTATGTTTATAACTCAAGAAAGACAAATGTTTCGTGAAAATCCTCGAAAGGTAAAGTCAAGCTTTTACTTCATTAGGGTTGGCAACTGTCAAAGGTTTGCATAGATGGCGCTATCGTAGCTTGCCCCTTTCTTTAGTTTTTTTCTATGAGATTTGGCATCCAGGCCATAATATTAAAAATGAAACAAGAATTTGATACAATTCTAGGGAATGACAGGGCAAGCTAAGATGGCGCTTCTGTAAAATACTTCGATGTAACATACACGTCAATGGGATTTACGAAAGTTTACCGCAAGAAGCATAAAACTCACTGAAAAGATGTGAAATGGACTAAGCCTCACCATCGGTGATACCTTTTTTTTTTTTTTTATGGAGGATAGGCAGGCGTTTGACCACGATCACACCTGATGGTAAGTGATGATGCGGTCTACGGTGGAGCACGCTTACCTATGAGATACCTATTTACTCTAGCCTTGAAGAGATTCAGATTGTACTCATACGGAAACACAGACTCGGGCAGGGCATTCCACTCCTTCACGTTACATACCTTCATACCTTCTACTACATACTTTCGTCGTTCATACCTTCGCGTTTTAACGTGGAATTCTCAGAAACCAGCAATATATCAGTGTGATTATTCTGATATTGCTAATGTCCATAGGCGAGAGGCTTTTTGCCCTACACTTCTGAGCAACGCAAACAGATATAAAATGTGAACTATTTATTTAATAAAAAACCTTTTGGCGCAGGCACGCTACATCCAATCCGCGCGTCGCGAGCGGGATATCGCTATGATACGTGCGCGCAACACAATCGGATCAAATATCGGAGCGACGTGCGAATCGAATGCAGTCTGCCATACGTCTGTAACTTACACCACACCGACCAGGTAGGCAGTCCACTTTGAATTATAATTATGACTGGTTTAACGTATGTCTTCTTCATACACAGGGTGTCCTTATTACTCGCTGTCGCCGTCCCCCGCTGTTCTGTATCGGGACAAATGGCGACGTTGACGTGTTGCCGATGACTTGTGGCTTGTATGGGAGCCATACATTGTCAAGTCAGCCGTACAAGTCAGTGGAATAATTATAAGGTTTATATCAAAAGGGGGGGATAGCTTTGCGATGCGAAATAACGGTACTTTTTCTATGAAATTTCTATTTCGGGAAAGAACGGTTTCCACTAGCTAACGGCCCGATTTGAATGAGATACGATGTAGATATATTTACTGATCCCTGTACCCCTAGTGTAAATAAATTCAATTTCGAAACGTGACGTACGCGTTTGCGTTAAGTCTCATTTTGTATGGGTTTTTGAACAGCGCGCCAAGCGGGACGTTTTGGAAAGTCAAAAATCTCATACAAAATGACACTTAACGCAAACGCGTACGTCACGTTTCGCTGTCGAAAATATTTACACTAGGGGTACTGGTCTAAACTAGCGTCCAAGTACCTCGCTTACTGTGAGAGTATGAATGAGTGAAGAGTTGAAGAATAATTTCTACACTGTTACTTATGTATTATATAAGTGTGTTAATTAATATTCATAAATTCTTGTAAATACTACTATAAATAAATGATAATACGATAACGATAAGTTCTGGTTTAGATAAGTTCTCATTTAGATATCGTTTGTATGTCGTATAATTGATAGAAGCAGCTCGATTCGGGCAACCAATGTCAATTAGATGTTTACGTCGTAGATAGATCTTATTGGGATCACAGCGGAATCGAAATAAACGTCAATTTTGACATGAGGTTTAGCTATCGATCTTTTAAAAATCTTACCAAGAACTTAAACGTGTCTTAATCATTCTTCGAATCGGGCCGTAAATCTGTAACAAATCAAAAGTGATTTTTAGGTCGAAATCAAAGGATTTTGATGTTGATCGCTTCAGCATAATACATTATAATAGGTTTATAGGTTCCGCTTTAATTTTTTTTATTGCAAATTATTAAAAGAAGGAAAACCTAGTATAAACCTAGTTTTTCATTGTGTGAATAATATACTAAAAATCATGTAGAATGAAAAACGTTTTGTATGGACGAGTACCATATGAACTTAGCCGCCGCCATAAAATCGAGTAAGACTAAAGTACATGTTCAAATATTTTTGAGCATCTTCGCCGCTCCGATATATCTGATGGCGATAATGTAGTGACAGAAACAAAGAGAGGACTGAAATCATCTATATCGGTTAATAAATAGTGCCAACCAAAAAAAAAATTGAATCCCAATAAACATTCCCATCCTAACCACTTAGATGGTTGGCAGTCCTCAACTGTGCGTTTCTTTTTTTTTTATAAACAAATATTAAGTATAGGACATTATTACACAAATTGACTAAGTCCCACAGAAAGCTCAATAAGGCTTGTGTTGATGGTACTTAGACAACGATATAAATAAATAAATAAATATTATAGGACATTATTACACAAATTGACTAAGTCCCACAGTAAGCCCATTAGGGCTTGTGTTGAGGGTACTTAGACAACGATATATATAATATATAAATATTTATAAATACTTAAATACATAGAAAACATCCATGACTCAGGAACAAATATCCATGCTCATCACACGAATAAATGCCCTTACCAGGATTAGAACCCGGGACCATCAGCTTCGTAGGCAGGGTCACTACCCACTAGGCCAAACCGGTCGTCAATGTTTCTCCCGGAACATTCTGCCTCGCACGGCTAAACTGTGGCATGAACTGTCGCCTGCGGTATTTCCGGACCGATACGACCTTCAAGAAAAGAACGTACTCCCATCTTAAAGACCGGCAACATACTTACAACCCCTCTGGTGTTGCAGGTGTCCATGGGCGTCGGTAAGGGTGATCCGTCTGCTCGTTTGCCTCCGGTATCATAAAAAAAAAAACAAATACGAAGATACCAAAAATAGTGCTTTTACGAGTGCCTCGACTTTACTACTTTTTACATAAAGAACTTATTCTCATAAAACGTCAATAATATTCCTCATTGGGGGTCGAACAACAAAGAGGCTATAAAGGGCGAAAAACCTCCTATCGCTGAAATATTCGCATTAAGCGAGATTGGATTTTTTGAGAAGATCTGATTACGAAGGTATCTATTTTGATTCGGGAAATCTGTTTTCGTATGTCTGGATGTACAGTCGCCATCATATCGGAGCGGCCAAGGCACTCAGAAATATCTGAACATGCATTTATTGTTAAACGTTAGAGAGCGTGTTCAGATATTTTTGAACACCTCGGCCGCTCCATTCTAACTGATGGTGACTGTACAGGTTGCAATTTTTAAGCGATTTTCGTGAAATTTTGTGACCAGATTCCAGGATTAAATGTTTTTTGTCGATCCAGATTTTGAACATTTTTTAATGCTGAAATTGGCATAAAGGACTTAAGCGGCAAAAGCGTGTATGGCGTATAAGACCATTGTGAATTCACTGTAATAATGACCCAACGAACTATGTGTTGAATAAACGGCCCGATTCGAAGAATGATTAAGACACGTTTAAGATCTTGGAAAGATCTTTAAAAGATCGATAACTAAACGACATGTCCAAATTGACGTTTATTTCAGAATTGAAATATGGCGGAATCGCTGTGATCCCAATAAGATCTATCTACGATATTTCTAACGTCAAAATGACATTGGTTGACCGAAGCTGCTTCTGGCAATTATACGACATACAAACGATATCTAAATGAGAACTTATCTAAATCAGAAATTATCGTTATCGTATCTCATTCTTCGAATCGGGCCGTAAGTCATCGTTGGTGTTGGAAAGCTTAATTGGTAGATAAATGCTATGTTTAGTCACTACCCACTGGGCCAGACTGGTCGTCACAATATTATTATTATGACAATACTTCACTTTTTAAACATTAGAAAAAAAGGTAAACAATCAATGACGTGTCTCTTTTTTTTAAGCCTTTTTTTTAATAATATTCTTTTTTTAAACGTTTACAATAAAAAGATACGTCACGATTGTTTTTTCCTTTGCCTAATGTTAATAAATTACGCCAAAATCTGACGGCTCCTGTGCTGCCCCCTACAGTTCATGCACGCTCCCTATAATTGCCACCGACATTGCAATATCCAGTCCTACAACTTTCAGCACAGTGTTTATACTAATAATCATCAATACTAGTTCATTATCTTACGAATTTGTCCACTATAGACTACATATTATAACATCTAAAAATATTTCCTTTACACAATATTCGACCTAATTACCATAGCCGTAAGTACGAAAAGGCGTGGCGATTAGAGAATTAATGTCGTTGACACGAGTGGCGTGAGCGGATGTCAAATGTATTAGCAATTAACACTATCTGGCATCGGGCATGGAAGTGGAACGGCCAAGATCGAGACAACGGATGCATTTTTTCTCAACAATTATATTATAAACTATTGTTTTTTTGGAATTAACTCCTTAAGAATCGATTTTCAGCACAGAATCGTTTTGTTCAAGCTCGGAGTATGAAAATGTATGGGGAGTAAAATCAAACGTTACGTTACGTTTTATAATCGTTTGTTAGGAGTAAACTCTGGAGTTTAGGATGACTGGGCATGCATCGGAGTTGAGACACACACTTTTTTTTGTTTATGACTATAGATAGGTTATATATACATAAGGAGCATTAATACTACTTCCATATTTATTTAAATTTACGAAGGTACTTGTTTTCGTTTGTAAATTTTCTCATAACATGCATCTTTGTTATACTCGTTGTTGAACATAAGCTTGTCTCTTTCTCTTTCGGTATGCTTCTGTTCCCGTTTGCCTACTACGCGACTAAAGGCAACTTGCACAATTTTAACAATTGAAGCGATTCCATTTTGGAATGTTTATAACCGATATGAAGTTATAATATCATTGTTCATCAAAGCACAATACAAAATACAATACAATACCTACTGTGATGAATCGAAGTCCTTGGTACCACAATTACTTTTATTTTACTCAAAGTTCTTACTACAACACTCTTAAACAATCTTAACTTAACAAACAGTAGTCTTCGTACTAAATGTTACTGGTTCAAGCGCCATAGCGAGAATGAATCTTCCACCCTACGTTATATTTATACTTTCTCATGATTAGAATTGGCGGGTACGAAGGAAGGGTCATTTTCGCGAGTACCGACACACTAATTATCAAATATTCGAGTAAACATAATCACATTTGTTATCACTACTCACTGAATGCCATTAGTATAATAATCTCAACACTAAATAATTATAATTAATCTCGAAATCTTATGAAATATCACACTACATACGTCACCTACAACTCGGGCTTTATTAAGCGTATTGTTAACGTCAAGGTAACATTTTGATTCAGACTGAACTCAAGCGTTACTGCTGCAGTATTAGCCTATCCGACTGTCTTGCTGTAGCAAATGTCAAAATGATAAAAACTCAAAATGATAAAAACACAATTTTTTTCAAAATCAAAAAATGAAATCACGAATCTCTCGATCTGGGATCGAAATGGGATCTCATTGTCATTTTTCTTTTCAGAATTACCTGAATGTTTTCAGAATTGCCTGAGAGTATAAATAAAACTCATTTATTTCAAGATACAAGGCTCATAATCAGTTTTAAAATGTCTTATTTCTAAATCGTATACTTACTTACTTACTCCGTTGGCTCAGCGACCCAAAATGAGACTTGGCTTCCGACTCAAGACAGCGCCACTTTTCTCGGTCCTGTGCGACCTCTCGCCAATCGTAAATCGTATAAATATGTCATTAAATATTGTATAAAAATAATAATTTAAAATTGATGTTACTTAAAATAATCATTGTTCACGAGGTATACATTTATAAGGTACTACCTAACAAATTACTTACCTAGCAATACCTACCCACTAACCTTACAAGTTTTACGTAAGAATCTTTTGTATTAACTTCGCAATTTTTAACAAAACTTGGCCTTATTCTATAATCAATTCAGATCATAATCCAACCGGCATTACAATATCGACCTCCAACAACTAAAGCCTTATTCCCATTCATTAAGATTCGAATTGGCTTAACTCATTTGTCGCTTACGTCATTGTATTCTACTTTGCGCATACGCAGTTCGGATGATCCCATATTGAAGTCAATTAGTGAACGCTGATCGGACGCTGTTAACGGTTAAAACATGCTACTTTTAATTAATGCTCGTGGTGTTATTGTTCGTAATTATTTGTCGCATGGAATAAAACTGTTATTATCATAGAACGCAATGGTGATCTTATTGATGGTCCTGCATTTCATTCCGCATAATATTTTGCAGTAACTTTGGCTGTCAAAAGTTGACATTTGAGAAATCAGTGACCAGAAAACACACATTACCACATATCTTGGCTGTCAAACTAGGTGGCACGTTTTTTCTTCGACTTTACGACTCGGCAAACTTCGTTTCATTTATTCTACATATATACACCTATTTACGCACTTTCTTGATTTTTTCTTGCCTTCCTTCTCCTGGCAATAACAAATACAACAAAAAAGAATTAGCGAAATTAGTGCAGCCGTTCACGCGCGATGCAATAACCAACAGATTTGTATTTTTAATCGGATTGTAGGTAGTCTTGTCTAGCGACTGGTTAAGCTCGTAAAACATCTAACATAAAGCTAATATTTCCACCAAAAAGCGGACTTTATCACAAACCATCAAAAATACTTGAAAAGGTTAACCCTCCGCCGGCGGCGACACAAGGGTTGAGACATAATTTAATCTTCATCCAACTTACACACTTCGGAATCGAGCTAAATTATTCTTTGCTCCTGAGATCAAGTACGCCAAAGGATATTTCATTAAAAACTTAAAATAAGTTGTATCTGTACTTGGTGGCAGGCAGTTCTGGGGTTACGGTGGTTTATGAATTGGCTAAACGTTTTCAGAAATACAATTGTAAAGTAGAATATAAAAAAGTCAAAACAAAAAGAAGACAATTGTTCCAACTTGGGTCTCTGTTTGACCCAATGTTTGACTGGTAGAAAATGCCTTTTGGCATTAAGTCCGCCATTTGTATTTTTTTTAAGTTTAAATAATTAAATGTTTATTAAGGGTCAATGTCAACCGCCAATGAACTGAGTAATGTTTACATAATAATTTAATAAACTATCATAATTATAGTATCATTTTTTTTTAGTTGTGAATAGTATCAATATTTATCAAACGAAACCTGACTACTGAAAACTGAAATAAAAACTGTAATAAATGTTGTTTTATGTAAACTATAAATATCCATGAAGAAAAGTAGTTAAATTAATGATATTATATATATATATATTTGATTTAAAAAAAACTGTTTTCAAAAACTCAGAAGGAAGCTACAAAAGTTACGACCTTTAACTGTTGTTGGCGCAACATAAGTACTCCTACGAAGACCGGTTGACGACACATGACGTCACACATATACGTCACGGCTCCCCGGTCCGTGTACCTACATCAGACTGCACCGTACAGCCGAAGCGGCTACACATATTATATGTAC
This sequence comes from Cydia pomonella, assembly GCF_033807575.1. Taxonomy (NCBI): domain Eukaryota; kingdom Metazoa; phylum Arthropoda; class Insecta; order Lepidoptera; family Tortricidae; genus Cydia; species Cydia pomonella. Next base: position 15,492,075 of record NC_084722.1, on the reverse strand, counting down.
CTATTACCAAAAATACTGTATACAGTTATTAAGTTAATAAAAAAAAATACGATAGTACTATCCTGGAGTTCTTCATTCTTCATCAGAAAAGCTTAATTGAGGAGTATATCGAACAACTGTTATGTATGGCAATACATAAAATATCCGGAAAAATTGTGAACTATATTCAAAATAAAATAAATGCTATTCAACAAGCCAGCAAAGGTTACCCTAGCTAAAAAAGTTTTGTCAAAAAATTCATTTACGATGCAAGCCGCAGAACAAAACTTTTTAATTATTGTGATGTTTATTTGAACATTTTCTAAGCAATCCTTGTTAAAACGTTCTTACCTTTAAGATGGGCTGGGATGGGATTTTTTACATACACATTTTATTCAAGGACAATGCCATGAAAAAAATTACACGGAGACTCGAAAGGTTTAAAATTTCCATACAGAAAAAATCACAAAACCATGTCTAGTTTCCATTTATTTTCAGTTGCATAATTATCATTACCCTGCATACTAAAGCACTAACATTTTAGTATATAAAAAATAAATTTAGCCGGAGGATAGCGCGGTGGCCATGTCTCCCATCGCAAGTTTTGCACACCGTGTTCTAATTGCCTCTCGCTTAAATTGAATACCCACCTTTATTTCTGAAATATAAAATATAAAATTGATTAAGCTATTTGGGATATTTCTCGAACCGTCTGACTACGTAGTTTCCCCACGACCCGTGTATAAGCTATGTCCTCGACAAAGTTAGATTGGCTGGCATCGACTGATGGCTCCGCCGTCGTAAAACGTGAATAAAGAAACAATGTGAATTATTTGTTAGTGCTATATAGCTGTTTTTGATAGTATTGTTTACTAAAATAATGTTAATAAGGTTGAGAGTTCGGAATTACGGTTTGATAAAAATAATTGTTTTTTGCGGGTGGTCGTAAAAAAGTTCCTACTTAAAATATATAACTATACATCAGTTGCCATATAATCTGCACTTTTACTTACCTACCTGTAAATCTATAAGCAGGTCATTATATTAATTTGCTTATATACCTCAGCTTAGGTCAGAAACTATGTTCAATTACATTGTATTTTGTAGTTAAACGTTTCCGTGGTCGACTGTCGACTGGATTGACATTAAGAGAAAATAGGTAAGTACACGGTTTAATTCCCAGTTTGGTACTTTAGTCAATAAGCATATATACAAAACTAACGTATAATACGTATAGAATCAAAATTGTATTGAACGAACTAGATATTTTATTTTGATAAAGGCTTATAGAAACAGCAAAAAAAAAACAGTTTAACTTATTTGTTAAAGAACGCTTTGTGGAAACTCCAAGCCAAAGTCTAAACTAAATCCGTACATTAACTAATGACATTAAAAAAATATTCTATCAATTATTCCATACAAATCTGTCTCAAGAATCTCTTCAGTCAAAAGCGCACATTACATTCTATATAAAAGACAAATGACATTTATTCAATTCCATTAAATACGACCGCTTATTAATTTTATCTATTTGGATTAAAATCCTTCTTATTAATTGTAGTAAAATATAAGTTTAACTGTAACAATTTAATACAACTTTTTGTCATACTTTTGTTTGATTTTAAATTCATGTCATTATTTTGATTCGAATAGGATACCTATTTATACTGCTCTCACCAGTTTGACACTGATATATTCGGTAAAGTCTGCGTAACTTACTTTCTATGCATCTCGCTCGCACCTATACTGGTATAGATAGATAGATAGAATACCCTTTATTTACACACAGATACAGCTTAAAGAAAAACAATTGATATATTCGGGGTACATTAGTGTAATCAAGGTATACCTTTGAAATCACGTATACAACTTGATCACACTAATATACCAGTATAGGTACGAGCGAGATGCATAGAAAATAAGTATACAGACGTTAGCGAATATGTCAGTTTGCCAATCGCCATATGTCAGTCGTGGTAAGGCCAACCACATATCTACTAAAAGTATCCTTAGTACACACTGTGTTGTTTTGTTTGTCCATATATTATATGCATATAATTTGTCTTTCAGAAGTGATAAGTGTAAGTAGATCAGATATCGATAAAATTGGCGAAAAAAGACATTTTACGATTATGTACAATTTATATTAAGTGTAATGTTCTAAAACGCCTTCCTCTGAGTTACGAAAACGTAAATATTTCGTAACTCAACAAAAAAAATGCTTAATTTTTTTATCCCAAATTACTATTCCGTGTTTATTCTGCCCAGAATGAGGAACCCTTCAAATTTACCATATTTTATTAAAATCTGATTTTAAATATATCAACAAGTGAATGAAAATCGGCCTATGTACCAGATTGTTATTAAATACTAGGTACCTAACTTGTTAACGATTAAACTACAAAAAATGTCAACACTTATTATACCTGGCTCTTTCTACTCTCATTCCCCTGGAATCCCATCAATCTCCAGGCTATAACTATTCAAGGCAAATTCTCAGTTGATTCAGCTTAGCTGTTTTGTTTGTAAATGGAACTTGGCACGAGTTATACAATCATCAAAATGAGATGACAATATAGCGGAATTTCCTGGGAATTTGCGAATAGTTATGGCCAGGGGAATGAGATTTTTGTAGAATGTTCTTAAAATCATAAAATGCCATATTATGAAAACAAACCTTAAAATTTACCTGTTGAACACAGTAAATACTAAACACTCAACAAAAAACTATCAAGTATAAATTAATTTCAAAAGCCTCTCACAACTTCCATACAAACAATAACCAAACAATGACACAAAGACGACAGAAAGGATTTTAATTCAAAAGAAATTGAACCACAGTCGCCATTGAAATTAGATAGCGTTCATAAGTGCGTGTATTGTGTGTGAGTTATGATTTCTTTATGAGATCGCCAGAGATGACTTTAGAAGGATATTTTTTTTTTTAATAATTTAAACCTTGTGCTTTTCTAAGTTCGCACGATGATAGTGATGACTAATTATATTTTAGTACCTGGGCGACCGAGCTTTGCTCGGTTATAACTATTTATTGTAATATGGTGGTGTATAGGTGATAATCTTAACTACTTACATTTTTTTTACTAAATTAAACTTGTCTAAATATAAAAAAAAAACAAAAGTTAGTCACCGGGCGAGACTCGAACCCGTAACACTCGTTTAGCAGTCCGCGTCTTAACCCGCTGGACCAGACGGACAGTGGCCGGCAACACGAAATTAGCGACCATATTCTGCGACGAAAGAAAAACGCATGAAAACTCGAAAACACGCGTTTTCCCAAACATAAGACTAATCTAGATAGATTGTATACCCCCAAAAACCCCCATATACCAAATTTCAGCGAAATCGTTAGAGCCGTTTCCGAGATCACAGAAATATATATACAAGAATTGCTCGTTTAAAGGTATAAGATAATGTTTAGCTTAGATTTTATAGTAGGTACAGCCACACACACACACACACCCATAATTTGGACGCTTGGATAACCTTGACGTCTCTAAAGCATTATTAGTATCAATTAGTATTTTCTCCGACATCGAGTACATTTTACATCTCCAAATTTAATATATTCGTTAACCGTAATAGAGACACCTCTGTTATGTTGGAGTAATTAGTCAATTTGTGTAATAATGTCTTATAATATTTATTTTTTATTTATTTATTTTATATATTTTAAGATTTCTATAATGTATTGTTTACCCATGTAATGGCTGTTATATTTATAAATGTTGCTATGTATTTTTCATGTCACTATAACTACGATGTCATTAGGTAAATGTTATATTGACTTGTCAAGGAGCCCTTGAGGCCTACTTATACAAGGTGCCCGTGAGCATTGCGAGACATTATAACTAAGCATCCCTGGTAATATTTAGAAACTAAAATGTCATATAAAATTTTCTGGATTAGGCCTAGTTTCAGAGATAATTAAATGTTTTTCGAAATCATTCTTTTGCCATAAGTCGGTATAAAACACATTTTTGACTGCGGTATTGCCACTTTGAGGTCTAGTCTGGACATACCTATTGAATGACATCGAAAAATTAAAAAAATGTATTCGAGAGGCTACCCCCAATAAAAAATAACTTTTTAGTTAATTTTAGGTTATGTGTTTATCAATAAAAATATGTTTTATGTACAGGAGTGTTCAAAAAAAGGAAAAAAAAACTTTTTGCTTCTGTTGCCATCAGGAATGCACCTTAAAATCTCTCGCAATGCTCACGGGCACCTTGTAGAATACATTTTTGAATTATGTATTTTTAGACCTACCTACTTGTTGGTTATCTGGTTTCAAACTGTTTTTCAAAGTAGCTCTAAGACGTTGTACGAGTATGAAGGTACCTATACTCATAATTAACATTTTTAACATTTTAATTTTTGTCCTGAACATATCAATTTAAGATTTTTCTTGTTTTTTCGTCTTTGAATCAGTTTTATCTTTAGTTACCTATCCATGTTTTCAATTTGTGTAGAATACCTAAAAAATACATTAATACCTACTTAAATGAAGTTTCAGTGGAATATACCTACATAAATTCGTATATTTCATGCCATCTTCTGCATGTTTTGAATCTGAGTGCCCCACTAAAAACTAAACCAATCTAAAAATAAATGTCTAAAAACTGAGTCTAATTGCATTAGCCCGACCACCCAACTCCAATAGCACGGCCCATATCCTCAGCAAATCGTCCGTTTTCTATATTTTTTATATCTAAATATGGTCCTCGTGGGCTTATTTCTAATTTTATAAAACAGCTTATGTCGTAGAGCGAATTGTGTCGGTTACGACATTTTGTTTGGAATGTTGCATTGTGAAGCTTCACAATGAGGATCAAGCGTTTAAAAATATTGCAGAATATATGTGATGTATGAGGTGGAATAGGGCTGTGCGTTTGCATAAATTATAGTATTTAAGTTCCTCAATATACAATTGGGTACAAGTACCAAATAATATTCAACATGTGTCAAGACACATGTTGAATATTATAACAAAATTTAGTTAAATGGATAGAAATCAGATCCATAATAAAAAAGTGGAATTTAAAAAATTATACTGAGATTATAAAAAAATACAAGGCTCCAAAGTCTCACAAAATTATTTTTTTGTCTTTGAAAAATAGAAAAAAAAATGGTACCATTCGATTCCATACAATTTATTGAAAAATAAATTGTACGACAACTATACACATAAACGCAATATTTCAAGGTCAAAATGGCAATTTCCTTGATCTTCCATACATTTAGGACAGACTTATATAATGTGACGTCACATCATGTTATCATTTTGTTAGAGGCGTTTCAATCGTCGAGTGCGAGCGTCAGAGTTTAACTCTAATTTCTGACCTTTAATAAATTGAAGATCGTTTGACATTATTTACAAAAAACTGTCAAGTAGCCAATTCCAACAGCCTCTTGCGCCTAATGTTAGAGTCGCCTGCGTGCGCCTTCTGGAAACACTGGGATGACGTGCATATGGAATTCAGAGGCTTAGTTTATAATTTAGTATAGGTTTAACCAACATAGGCCATTGCATCTAAAATATCTTCACCACTTAGATCGTTGGTAGTCCTCAACTGTGCGTTTCTCCGTAAACTTCCTATTTCACCCTAAAGTGTGGAATGAACTGTCGTGTGCTTCCTATCTTCTTCTACCTAGCGTTATCCCGGTCTTTGCCAGGGTCCGCTTTCCTACTTCTTTTTCTCCACTTTATGCGATCCTGGGCGTCCTCTCGCGTGCTTTCACGACATCGAGCCATCGCTTCTTTGGTGTGGGTTCGAAGCCGTCAAGGGCTACGTTAAGGCATTTATTTCTTACGTAGTCAGTTGGCCTGCGACAAACGGTGACCGAAACATTGCGGTTGCAGGCCAAGTAGATATATGATACGCGGCCGGCAACCCCGTTTCTCGCCGAGATTTGTATAGTGCTTTTCTCAAACTTGCAATTAAAACAAAAAATTGTGGTCAATTTGTTTTGTGGCGACCTACTCGGCTCGCCACTCTACCAGCGGTGCCTTACGCGCGTAAGACCGCGCGCCTGCGCGATGCGCCACCGCCGTTGCTAAGCAACGAATATGCACAACAGATCATCGTACCGTACCTATATTTGTTGATGGTTGAATGCCAAGACGTGTCACAATTTGACGTTAAAAAACAAAAGAAGCTTAGTATTTCCGGACCTAAATTGACGTAAGTCATGTCATCATTTCATAGTAAGTTTGAGAATAGATAGTTTATTATTCAAGTAGGTATATTACAATGCGCTTATGAACGTCAAATAAAGCTACACCGGCTCTAACTCTACACCTCTGACCCGAGAAGATTTAAATCCCCCCTCAATTGGAGGAGAATATCCCAATATGGACCGGCAAGAAACTCAGCGGGACACATCTTTTCAAAACATTTCATCTTATAATTAACATGCATGAAATGAGAAAAAATACAATTTAGATTAGGTACAATAGAAATCATGCTAGTACATACAGTAGCTACTTTTCTTTAAGTATAGAAATTTGATTAAAAAATCAAAACACGAAAATAAACAAATATGTTTTTTGGATGACAAAAAAATTGTTTTCCTACTCCTCTACTGTTATCTGTCATTTATGCATTCATTAACACGAATATAAGAACATACATAAAAGGTTTTAAGAAAAGTCTATATTGTCTATTCCTCATAAAAGCTCTTGTGCTTTTATAAGCTATAACGTTACTGCGATTAATGGCTACCAACCTAACAAAACCAAAACGAATACAGTTTTAAACTAAGTGCATTGCTGCCATCTTACAAAATATTCATTTGGTTGCATAGTAAAAATAATTACTTCATAAGTCAGAAACACGCATGTGACACCCGTAATATAGCAACACCCATAGACTACGAAGACCGCTTAGCATTGCTTGTTAGTCTCCGTAGGCTACGGTGGCCAAAATTGAGAAAAAACTGTCCAAAAAATTAATTTAGCAAGTAGCAAGTACCAGGGCCTCATGAGTTACGAGGAGGTGTCGCCGACCGGCCGGCCGCGGCCCGGGGCGGGCCGGGCGCGTAACAAGGTATGCTCGCGCGTCTTGGCTATATACTTTTGCTGTAATTTGTTTACCTAAATTAAGATTTATTTTTGTTGACTCGTAGGAAAAATATTGTATGCAACGTTGTATAAGTAGGTCAAAAAATTCTCGTGGCGTATTCCTTTACAATGTTCGCCTACGCCTTCGGCTCCGGCTCACATTGTAACTCACGCCACTCGCCTTTTTTGACCCTTATACAACTGTTGCATAAAATACTATTTGATGCTACAGTCACTTATCTAATTGGCAAGTAGAATCTGAAGTGGATACAATAAGATATATTATTTTCTAATTTTGTAAAAATAAAGTTTCGTTTTCTCTAAAATTTTATGAATTTATGACATTATCGTCGCACGCGCCACTCCTGCGCAGCGTAGGCGTCGACGCTGTCGTGAATGGTGCCTTTCTTGCTGCCTTATTTAATGCTCGATCTATTTATATTATTTAACTAACCTTTTCCGTGAACTTACTTGTATGTGTAGTAAAAAATTAACCAATTTTTTTACAGTTGTTGTAAGAAAACTTTTTCAAGTAGGTACTTCAAAAACATTTTGTTAGAGGCGTTTCAATCGTCGAGTGCGAGCGTTAGACTTTAACTCTCATTTCTGACCTTTGTGTTGCTTAAATACCATGAGTCCTATATAGACATTTGATCCTCAGGAAAAACAAGATCGTTTGACATTATTTACAAAAAACTGTCAAGTAGCCAATTCTTGGGTTTAGGTTGGCGACCGGATCCCAAGCCTACATGAGCTGATAATCAATAATTTGTACTTTAATTATAAGAACACGCAAATCGTAACAGTGAAAAATATGAACAAAAAAACATAGTACTTACAGGTACATTCTTAATAATACAGCGTGTATTTTTGATAGCATAATCAAAAGCTTGTTAGTTTAGGATTTAATGAACACACTTTCATAGGTTTATTTATAAAAAAAGGAAGATTTTAATGTTTCCATTTAAAATAATTCAGCAAGCAATGTATCACTACTTTGTTTTAACCCAAAACGTCGCATTTAGTGACGCGACGTCACAACCGGCACAAGTGACTATGATGTACAAAATACATCGCCGCTCGAATAATTTTCAAAAATGAATTATGCTCTGGTATAGTCTGTTCGGAAAGAGAAGAGTCATCAAATGTATTGGGCCCCATATATTCCACGACTCTTCTCATTCCGCACAGACTCTAGTAAAGACCAAAAAAAAAAAAAAACTTTTGGTATTGTTTTCTAGCACTAAAACCTACGTCTAGTTAAAGTTTGCGCTTATAAAAAATACGTATATACTGTATATGACATGTTACTTGATTTCAAGTACTATTATAAAGTTAGAGAATTTAACTATGACGTTTCTTAATATAGATACAATTAATGGTTTTTAACTTCGAATAAAGTAACCAGACGGAAGTCAGAAAAAAAGTTTAAGTCACTGCACTGCAGTCAATGGCGACTAAGTTCCTTTCATAATGTTAAGTATAATTTTATTTGCAGCAAAATAAATCAATTCGTAGTTTAATCTCCTTTGTGGAGAGTAAATCTGTCACCGCCTCTTGTGGCTGGCTTAGGTTATTATTCCTTTATTATAGTATAACTTGGGGTTGCAGATGAATCTTAAGACGAAAGTAGACAATCGTCTTAAAAAAGCTGGTTCTTACAACCGTGTCTTAGATCGTGTCATTCGCAACGACACGTGCCTTGACTCGTAATGCCATGTTAATAAAGGTTAGATTTGAGAAATCTGCGCGTCATCGTGGATGACACGAACTATAGTCATAGTCACCATTTACCTCTCTGGGCATTAACATCATACAAATTATTTTTATACTTTTTGATATACACCGTATTTTGTTTGATTTCCGTTAATTTCAAGGGTGCATCCCTGAGCTTAAATTAAGTAACTTTCTCAAAGACACCGTATTCTAATTAATTTCATTTCGGAAAAAAACAATAATTAATTTTTATCTTATAAGGCCCTTACACGCGTGTACACTTCCCTTAGGGCCTATTTACATATTGATTAGTGTTTAGTACGAGTTAATACATTTGCTACTAAACGTACATACTATCTGGGACGTCGATGTTCGAAATGACAATGATATGTCACAGTTTTCGATTATTTGGTTGAGTTAAATGTAAGGCCCATGTTACAACAACGCTATATGCAACATTTAAAAACCTGTTTAAAAAAATTAAAATTATAAAAAAAATATTAAAAAGCTTTTTTTTAATTAACTATGCCATTTAGTTTCCTTAAACGTACTTACCGATACCCCAAAGTTAACGGAGTTCAATAAAAACACGGTGTATATTAACTATAGGTACCTCTTTGTTTTTTTCTTATTTTAATTATTATAATAATAAGACTCTTTTAAAAATTTCTATGGTTTTTTAAAATAAATAATTATTATAGGACATTCTTACACATACTGACTAAGTTCCACGGTAAGCTCAAGAAGGCTTGTGTTGTGGGTACTGTGTCTTTCCGAAAGTTGCAAGCATCTGTGTTAGTCGACATTATTGTATTTCGTTTATGAAGAAAAAATATATAATAATATTAAAATCTACCTGGAGCGTTTACATCCCACCTCAGCTAGACCGTATCTCTTTTACAGTACTCAGACAACGATATATATAACGTAGAAATACTTCAATACATAGAAAACATCCATGACTCAGGAACAAATAACTGTGCTCATCACACGAATGAAGATAGATAGAAGTAGAGATATTATTTTATGTTATTGTTGCGAATGCAACTTATTATTGTATAAAAATCAATGCAGTAGCTAAACGCAGTCGGGCTCGGCTAGTATTCGGAGGCTTTTCAAAAGCACCAATAGGAGCGCTCCACATATTTTCTAACGCGGCCAATTAGAAGCATCTAAATTTAAACCACTTTTTGTACTGATCAAATATTGCAAATCACTCTTTCATCATCCTCCATACTATCAACACCTACTTTCTACATTGAACCGTTTTGGCAAGAACCTTCTAAACCAGTACCTTTTGGAAGATTATACTTCACTTTATTATCAATCGAAGTTTTATTTGAGTCGTCGACATCCTGACCTGCACGGCGGCTACATTATAATAATCTAAAAAAAAAACAAACGAAAGGGCATAGGTATAGCTATCCATAATTTTATACGGCTACTATACTTACATTAAATTATGTAAATTATTATCCATAATATAAAAAAAGGAAATGGAGAGGAAATATGTCAAGAATATGAATTTAAAGTATTTTACATTTTTTTATAACTTTTTAAACGTAAATAACGTTATTGTATGTTACCCATTTCAAAATTGATTCTGGCCATGGCCACACTAACTTTGTTTTGCTTTCTTTTATAATTTTGCATATACTGTACTTATCCAGTCATACAAACCATTAATGTTTATACATATTATTGTATATCTCAAAACGTCACAATGTCTCCACTTCAGCTTTCAATCTTAAAGCCTCCGTACCACATTACCAAAACGACCACTACTTATAAAAAAAGAAATGGAGTTACGACATTTCTCTTCGGCCATTATTTTTTACACAGCTCAAGAACAAAGTGTCGTAAGTGTAACTTATAAGTCACTGTGAGATAAGATGTTTTTCTTCTAAGTTAAGTGATTTTATGATGACTCTTTTACCATTTTATTAATTCAATTCGTCATAGATACAAATAGTTTTCGTATGGCAATGACAAATGGTTCCTTTTGATGATTCCTGATTAAGTATACGTCTTAATGTGTAATAATTAGATTTTGGGTTTGAATTCAATGTTTGACAAAGATGTGGATAGCTATCAATATTAAGGTATAAAATGACTAAATGGAACAAGTAGAAGTCCTTATGGCATTTACAATAAGGTTTTATTTCGCTTGTCTTGACAGAAAGGTGTAAATTTCTTTAGTAATGATACTAATTATTGTATATAAAGCAAGTATGACAATGAATAGAAAAGATTAATAAAACGTTGATTATTTCTTTTTATTTATTTTACTGTTAAACTGTTGTTTTACTGTTAAGAGAGGTATGGGCATTGTGCATGTCATCTCGTTTTGTGTGGTAGGGCACAGCCAGTGGATGTCATTCCAGATCTAGAGCAGAGCCCAACTGGGGAAGTACCTCCACCTTACAGAAAACAGCAGCCAAATAACACTAGACCCTACTCATAGTGTTGTGTTCCTGCCGGTGAGTAAGGTTGCCAGAGCTCGACGAGGGAGCGCGGGTTTAGGGTCGGCAACGCGCAAGTAACTTCTCTGGAGTTGCAGGCGTACATAGGCTACGGAGACTGCTTACCATCAGGCGGGCCGTATGCTTGTTTGCCACCGACATAGTATAAAAAAAAATATCATCCGTCTGTTTGTTATATACATAAATAACACTGACATACCTTAACGTATTATAAAGATAGGTAAGTGATTAAATTTAGGTTTTAATTAGGTACTTATTGAATATTAATAAATAATAAAAAAATAAAAAAAATAAAAATTATTTATTTTCAGATTCCTCCGATCCATAGATTGTTAGTTACAAGACACTTATAAAACTACATTAGTAAACTATCTTATTAATCTTTTCTGTTTTTCCCTAAGGTTGACTGCTAGAGAATGCCTCATGGCATTCGCTTTTTGTAAATTACGTTTTTATTTTGTGCAATAAAGTTAAAATCAATAAATAAATCAAATTATTTATTAACTAACTTACACTAACAGATATACCAAGCATGTATGTTACTATACATTGAACTAATATAAATAATTTATTCAAGCTATGATTAAAAGCGTTGAGTGACAGTAAAATGTGAATAAAAGTACAATACAAACTTAAACTAATTAAAAAAATTAATAAAATTAATTAATTATCATTGAACTTAGTTTAACCAGACAACACTATACGAAACAAATAAACTTTATAAATATAACAAATTATTGTATTACTACTATATACTATATAAATTACTAATAACACTAATATTAGGATGGTGTAGTTAACTGTGTGACATGCACAATGCCCATACCTCTCTTAACAGTAAAACAACAGTTTAACAGTAAAATAAATAAAAAGAAATAATCAACGTTTTATTAAACTTTTTTGATGCATGTTTTTGTAATACATATATTATCTAAATTATATAGTTTCAATATATACCTTAATTTAACATTTAAAAATTAGAATTTTTACATTAATTGATAAGCATGTGTATGTAAATAGTTGAAATTTATTATTTTGATGATGACAAATACCTACATTGAATCTCATGAGCTACACCGCCACTCACGTTAAATATTTGTATGCCTCATAATATGGCCAAAAGTGGAGCACTTAATTATCTGTATGTAACACCTGTTTGTAACACTACCTGCTTTTCGACAAATAAATGCATTGAATTGAATTGAATTGAATTGTAGTCGAGGGTATGGAGATCGACTCCAAATACCGAGTTGCTGTGGCTAGGAGTCTCGTTTCCTTCTGTGAAAATATGTCTGTCTGGATGTCGAATAGAAGGATATTATATAATAGACGACCGGTCTGGCCTAGTGGGTAGTGACCCTGCCTACGAAGCTGATGGTCCCGGGTTCAAATCCTGGTAAGGGCATGTATTCGTGTGATGAGCATGGATATTTGTTCCTGAGTCATGGGTGTTTTCTATGTATTTAAGTATTTATAAATATTTATATATTATATATATCGTTGTCTAAGTACCCTCAACACAAGCCTTATTGAGCTTACTGTGGGACTTAGTCAATTTGTGTAATGATGTCCTATAATATTTATTTATTATTATTTTATTTATTATTTATGTGATTGAGTGCTACATACAGAGGACTAGTGACTACAGTTACTGTGTTGGTGTTGGGAATTATAAAAAGAGGTGTGGGGCGAGGTCGAAGAGTAGTTCTCACAAATGGCGTAGGTACTTTAAATTTATTTAAATTATAGCACCGAATGTACGAAAAATGTAAAAAAACTATTCAATACAAATAAGAAACGTAACCATACAATGCTGATACCAACACACTACCACTGATACTGCTAAAGTAGTTATTTTTACACACTGTAAAATAAATTGTCTTTTTTTTAGGGTTTCGTAGCCAAATGGCAAAAAACGGAACCCTTATAGATTCGTCATGTCCGTCTGTCTGTCCGATTCTGTCACAGCCACTTTTTTCCGAAACTATAAAAGCTATATTGTTCAAACTTGGTAAGTAGATGTATTCTATGAACCGCATTATGATGTTTACACAAAAATAGAAAAAAAACAATAAATTTTGGGGGTTCCCCATACTTAGAACTGAAACTCAAAAAATCTTTTTTCATCAAACCCATACGTGTGGGGTATCTATGGATAGGTCTTTAAAAATGATATTGAGGTTTCTAATATAATTTTTTTCTAAACTGAATAATTTGAAAGTGTGTCCCCCTCCCCGTAACTTCTAAAATAACAGAATGAAAAATCAAAAAAAAATATATGATATACATTGCCATGCAAACTTCCACCAAAAATTGGTTCGAACGAGATCTAGTAAGTAGTTTTTTTTAATACGTCATAAATGGTACGGAACCCTTCATGGGAGAGTCCGACTCGCACTTGGCCGCTTTTTTTTATTAATTATGATTGATGTCTAAGATGCGACAGTAAATTAAATGTACCAAACAACCCCAACGTCTTGAACGACATTTAAACTTAGCCGTTATAACGCGATCATAAAATAAATTCTAAGCTTCCTAATTCCACAAGTCAATAGTATAAAACTACTGATGATTGACTTCCTTCTGCGTGGGTTCCCGGTCATTTTAAAACAACACAAATGTCGCTTACGACGGTGCACTTACGACATTGTGAATGGTGTTGTAATTTGGATTAAATTAACAAGATTAGATTGGGCTTAATGGCTGTGAGACGGCTCGGGCGTCGATTATAATTAGTGAGTCATGTATATCGGGTCACTGCTATATCTTTTCATTAGTGAGAATAATATTTGTCATATACTCTTTTATGATTACTTACTTACGCTAAGTAGGTAGAAGAAGATACGTTTATAAAACAGTGGAGCTCAGATAATCGTATGTATCTGAGGTCTACGTAAACATTTACCCAACCACCAAAGCAGTCAGTACGCCCCTCCGCGAACATGTCTGACGCGCAAATCAACAAATCAAATTATTTTCTCATTTTTTTTATAGACTTAAATTATAAATTGTAAAAGATTTCATATGAATATTAAAAGCTTGAATTTATTCTTAGTGATTTGCGTCTAATAACTAATCTAGTATCTTTGCGCCCTCTTAAATATTTATTTTGTCATATTAATAATATTGAACTTTGGTATCATTTTTGCATTCAAAAATTTTATTTAAAAGAAGGTACAAAAACATGTCAGAAACAATAAATAAAAACTTAAAATTACAATTAATCTAAATACAGACTATACAAAAATAAAACTACACTAAACTAAATCTAAAAAAGGTCCCTGCGGCAAATGATGCTGGCTGCGTTACCCCGCTGAACTGCCAGACTGATGCGTTGAGCGAGGTAATTTTTGCATTTGTGTTGATGGATTTAACAAATAAACACTGAGTTTATTGAAGAGAAATACGTTTTTTTAAGTACAAGCTTCTATCTCTGTCCGTACCTTTCTTTCCACAGGCACCTAATACTCATCGAGACAATTCTAAAAACCCTAAACACAATTAGGTTGCGTTGTTTTATCACAGAGTATCCGCGGCTACCTCCTGTCTCCATCATCAGATCAGCTCGATGGTACCATAATATGTGACGTTATCTATGAAAAGGGACCTTATTGTCGATGGCGCTTCCGTCATAAACGATGCTCCGATACAAATACAACGCTGCGCGACGCAGTGCGACGTAAGCGCCATCGACAATAAGGTCCCTTTTCATAGATAATGCCACATATTGCATTGTCATCCGACTTACATATGTATGCAAATTTTCAGCTTCATTGGAAACCGGGAAGTGGGTGAAATTTAACCTGCAAGATTTGATTGCAGATCGACAGACAGACAACGGGACAGGTGAAAATAAATAAAAGCTTGTAAAATATGTCCATTTGCTAATAAGTTTCCCCTCTTCATTTTTTTTTTTTTTCATTTATTAAGGAGCTTTTTCGATTGATCGAATATGTCGCCCCGTTTAAAAAAGTCTTAATTAACAGAGTTAATATGTATAATAAACTTAATCACACTTGTCTGTCCTTAAGACCACACTTAACAATATTTAATATTTTTCCGACCACCTCGGACATAGGATTCGACAGGTAAGTATTGCACAATCCAATGGAACTGTCATTAAAAAGACGTCGCCTGGGTCCCTCATTTCGGGCACATTCCATTAAAATATGATACGCATCTTCGATACGATTGCATAAGGTGCATAATTGTAAAACAATGCAATATATAAGTTTTAATAGGTTCCAGAACACTAATTGTCCCTTAATTTCTGAATTGAACACCCCATTTCCCCACACCCACACCGAATTAAAAAAGTAATTAGGCTCCCGTTCAAAAACAGGTTTCAATTTCCAGTCCTTTATGATCAGCTCCTTACCATACAATGGGGCGAGATTGATCTGAATAAACTGTCATCTGGAGATGTATTGACGGTCATCTGCATATGTTAACGGCTGTAAATTTGACAGGATATGTGCGGTATTGTTTGGGATTATATTGTTACGGTTTTTTTAAGGAATGGTTAAATTAGTTTGGTTTCATTAGGTATTCAACGTGGAGAGCGTTGAAGGTTTGAAGTTTCTTATAAACTATTATATTCTTAAATAATAGTTAATAGCCGATGATCATTACGAAGCGCTGGTGGCCTAGGAAGCGCTGGTGGCCTAGCGGTAAGAGCGTACCACTTGCAATCCGGAGGTCGCGGGTTCGAACCCCGGCTCGTACCAATGAGTTTTTCGGAACTTATGTACGAAATATCATTTGATATTTGCCAGTCGCTTTTCGGTGAAGGAAAACATCGTGAGGAAACCGGACTAATCCCAACAAGGCCTAGTTTACCCTCTGGGTTGGAAGGTCAGATGGCAGTCGCTTTCGTAAAAACTAGTGCCTACGCCAAATCTTGGGATTAGTTGTCAAGCGGACCCCAGGCTCCCATGAGCCGAGGCAAAATGCCGGGACAACGCGAGGAAGAAGAAGAAGAAGAAGCCGATGATCATTACGGTAGGGGCATTGATATTTTTGAAACCCACATTGCTAGGTTTAAGAATTCTTTTAAGATGAGGTCCTTTTCTCCTCGTCTTTCGCTGGTCGATGACATCAGCTTGGACTCTCTAAATTTGTCTCATTTGCGAGGTTTAATCTTTATAATGTAAAGTTTATTACTCTTTTATGTTTAAATAGTTATTTGTTCTCTGATATTTTTCACTGTAGCTATGATATGGTGTTAAATTAATTTGTAATTTTTGCGCTTACTTGTGAAGCATGTTTTTACACTTGTTTTGGATCTCGTGCCAATTTTTAAGCCATAATATGCAATTGTATGATATTGTACGATAAGTGTTTAGTTTACCTAATAAAGCAAAAAAAAAAAAATATATATATATAATAATTGTACATCTTATCGGACCCATATCATGATAATCCGGATAAAAGTAGGTAAGTAAATATTCTTTATTGCACCAACAATTATACATTTTACATATATGTAAAACTACAGATAAATTTTAAAGGAAAATAGAACGAGGTAACAACAGCCGGAGCTTTGGAGCTTTGTTATATTATAATTTCAATGGCTTTTTAAATTCCTTTTTTTATAATGGATGGCTCATTTTCTATCCATTTAGCTAAGTTTTGTTTTCATATTTAACATGTGTTGTTGCGAATGCAACTTATTATTATATAAAAATCAATGCAGTAGCTAAACGCAGCCGTCGGGCTCGGCTAGTATTCGGAGGCTTTTCAAAAGCACCAATAGGAGCGCTCCACATATTCTGTATCGCGGCCAATTGGAAGCATCTAAATTATAACCACCTTTTGTACTCATCAAATATTGCAAATCACTCTTTCATCATCCTCCATACTATCAACACCCACTTTTCTACATTGAACCGTTTTGACAAGAACCCTTGTAAACCAGTACGCCTTTGGAAGATTATACTTCGCTTCATTATAAATCGAAGTTTTTTTTAAGTCGTCGAGATCCTGACCTGCACGGCGGCTACATGTGTCAAGTGTCCGTAGTAATTGTCGATTAAAACATGATAACAGAAAACCAAATGCAAAAAACATCTGTTATTCACAAACGTACCTACTGTATTTATACATTAAAAAAACTGCAGATTTGAACCATTCAGCAGTGGCAGCATGGTTCCATTTTTATCGCTTGTCACTATTCCTGTCACTTTCGCACTTACATACTTGTTATTTATTTATTTATTGAACACAATGTAAGTTTACAGTGTCAGACCAATTCACTTACATGCTAGGAAAACATAAATTATCAAGAATAATAAATTAATAAAGCTGAATCAAAGACATACAAAAATATAAAAATCATGCGCATAAAAATGTCAAAACTAATTAAAATTGTCATTTTACTTACACTCTAAGAAAACAAGAAAATAAAATAAAATCAAAATCAGGAATATGGTAAAACAATATAAATAAAATAAATTAAATTAAATGTCAAAACAGATTACATAATTACCTTATACAATGTCAGTCAATCAAATTTATGAAAATTTAAAAATATTCTACCAATTTTGCACAAGTGTGCTAATCGATCGGCGAACATGTCAGCGTCATCGTGCCGAGTGAGCATCAAACGAAGCAATGATAAAGCAATGATATTAGAACGTGTCAGGCATGGTGGCAAATGATAAAGAGCCGACCATCTTAGCCCTACAGCTCCCACAATTCAAATAATGATCCTAAAGCACACAGTCATCAGAATATACCGTTCAGTAGCATTTCCGACCAGCTTTTTTCGATTATGTTTAGCATTAACTTTGAATGTCATCGTCCCTGTACCCTTTTCCATTACGATAATAACACCAATCACAATCAATAATTCGGAATCCATCAAACAAGTTGCAAGAAATTCACAGTCTTCTGTTACAAACAGTAAACTAAAGGCGGCTTTGGGCTAACATGGGCACTGTTAGCCCAATCCTTGTCATGTATACTTTTGCCCGGCAGTAGGCCAGAATTAGGGTAAGGATATAGGATAACTTATTTGCTAACGTCTTGATATAAAAAAGCGGTGAATAAGTTTGATGCTAAAATAAAACTAAGCAAAGTTTTTTTGTCAAATGAGAAAACGTTGATGAAAATAAGCATACGAAATTCTAACTTAAAACTAAAATCTCATTTTACAGTACATATGAGGCTACTTTATAGCACTAGTGCGAGAAGTAGCATATTACGTTACTGTGTCGAACATTTAAAGGGCCATATGTACTGTAAAACGTTGTACGATACATGTGCGAATAGGTAATTCGCAACTCGTGTCGATTTAAAACACTCCCTTCGGTCGTGTTTTAATTTATCGCCACTCGCTTCGAATTTCCTATTTTTCGCACTTGTATCGTAATGTACTATTATTAACTAGTGTGTTTGTCTAGCGTTATAGGGAAAAGATAAAATTTAAATCTAAGGACACGAAGAGATCATCAATCGTGTCTCTTACATACTTGCGAAAACGAGACGGACACGGTGCACGGTGACAAACGTTAAAAGCGGCGATAATAAACCCACATGTCTATAAAGTAAAAGTATTTATGAAAAAAGGATACATTTTGAATAAAATTAAATTATGACTACTTATAAAATAAAACTACTAAAACTAAGCCTACCTAGAAAAAATAAAGATACCTAAAACAGACGCTGGCCTCTTGGCAGGGTGCCCATCACACAGGCAGCATTCCCGCGCTGTATCGCGACGGCAAGCCTTTGCGCGAGAAAGCTGCCTGCGCGAGGGTCTCCCGTTGCCTCCCTCAATCGCTTTCCAAGCTCCCTGTGAAGCCCACGCGCACCTTTGCCCCACAGACCAAGTGTCTCGACACCAAAAGTAAAGTATGTCTATGAAAAGTTGTTTTCCACATCTTCTAACCTCACATGTGAAATGAACTGTCGCCTGCGGTATTTTATTTCATTTATTTATAAACAATAATACATTGTGTTTGAATGATACATTATAAATTAAATAAATCATGCCTATTTACAATTAATTTACAATACATTACAATTTTACCCTAATACCTAATAATCATAATACATCTAGCTTATTATTAAACCTAATTGAAATTCATAGAACAATAAAATTACAATATGTCAAAAACCAATAAAATATACATACATACATACATATAATCACGCCTATTTCCCGAAGGGGTAGGCAGAGACCACGGATTTCCACTTGCTACGATCCTGACATACCTCTTTCGCTTCCTTCACTTTCATGACATTCCTCATACATGCTCGTCGGTTTAGGGTGCTCTTGACCTGGCCTTTTTCAGGATTTCCCCGATTTGATCTGAGAAAGTCCGCCGAGGTCTACCCCTTCCAGCTCCCTCTTCTACTTCTCCTTTATACACTCTCTTTGTTAACCTTCTTTCACTCATTCTTTCCACGTGTCCAAACCATCTCAACATACCTTTCTCAATTTTTGTCACTACATCTTCGTTCAGTCCACACTTTTCCCTAAAAAAAACCAACCAATAAAATATATCCATAATTAACATTCAATAACACTAAAATTCATCAACACTATAGTAATTTTTGTCCAACAAATATACTTTTAGCTTCAATTTGAATTTCTTATGGCATGCCATAGATTTAAACTCGATAGGCAACTTAGGAGCTGGAATTTTCTTATCGCAGAGTACTCCGGTTAGCTCGCGCCACTTAAGCCACCCTGTATTGATGCGGTTAGTGACATCTGCATCGATTGTTCCGTCTTGTTGGATAATTGAGCCGAGGTATTTAAAGCTCGTGACTTCCTTTAGGGGAGTACCCTGTAACATGATAGTGCCCTGGTTGATGGTGCCTTCGAAGTTGCAGTGCATTACCTCAGTCTTTTCTCGACTAACTCTTAATCCGGCGTCTTCCAATGCCTCTCTCCACGTTTCGAGCATGTCTTGCAGGTCCTTTATGTCTTCTGAGATCAAAACGTCATCAGCATAGAGTAAGTTCCACGGGGGAGGGCGCTGTATTTTTGCCGTAAGATGGTCCATGACCATGTTGAAGAGGAGCGGGCTCATCACTGAACCCTGATGGACTCCGACTCTCACATGAAATTCGTCACTGCTTCCTGCCGGACTTCGGAATTTCGTCGTGACGTCTCGGTACATGTATATAACTAGTGTAATGTAGGACTCTGGGATGCCTTTGGTTCCCAGCGCATGCCAAATAAGGTCTCGGGGTAAGCAGTCAAACGCCTTCTCTAAGTCAATAAATGCCATGTGCAGATTGGTCTTATTACTCTTTTGCTTCTCCATTAAGATTTTAAGCGTGTGGAGCGCAACAGTGGTAGATTTGCCAGCCACGAACCCGCATTGGTTTTCGGTTATGCTTGTCAGTCCGAGTAGTCTTTTACTTATCACTCGCTCCCATATTTTAAATGTGTGTGGGATAAGCTTAATGGCTCTGTAGTTAGAAAATAGTCTTCTGTCTCCCTTGTTCTTGTAGAAGGGTACCAGGTTACTCTTCCTCCATTCATCCGGGATCCCTTCCAGAATAACTTTGTTGAAAAGGTCGCCTAAGAAACGCAGGCCCGCTGTGTCCAGCTGTTTCCATAATTCTGCCAGTATCTCGACAGGCCCGGTAGCTTTGTTGTTGGCCATTCCCCTTATTGCTCCACGAATCTCGTCGAGCGTTATACAGGGGATCGGTCCTTTCACAGGGGGTAGTTGATGGAGGTCTTTACACGGGTATGTTTCGTTGAGACGTTCGGAGTAATAGTTTTTCCATCTAGTCTGGATTTCTCTGTTTGACGTGAGTAAACGGTTGTTTTCGTCTTTTATGTATTTGACGGTTTTAGTATCCTTTGAGCTATCATGTTTGCGTTTGGCTATTTGGAATATCTCTCGTTCGTTGGCTGTTGTTTCGAGTCTGGAATAAAAACTATTATCTGTGGATGCTTTGGCCTGGTATTTTTTATTATTTAATGCATGTTAATTATAGGATGTAATGTTTTGAAAAGATGTGTCCCGCCGAGTTTCTTGCCGATCCATATTGAGATACTCTCCTCCAATTGAGGGGGGATTTAAATCTTCTCGGGTCAGAGGTATAGGGTTAGAACCGGTGTAGCTTTATTTGATGTTCATAAGCGCATTGTAATATGCCTACTTGAATAGTAAAATATATATATATATCTCTCTATATATATATCACCATACCGTTTATTATCTGTATAGTGCACCAATTCGCAATCACGTCCAGTCACACGCCTTCAAATTACCGGCCAACGATTCGACCACAAAAAACGGCTCCCGGCCCGATCTAATTGAAAATAAATCAATAAGGATTAGGAGTGGCTACCTGCACTTTTATAATGATCCATATGTTTGTCAGGATGTGCGGAGATACGATGTTTTGAAATTATGGAGTTGAGAGTCGGGTTTGTATCGACAGTGGCATGATTTAAGATGAGATGATTTATGTTGAAATGGAAGTTAAGTCTAGTCCTTATATGATTTATGAATATTTTATACGTATTTTAGGGTAAATATAACTAAAGATGGTGACAAATGTTACGTCCTTAGTATTTATTGACAATAACAATATACATAATGGATATATACAGAGGATTACTATAACTAGCTTAAATCTAAAATAAGCCCTTGAGGCATTGTACATGCATTGTACCAAGGATGCTGATACGTTGTGCGAGGAAGCCGCCAGCTCTTCGGTCACCAGTTACGTCAAGTAGACGCTTCACGATTTCTGCATTTTATTGAATAATGCATTGCATATATTGTATGTTAGCATCTAAACTACGTATTCAATTCGACGATTTAAAAAAAATAGGTTTTCAATGACAATTTCTTTAGTATCAATTAAAAACGTACCATCTAACAATTTCTACGTTTATAAATAAATATTTGGAAACAATCTTATACAGATCGACGTTGCCCCAAACTAAGCAAATCTCTGGAGTACGGAAAGTAGGACAAGAAGTACACGCTCATCGAGCAAATCTTATATGTACTAAGTACTAGACTGCAATACTTATATATGAAACATGAGGAAGCCGAAAGATTTTAACAGTGTATTCCTGATCACATTGACTAAAATGTCATATAAACTTTTCTGGATTTCGTCTAGTTTCCGAGTTAATAGCAATTAAAAAAACATATTATTGTAACTTGGTGGAAAACGACTTTTTAATGGCGATAATGCCATTATGGGGCGTAGTCTAAATATCTTTATTGATAGATGTCAAAAAGTGACAAATAACCTTTGCAAAAACTTGGTTTAAAAAAAATCGTAAAAATATACAGTGCCGGTTTTACCATTAACTTTTTATGTACATGTGCAAATACAATCAAAAATTTGAAAAAAAAAAATTCTTTGCGATATTTACTTAAATTTATAAAAAAAAATCCTTCTTTTCGCCTCAGAAGTGTTAAACCTTACTCATATTACACCGTGTATACATAGATAAACACATACTTAGATACAAACAAATTATCCATATCGTACCCGGGACCTCTTGTTTTATACAATACCTCCCTCGATGCAGTCGATTTAAAATCCACAACACAATCCTATTAAAGCATAAGCCAGTAACGAAATGTCATCGCTACCGAACGTCAAACTAATCCCTTATTGATCGGATTCCTACTGCTTTTTTGTTTACTGTGGTATCGCTGTGTCATTTTCTTTTTGATTGCAAATAAAAAGTGTTAACTCACTAATCTCACTATGCGTTAACGCATTCACTGCCACCGACGCATATATGCGTTCACCGTCATACAAGTTTGTTCCTAGGCCACGCCCCCTGGCAGTGAATGCGATATGACTATATGTATGACTTTAATATTAGTAAAGATGTTTTCGGAGCATTGAATAGATTAATAATTCTCAACACATAACTCCATAATTTCGAATCTTCTGAATCTAAAAATCTGTAGATAATAGTAAGAAAAGGTAAAATATAAAATCGTTCGGAAATAAGCGAATAACCGAAAATAAACCAAACTCGATTAATCGGAAGCATCGATTTGTATCCCTAATTAATCTTTGGCTATCCCTAACTAATCATCCTTTTCCATTCTAACATTTCTCATTATTGTTTCGCTCTTAATTTGACTAAAATCTCACGAAGCGTTTCGCTCCTCCTTCAACATTCCTTATGCGAACTACCAAGGAGTGGAATGCCCTGCCTGAGTCTGTGTTTCCGCATGAGTACAATCTGGGTCTCTTCAAGGCTAGGGTAAATAGGTATGTCATAGGTAAGCATGGACCGTCGACCGCATCATCACTTACCATCAGGTGAGATCGTGGACATCGTGGTCAAACGCCTGCCTACCCTCCATAAAAACAAGGCCCAGCTGATAGTGAGAATCTTGCAAAATTAGAAGATCTCACTTGGTATTTCGCTTACATTCAGGAGTAGTACTAATTCGTAAATGAGGCTAAAATCGTTTATTGCCATAAACTTGCATGATATCATAACATTGCATCTATTTTTAGCAAGTTTAGAAAATAAAACAAAGCAGTTTTTGTTTATCTTATGTATCTTGAATTTTAACTATGGAACATTTTCAATGACACAAAAATATGGTCCCGTTAACAGACAAAACCCCATGACAAAAAATCCTTTCAAAACCCAATCGAATCTCGACACATTTAAGATTAACAGCAAAAATCAAACCAATTGTCAGACTAATCAAAAAAGTCCCATAAATCTCCACTTGTCTTAACTTGTAACATAGACAATATTTATTGTTTTTTTTTTTTTGTAAAGGAGTCCTCAGTGGGCGGGTGTTCCCACATTATGGTTTTCAGACAATGAGACACAAATCAGCGTGTGAGAGGCTTTTGTGCTGTTTGTGCCATAAGTGTTTGAATGTTTAAACAATATGGTGTAATTGTGTTTGATTGATTTGTGTGTTAATTCAGAACTATAGGTAGTTAGGTAAAAGTTAGTAGGATCTAGCTAGATAACACCTACTGATAACTAGGTATAAGGGCTGTTTTATTTAAAGAAGTATTTTTGTTGCAGAAAAATCTGTGTACAAAAATTTCCATACTTTTTTAACTACTTCCATTCTTTTGCCGCCATCAGTCTATGAAAAATGGCGACGGAACGGAATTAAAAATCTTGGAGTACTTTTTTCTTCTATGATGATTAAAAGAGCTCGTAATCTTGGTCAGAAATACGGTAAAAAATATGAAATAAAAAATTTGTAGCGGCATTTTATTTAAAGTTGTAACGATTATTTCTACAAATAAGTAGAAAATACCCTCGCCCACAGCATCACGAATATTAACCTAAGTGACCATTAGTCCTGGCCTTCTCGTACGGTTAATAAAACTATATCGATCATGCTAATACGATTATAATAGTCCTCGGCATCGATTCGTGATGGGACTATTCTGGGTAAAAAAATCGAATAAAAACTGGTGGGTGTGTGGGTTTCGTGTACTACACGAAGTCGTGTACGGAAGCGGTCCCCGCAATAAAGGTTAGTATTTTTAGGTAAGGTAACCCCGTACTATGAGTATAGACCATTGGGAAAACCTCGGAGCTCAGGAAGGCAGGAGGAAATTCCTCTTAAACCGCACAGTACACGATCATTTAGGCTCTAGGGTATGCGGATGAACACCCTGCCGACGACGAACGGTGCGGTGATAGAAAGCGGCCGTTGGCATAATGTCAAACAATTCTTCAGAACACAGCCCATTAGACTTGAAGCAGGAATTTTATTTATTTATTTATACACTAACAGCTCTTGTACCTGATACGTGTATATCACAGCACATTTCGCACTTTTTTAGTTCTAAAGTATGCAGAGTCAGACCAAAAGAAGTTGACAACGATTTTGATAGCATGTGTTAAGTGAACGTCATAATTTCATAGAAGTTTGACGTTTAAAATAACACTTACACTGTCTGGGCTGTCAAAATCGCTGCCAACTTATCTTGGTCGGTATTTAGTATTTAGTATATTTTTCAAAGAATTCACTAACAACTGTTTCTGGTAGAGAGTTCCAGACATTTACCACAGGATTCGGCAAGAAGTGTTTTCTAGGTTTATTTATACCTATGTGTGGGTAACAGTGAAACCTCAACTTGAATGCAAGTGCGTATTGTGCTTTAATGACGAATCCGACACAAGATCAGGCGATTCAACGAGGCATAGTTTTAAGTTTATAAAATACATATATATGTTAGTCTGGAAGGTATTTGTCATATGGGCATTGTTGTTTGGTTTAAACTTTAATTCAATAAATAAACATGATAGAAAATGTAGGAACTTTCATCAACAAGTAACCTATTTCCTGAGTTTTATCAATGTTAACTAATATAGTGGGTATTATATAGTTAATATTGATAAAATACCTTCCAACCTATTCTAGGCAGCTTGAGGAAAATACAATGTATTTAACATAGTGTGATGAAAGTACCTATAGAAATTCAGAATGCTGATGATTACCACGGACTCTACAATAAATACTGGGCTGAAATGAACAGCAAAGTAACCAGGCCAAAGAAATTCTGCCGGAACTAAACCACAAGCTCACCAAAATACTACTGAAAACACACAGACACAAACTACAAAAAATAGTAGGATTCATTACTAGACATAACACATTAAACATACACCTACATAATATGGGTAAAACGGAGAGCCCCATATGCAGAGCGTGCATGGAAGACGAGGAAACAGCGAGACATATTCTACTAGTTTGTAAACAGGTAGAAGTATACAGGAACAATACCCAGGGACTCCGTGCACCATGAATTAGGCAGTTAGCAACCTAAAGACACTACTAGGCTTCGTAGAGGAGCTGGGGTGGCTAGAGTAGTGCTACCTCGTTTTCACGCAAAATAGGCACAATGGTTGTCGAATGGTTTATATAAAAAAAATTACGTTATTCTTTATAACTTTTTTTTCACTTATTTCATTGATCGATTCTTACGTTTTTTTACATACATACATATAATCACGCCTATTTCCCGGAGGGGTAGGCAGAGACCACGGATTTCCACTTGCTACGATCCTGACATACCTCTTTCGCTTCCTTCACTTTCATGACATTCCTCATACACGCTAGTCGGTTTAGGGTTTGACCTGGCCTTTCTTCAGGATTTCCCCGATTTGATCAGAGAAAGTCCGCCGCGGTCTACCCCTTCCAGCTCCCTCTTCTACTTCTCCCTTGTACACTCTCTTTGTTAACCTTCTTTCACTCATTCTTTCCACGTGTCCAAACCATCTCAACATACCTTTCTAAATTTTTGTCACTACATCTTCGTTCAGTCTACACTTTTCCCTTATCACACTGTTCCTAATTATATCTTGTAATTGTACACCACACACACTACGTTACGTTTTTTTGTTACTTCATATTGGACTAATGCTGTGATTACCATGTTTTTATGTTTTCTTGGATATTTGTGCCACCTACCTTATTCTAGTTTTAGTTCTAATTTTAATTTTAGTCTTACCAGGCTTCACTGAAAATTAGCGTCACGTAGTGTGTCCTAAGCTAGGACTCACTTCGTGGCATGAAGCTGAGTGAAGACCTTTTTGGTAATTTTCTGTTCGTTTGTATATTATATTTTCTTTATGTTCTTTTTGTGTTAATAAATTCTTCTTATCTTATCTTATCTTATCTTTATTTGCGGAAAATGTCCAGCATAACTAGGTAACCACAAATTCTACAGCAAATTTTTGATATTTTTAATTTATAGCCTTCAAACCAAATAATTCCCTAGTCCACTTTAGATAGGGCTTAAAATTCCAGGTAAAAATGTAATAATTTCTATATTTGTAAAAGGATACATTGTAAGCTACAGATTATCTCATAATCATTTCCTAAAACTTAAAAACAACATTATCAATACCTCGAATACCTCATAATCAGAACGCATCAAAATCCAGACCAAATCATTCAACGTGCAATCATTCGTTATAAAAGTAATCGACTACTTTATCAGCCGATGCGATAGTCGCTATTAAAATCGAATTATATCTAACCAATTTAGAGAGAGCCTTCGTCGTTCACGATTCGAACATTAGGAGGGACGAAAAGCGATTGCTTAAGGAATATCAGGGGTCTAGTTATGCTGGTGTTGTGTTGGTTTAAGTTTTTGTCAAGAGATGGTGCTGGTGAGCGAATGCGCGCGCGCTGCATTCGTTTGATACAGGCAGCGACCTCTGTTGTTGAGTAGCGATAACAAGCGGCCAGTGTATTCTCGAAATAGATTACATTGATTACTTTGCATTTCGTGTTTGAAACAGGAGTCTGCTGTTTTAATTAGTCGTTAGAATGTTAATTTGTTTGTCATGCTATTAACATTTAGTAGTATAGTATGTAATAATTTGAGACTTGTCCATCAGAGGCCGGCAAATAACTGAAAACAGGTGGTATTTTAGGTCCTAACTCCTGCGTAGCTAGTCATACACCGCTTATGCAACATAATAGCCAAAATTGTCCATAGACAAAATAATCCACAGATTATTGTCCATGGGGATTCAATTAAACTGGTCATTTCAATATGGTATTTTTTTCTGATTAAGCGAGCAGTATTTTTATGTGAATTTTATTAAATTTTAAAAAGCAAAGTCATTGCTTTACCTTCTGTTATTAGAGTTACTAATTTATTTATTTAAACTTTATTGCACAATATAACAAATAAAGTAGAAATAGCGAACTTAATGCCGAAAGGCATTCTCTACCAGTCAACCATCAGGCTAAACAGAAACAGCAGTACGTGCAGGCATTAAACAAAAAAAAAATGTATTCAGATAAGAATGATATGACATAGTGACTCATATAAATATGTCCATCAAGTAATTCGCTATTTACCTGCCATCCAAAAACCACAGACCCAACACAGAACGTTGATCAGTACCCCTAGTGTAAATTTGATCGACATCATAACGTGACGAACGCGTTTGCGTTAAGTGTCATTTTGTATAGGATTTTGAGTTTCCAAAACGTCCCGCTTGGCGCGCTCTTTCTAAATCACATACAAAATGAGACTAAACGCAAACGCGTACGTCACGTTTCGAAATCGCATTTATTTACACTAGAGGTACTGATAGCGTCGTCCAAATTAACAAAACATCGTACCTAAACAGTGCAAATAGCCACAAAAATGACCACTCAATCCGAATCGATGAAGCGTTAAGTCATCTCTCTCTAACCTGAGCTATTGACGAGAATAAAGAGAGATGGACGACGCCCCGCCCCCTCGATCGATCTGATAATGAGGGAACAGGTTTAGACTCAGGCGCAGATTTTGATCTCGTCATGTTTGCGATTGCGCGTGTACCTTGCTTTGTATTTAAAGTTATCTTTATTACCCCCGTGGGAGCTGTTTTAAATTGTCCGTGAGGCAAATTCTGATAGTCATTTCTAGTTAAATTTTGTGACATGATGGAGTATTTTTGACGACCGTCCTAGTGGGGCATGACCCTGTTTATGAAGCCAATGGTTCTGGGTTCAAATCCCGTGATGATATTTGTTCCTGAGTCTTATGTGTTTTCTATGTATTTAAGAATTCATATTTTATATACGTATATCGTCTCGAACCCACAGCATAAGCTTTCTTGAGCTTATTGTGGGGCTTAATCAATTTGTGTAGTAATGTCCCATAATATTTATTTATTTTAGTAAAAACAGTAACAGCTTATAACTAAATACACATAACTACATAGAAATGACAACATTTGATCGCTGAAACAGTATAGATACAGTTTTTTTTAAGAAATAGCTTCTAACAAAATTTATACTCTAATTTCACCAATCAATGATATTATATACTTATAAATAGGTTATATTTATACATAACACACAAAAATACTTCCATATTTATTTATATACCTACGAAGAAGAAGAAGAAATCTGTTATTTTTGATTAATTTTCGCATTCCATTCATCTTTGTCATACTCGTTGTTAAACATGAGTTTGTCTCTTTTTCAGGGAGCTCGTTAGGACGTGCACATCTCTCGCTTGCCCAGGTACGACTAAAGGCAACTTGTACAATTTGTCAAGCGCTTCAATTTTAGAACGCCTACAAGAAATCTTGAGTTATTATCATTGTCGTCAATGACAAAAGTGTGATCATAGAGCATGACGTTGTTCGGTAGTTGCTTTTATAGTCTGTTCGGAAAGACAAGAGTCGTGGAATGTATTAGGCCCCATACATTCCACGACTCTTCTCTTTCCGCACAAACTCTAGTATCTAAAGTGGTATCTGGATTTTACTTATAGCCACGATGTATGGTCAGGTGTTGACTAATAATGGTTAGTCAGACCAAGCTAAGATGGCAGCGTATTTGATAGCCCAGACGATGCTAGTGTTATTTTAAACGACATACTTCTAAGAAATTATGACGTTTACTTAACACTTGAATCGCCTGGGCTGTCAAAATCGCTGCGAACTTAGCTTGGTCTGACTGTAAATGAATTCGCGCGCTGCATACTTCCATGTTAGTTCACTGCATAATAAGCTTTTAGTTATTACACTAAAAGCTTTAAATTCATGAGCAAATTTCTAAAAATATTCTCGAAACTTCTTCAATTTTGAAGTTCAATCGGAAATCTTTACCTGCTAAATCTCTTTAATACCTATTCGCACGTGTATCGTACAACGTTTTACAGTATATATGGCTCTTTAAAGTTTCGACATATGCACGGAAAGTGTTCATTCCCGCACGTGTGCGGGAAAGTAGTACCATATGTATAAGAAGAAAGTTCTATAAAACTAAGTCCCCCCCCCCCGCATTTGTCTGTTTTTATGTACTATATTCGCAATAAACTCAAAAACTCTTGAACGGATTTTTATGCGGTTTTCACCTATCAATAGAGTCATTCTTGATGAAGGTTTAGGTGTATAATTTGCTAAGGTTTTATGTAACTCGTGCGAAGCCGCGGCGGGTCGCTTGTTTATCATAATTAGGCGTAATCTTCAACGAGAAAGATTGACAGCTGACAGATCATATCCATACCTAGAGCAGTGGGGCGACACTCCTCCTTTCGAACATTCTCGACTCCGTTCGGCTCTGCATTGCTTCGAGCAATTATTAGGGTTGGAACAACTTGACGTTCCTCATCTTGCATCGTGCGCGTGTGCGCACGATCACAGATAAGATATTGACTTGAATTTTGACAACCCTAAATAGCCGAAAGGGATAGTGCAATTGAAACATTAGAATGGTACAGCATGATTCGTCCTTGAATCGTTGTCAAACTTCGGTTTTGTAGGAAGTGTTTTTTCTGTACCGTAGTATTATTTAATTTAGGCCTAGGATCGAACAAATCCAACTCTGCATGGCATTTAAAGTGAGTCAATTAACGTCAATTTTCTATAAAAATATGACGTTTATAATGTCATTCCCTTACTTCGATCTATTAAAAACGGCGCAAAGTTAGTTCAGGCGGACTCTTACCGTTTGACAACAATAAATGACTATCAGAATTGTCCTCTGTGATTCATTCGTGACAACGCCCCTGATGAGTGATAAGGACATCTTCCAGTCATGCAGGACTTTCAGATGTAGATTAAGAATTAAAAATGTCGTGGATGGATTCGTGGTTTCAAAATGGCAGACGGGATGATAAAAATGAATAATTGTTTATTTATATACTGCCAATCTTACAAGGTGTAGTTTTTTTCGAAGACAAGACTAAAAACATTATTATGTGGCGTATGGAGTGTGGATTAAAAGGAGTAAAATCTCTTATGGTAGAACTGTTGCAAAAGTGTCCACCTGTCAGCTATAAATAATAGTTCCAAATCTCTCCAGAGTAACGCTAGAGTAGCTAAGAACCTAGGCGTTATTGACGGAGTGAATTGCGCTGTCTATGATTTGAATTTTTTGTTCAACTACTCTAGGTATTCTAGCGCCACCTATTTAAGGTTTTTTGATGACACTTTTTGGTACATGGAGATTTCGTTCCTTACCTCCACCTTCCGTAATGTGGCGTCTCCTATGTCTGTCAACGATGTATCACAAGAACTAACAGATGGCATTAGAAGAGCCACTTCTATACAAAAAATGCAACCAGGTTTACAGCGCCATACATCTCCTAAATCGCGCTTACGGAGTTCCAAATTACCATTTGCTATATATATGCGAAAATCTGTTACTTCTAGAGGCTATTTCTTCTAAGTGGTTCAACAAAATTTTATAGAATAAATATATGTGAATTTTCATTCAATGTATAACAATTGTTATATAATAATTTATTCCTGAAATTGATAGTTTCACTGTAAAAAAATACGACAGACTTTGCTTATTTCTACTAAACGGCAACATGTAATGCGAACACATCCTATTTGGCTTTTTTAGCAAGAAATAGAAGCATTTATCTGATGCTCAGAGTTGCTTTACTATAGATTACGAAACTTACTTTGAAAGTTTTGATGAGAAATAGTGGCGTCAAGCGGCCTTGCCTGTTCGCTTTGGTGGTCTGGTGCGTCGAGTTCAAGATGTCGACTTGGTCTCTTTTTTGGCCTCTGCGCATGGTTCTACGGATCTTGTGTTGGTTGTTGTTGTTGTTGTTGCTCGATTTTTGTTGCTTGTTGTTCATGACAGCGATGCCCGCATACCGTATGCGTCAGAGGCTTTGGAGATATGGGCTGTACCACCGACATAGAAAAATGATCCCAGGAGGCACTCATCACACATCGGCTTAAGATTTGACTCACCGAATAAGTTAAGTCAGAATTACTTAAACTGAGCATAGTTTGTATTATGGTACTAAAAAAATACTAGGCTTCTGCCCGCAACTTCGTATGCGTGGAATCATGATTATGATTGATCTAGGCCTCTAACTTTCTTTATACCAAATTTCATACCTGGTGCAAAGGTTATCCATCGACCTGGTGCAAAGGTTATCCATCGCCATTCAACTTGGCAACGCGGCTAGAGTTATGGGTACCTTTGCGCCGGGGACAACTCGGGGGGGTCTTTTTGACTAGACTTAAGTTAGTCTTAAGTTTTGTTTTTTTTAGTACTTTTTTTTTGTGTTTATTTTGAAATATAATTAATTTAATCTTGTTGTTTAAAAAAAAAATCATCTAAATCAGTTCAGTTCAGTGGTTTCATCTAAAGCGGGAAGAAGTAATAGACCGACAGACAGAAAGACTATTTATAAAAATCGTTGGGATTAGTAGGAACGAATAGTCTGTCAATACAATGAACGCACTTACAACGTGTAACTATGTTACCATTCCAGCAGACAATTCCAGAAACATGGCGTAGCGAATGTAATTTTTATCGTCGCATCCCGAACTTGGGGATTAATGGTGCGGCGCGTCTAGTCGTATGTGCGCCGAACGCCGTAAAAACGCGCCGTTTTGGGGATGACTATCATTTTGGATGTGGTATTTTATTGTTGTCATTTCACTAAGACAGACATGGCTCAAAGAGTTACGAAACTTAAGTAACTACTTAGATGTTTAGTCTTCTTTCTCCAGAAACTGTCTGCCTCATACAATTATACTGCGGAACTGTCCCGTGCGGTATTTCCGGACCGATACGACCTTCAAACCTACCTTACCTACTCGAAACGTAAATTCCGACAGCGCAATTACAACCTCTGTGGTCTTGCAGTGTTCATGGTCATTGCTTATCATCCGAGGTTTCCTCTGCTCGTTTGCCTATATAAAAAAAAACTCCACGCACTGGTATCGTAGGGCGACCGCGAAATGGAGGCGATAAGTCCTCTAAAGACCGTTGAGAATCCTACAGGCCTATATCCAGAGGTGGTTTTATTTCGATTAATGATGGTTATGATTTTATTTATGACATCCTGAAGAAAACATGCATACTTAAGTCACATGTGTGCGTGAAATACCCAACCAGCATTTAACTAGGCGTGGGTGCTATAGTCAAACTTGGAAATATACCTGGAGAGTCGAGGAATATTGCTCATAGAACTGGTTTTCAGTGGCAATAAACTGGATGATGCGAAAACGGAAGGCCCCTGGACAACAAGCTGGCCCAAGAACCTTGTCCAGATCCCAGGGAATTACTAGCCTGTCAGTTATTTGCTAATGCTGGCAATCGCGAATAACTGACAGGCCGATATCGTCTGGCGAACGGGTAATCAGTGGACCCTTTAAGGCCCGTGCAAGAAGATTCTCACTTATCTAAAAAAAAATAGTTTTAAGGACGTTAAATAGTTTTTGCTTAAACTGCCACATCCACACACACCTGCTCCCTCGTCCTTTAATTGCTCTCATCTTGATACGCGGTATATCGAGCGCAAAACGGGCCGCGGCCGCAACTTTGTAAAGCGACCATTATCGGATTTGCTACTTTTTAGAGATTCGCTCCAGGTTACGCTGTTTGTGTCAAAATATTTTGCATTTTCTACATGATAGCCCAAAAAATTGTTGACAATTGTTGTAAATATTTTTTGTAGAATATTGTTGTAAAGGAGAATAGTGGATTTCCATCAGAGGAGGGTCCACATCTGCATTCTATCAGAATTTCTGTAGAAACCCTTCTGGGAGAAAATCCACAAATAATGCTTTTGTTTTAAATAGATGACTGATTTTAATTTTTGACTACATTTTGTAATAGACAAGTGAACAAGAAAAAAAATCTCAAATAATTAACGTATTTTTTGGCTAGCCTATATTTGAAAAAGTGGAACTGGGAAGTACCTCCACCTTGCAGGAAACCGCAGTCGAATAACACTAGACTAGACCCTTCTCATAGTGTTGTGTTCCCGCCGGTAAGTAAGGTTGCCAGAGCTCTACGAAGTGTTTATACCATCGGACGGGCTGTGAGCTTTTTTGCCACCGAAGTAGTACAAAAAAAAACACAAATCTGTATAGCTTCTTAATTTTTTAATCCATATAAATTTTGGGATTGCGTTTTAGTGTCCTCTAGTCTTAACTTTTCATCTGTTTGGAATGAATACTTTTGACGATCTGTCTGGCCTAGTGGGTAGTGACCCTGCCTATGAAATGAAGCCGATGGTCCCGGGTTCAAATCCTGGTAAGTCCATTTATTTGTGTGATGAGCATAGATATTTGTTCTAGTGTCATGGATGTTTCCTATGTATTTAAGTATTTATGAATATTATCATATAAAATCTACGTCTATTATTTCCATCTGTTATCATCCTTTAGAATGCAGAATGACAAATGATTAAAACATTTAAAAACCAGTATTATCGCGTATGTCACGTCTAAAAATATGGATACGGACAAAGAGCCAAAAATATGTATGCACTACCTTAATATATGGGCAATTAGGTCGTGTATGGATACATTTGGAACTGTGTCCGTATCGATATCTTCAGACGTGACTTATCTTAACAACTTTTGCTATAAAAAAAAATGGAAGCAAGAATCGAACTCGTTTATTCATTTGTACAAATCGGTTCTACTTTCAAAATTACTAGTTACTACAATTCGCTCTTTTCTACACTAACTTTCTTTCATCCGTCTTAACCTTAAATCTAAAGCAGTAGAGTTCAATTTACAAAATACTTATCGCAAATGTAATTTGTCCGTCATCAATATAACCAAATTAGATTTGCATTTAAAGCGTACCTTTTGCTAATAGAAATAAAGGATATATTCAGATACAGAGCTGCAAAAAGCTTGACGGAGGAGTAAGCGACAACTTACGTAATTTTACTGATGTAAAAAAATCCCTATTCCTTCGTAATAGGGTTGTTTTTCGCTTGGATTTTACAGTCTTAAGATTGTTCAGTCCTAATGAGCATTTAATAACAGCTGTTTTTTCGCTTCAATATAGGATCGGCCATACATTTCAGATGGGACGCTTCAGGCTATCTTATTTAAACACAGAGTAGATAGTACTGAGGTTATTCGGAATATCAAAGGAATGTTGGTTTTTTTTTTTACCGCAATTCAGAGAAAAGCAATAAGAAAATAAATTAGTATTGGATTTCTTTGAACTAAATATACGTTATTACTTCTCTGATTTATTTGATGGTCAAGAAAGTTAATTAGGTAGTAGGTAGGTACATTTTTTTTCTCTTTGGCAATGTGGATTCAAAGTACATATAAAATTAGGTAATCTTCTTCTTCTTCCTCGCGTTGTCCCGGCATTTTTTTGCCACGGCTCATGGGAACCTAGGGTCCGCTTGGCAACTAACCCCGAGAATTGGCGTAGGCACTAGTTTTTACGAAAGCGACTGCCATCTGACCTTCCAACCCAGATGGTAAACTAGGCCTTATTGAGATTAGTCCGGTTTCCTCACGATGTTTTCCTTCACCGAAAAGCGACTGGTAAATATCAAATTATATTTCGTACGGAAGTTCCGAAAAACTTATTGGTACGAGCCGGGGTTTGAACTCGCGAACTCCCGATTGCAAGTCGCACGCTCTTACCGCTAGGCCACTAGCGCTTCTATAAAGTTTTAGGTAATATGTAAATAAAATTATATGTAAATGTAATTTATTTATTGAATCGTATAGTGATATAGTCACATAGGCAAAATTATATGTGGCATTATCTGGGAAAAGGGACCTTATTGTCGATGGCGCTTATGCCGCACTGCGTCGCGCAGCGTTGTGTTTGTATCGGAGCATCTTTTATAACGGCGGAAGCGCCATCGACAATAAGGTCCCTTTTCATAGATAACGCCACATATGCAGTATTATTATTTAGGCAACACCTAAGTTTTGCAACCGCTGCACAGCATCAGGCGTCAAGTCTAGTAAATCATCCGGGCTACCCGAGTATGCGCGGAGTGCTGCTGCTGGATGATGTGCTCCATGGTCTGATCCTCGATGCCGCAGTCGCATAGCGCGGAGTCTCTCCAACCCCACTTATGCAGGAAGAAGTTGCATCGTCACTCTAAATACACTTTTACATCACAACCACGTGATCTGGGTTCCGACAGAATACCAGTGCTTTGCTCGAAAGAGTGAAGCGTATAGCTGAGTCGGCACCTTTTTGTTGTTGCTGCAATGCACACATTGTAACTACTACTATTTCACTATTCTTGTTTGTTTATAATATTTATAACTAACTAACTGCTTTGGCTCAGCGATCCAAAAAGAATCTTGGCCTCCGAAACGAGAGACAGCCACCTGTTCCGATCCAGTGCGGTTTCCTGCCATGAATTGGCATTCAGCCGACGCAGGTCCGCCTCCACGACATCACACCAGCGGTACCTGGGGCGCCCGATCGGATAATATTTATAAGAATCTGTATTTTGTTTTAATTGATTGTGTTCTTTGTTAATTGTGTATTCCTTAAATACTTAAATACATAGAAAACACCCATGACTCAGGAACAAATATCCATGCTCATCACACGAATAAATGCCCTTACCAGGATTTGAACCCGGGACCATCGGCTTCATAGGCAGGGTCACTACCCACGAGGCCAGACCGGTCGTCATAAATATTAGGATAATAAATTTATTTGGACCAGTAGATATGCCAAACGCTGTTATGCCAATAGTTGTTATGCGAAGTGAAAATAGGCAAGACAATTTTCCAATATAG
This sequence comes from Cydia pomonella, assembly GCF_033807575.1. NCBI lineage: Eukaryota > Metazoa > Arthropoda > Insecta > Lepidoptera > Tortricidae > Cydia > Cydia pomonella. The sequence goes on along the minus strand of NC_084722.1, from coordinate 15,455,351 downwards.
ACCCGATTTGGTTAAAAAAAAACTGTTATTTCTGTTTTAAGGTAGGATATTTCTTGGCTGTTTTTAATTACTTTGTATGTATCTCTCTGAATTTACCGTATCCTATATTCCCGAGTGTCAGTGAATACCTTTCAATCATTAACAGGTATAATTATTTTGCTACGCATGTAAGTCAAACTCAGGCTCAGCCCTGAGGCGAGCCCTTCGAAAATGTTTTTAATTGTCGAAGGATGGCTTATTAATATCGGGAGGTTTGATGATTTGGACGTGTTTCTATAATTATCTATAAGAATATTTTTTTTTTCAATTATTTATTTAATCGGAATCCATAATAGATCCATAATTGTTAGTAGTTACAACAAATCTTAAAATTAATTAAGGTTAGTGACATACAAAATAATAATAATAAATCTAATAACGCTACGCTCTATCGATCTATTATTATTACTGACAGGACTATTTATTGTAGCCAGTAAGCCTGACATCGTGATAATAGATCGATCGCAACGCCGGGCCGTGCTCGTCGACATCACCATCCCCCATGATGAGAATCTCGTGAAAGCCGAGAAGGACAAGTCCAGTAAGTACCTAGACTTGGCTCACGAGATAACCGCCATGTGGGATGTTGATTCGACGATCATTGTCCCGATAGTCGTTTCAACGAATGGTCTCATAGCGAAGAGTCTCGACCAACACCTTGAGAGACTCTCGCTAGGTGGTTGGATCAAGGGTCAGATGCAGAAGGCGGTGATCTTGGACACGGCGCGGATAGTCCGGCGGTTCCTCTCTCTGCGGCCCTGACCACCGGCAGCTTGGGCCCTGCCCCGCTGCTGGCGGCACCCTAGGTTAGGTTTTTTATAATGTGTTTATATGTATTTTGTATTGTTTTGTAAGTGTTTTTATATTTTACTTTTATATTCATATTATAAATGACCTAGCCTAAGACCAAGAATAAATAAAGAATCTAATAATATATCTACATGTACAAAAAAAAAACCGCCTATATACATCCTACTGCTGGGCTATAGTCCCAACGCTAGCCCAATGCGGATTGGGGACTTCACATACACCTAAGTATCTTTTCTCTCAAGGCTCATGGGAGCCTGGGGTCCGCTTGACAACTAATCCCAAGATTTGGCGTAGGCACTAGTTTTTACGAAAGCGACTGCCATCTGACCTTACAGCCCAGAGGGTAAACTAGGCCTTATTGGGATTAGTCCGTTTTCCTCACGATGTTTTCCTTCACCGAAAAGTGACAGGTGAATATCAAATGATATTTCGTACATTTATCTTCCGAATAACTCATAGGTACGAGCCGGGGTTTGAACCGGCGACCTCCGGATTGCAAGTCGTACGCTTTTACCTCTAGGCCACCAGCGCTTCCTAAGCATCTATAATAATATTTTATAATAATTTATTCCTATTTTTCGCACTTTTATAGTAATGTGCTATTATTTGATTGTTGCAAATATTACCTACTTAATAGATAGATAGATAGATAGCATTTATTGGTAAAAAATAATATTTTACATGTCAAGTTAATTTCAAGTAGCAAAAAAAATACATTCATTTTTTTAAAGTAATTACAATACTAAAAAAATGCATTTTATAAGTATTTATATTTTGAGGTAAACCCATTGCACATATATTATTTAAGTATGTACCTACTTTAATCAAAAAGTCATATATTTTTAGAGATTTTCTAAATAAACTTCATCTAAACATACAATACAAATCCTCTTTACTGCACAATCTCATAATAAATTTACAAAGAAACACATAATATATAAAGAAAAAGGTAAACAAAAGGCGGCCTTATCACTAAAGAGCGATATTTTTAGGTAGTGAAGAAATAAAACTTTAAATTCAACTAATTAGTATAAACATAGCTAAACAAAACACAGCGTTTATCACAAAAATAATCCCATTTAAAACCCCACATCATTACTCGTTAACCCTAAATCATACTAAAATAACCAGAATACAATCGCATCTCGACTCAATCACTAAAGTACCCTGTACACAGTAGTCGAACTCGCGAGTGCATTTAAGTGCACTTGCACTTTACGGCGACAGATCAAACATCAACTAGTTGCATGATCTATTCCCTGTGAGACACAGGTAACTTTGTCTTTGATGTGCGTTTGCGCTAGGCGAGTAACTGGAGGCGAGTAAGTTGTCACTTACAGTTGCAAGTTGATTATTTTCTGATCGCAATCTGTTAGGTATTTGAATTGTGTACTTACCTAAATTGTAATATGTGAATAGTTTTAGAAAAGCTGGACGAATATAATTTTGATAATGATACGTGGCTTTACGGTTTGTTGAGAAACTTGTACTAAGGATTTTTGTGTTTTACTTTTACCAGGGTTTTTTTATATAAGGATGTTTTTTTTTGCCTGGGATTTTTTAAATTGACCTACTATTTAATGCATATCATTATAAAGGTCTTTGAATCTATTATACCTATTTGTTTTTCCGTTAAATCAAAATAATCCACGTCTTGTTTAGTTTTATTTTAATGAAGACTGCTATAGGTTAAAATATCAGGAGATATCTATGCTACCTACCTATGCTATTGACGACCGGTCTGGCCTAGTGGGTAGTGACCCTGCCTACGAAGCCGATGGTCCCGGGTTCAAATCCTGGTAAGGGCATTTATTCGTGTGATGAGCATGGATATTTGTACCTGAGTCATGGCTATGTATTTAAGTATTAATAAATATTAAATTTATATATTATATATATCGTTGTCTAAGTACCCTCAATACAAGCCTTATTGAGCTTACTGTGGGACTTAGTCAGTTTGTGTAATAATGACCTATATTATTTATTTATTTATATTACAGCACTTTATTTTCACAAATTATATCCTAACTTCACCTGTCTTGTTTCAGTACGTAGCAACTCGAAACATAAGTTACTAAACAGCGTCAAACGCACCTTTTCATCGAACAACGCCACCTGTTGTAACACGATTGCAGTTGTCAACAGATCGGTTATTTGAATATGGATTCCAAAGGACTGGTTGGGAATTGGTCGGATTGGAACAAACGGAATTGCTGAACGTGGTAAATTGGGAATTGGACACTGAATTAGCTGGAGGATTAACGGTTGAAATTGTTGTGATTTGATGAAGTTTGTGCAGAAATGACAAAATATGGATAAGTTCGTATAGTTCAATCAAATCAAATTATTTTATAAAATATTAATAGATTTTTTTCAGTATGTTCATCACTATTTAAATGTATTTTTTTTATTTAAATGTATTTTTTTTTCTACTTCTATTTTGTATAAATGTGTATTTCTCTCGTATAATTTTGTATTATCTGTTTTTTGTCATTTTATTCATTGTATTTCCTGTGTGTATTGTGGCAAACAAATAAACGGATTATCTATCTATCTATCTATCTATCTATCTATCTATCTATCTATCTATTTCTTTAGTGTTTAATATCCATTTTCAGTTTATAAGGTTTATTTAATTTTATTTATAAAAAGCAACCGAGCCGATGAATCACCTGATGGTAAGCACTTGCCGTCGCCCATGGACACCTGTAACACCAGAGAGATTACAAAAACGTTGCCGGTATTTTTTTTTAATACTACGTCGGTGGCAAACAAGCATACGGCCTGCCTGATGGTAAGCAGTATCCGTAGCCTATGTACGCCTGCAACTCCAGAGGAGTTACATGCGCGTTGCCGACCCTAACCCCCTCCCCCCCTCGTTGAGCTCTGGCAACCTACTCACCGCAGGAACACAACACTATGAGTAGGGTCTAGTGTTATTTGGCTGCGATTTTCTGTAAGGTGGAGGTACTTCCCCAGTTGGGCTCTGCTCTAGATCTGGAATGACATCCGCTGTGCTGTGCCCTACCACACAGAGCGAGATGAAATTCACAATGCCCATACCTGTCTTGTGGACGTAGTTTAAGGACATACCCGGGTCCATTTAACTACACTCTTCTTCAAGGTTTAAAAGTCCTGCCGGTCCGGAAATACCGTGAATGACAGTTGATTACACAGTTTAGCTGGTAGGCGGGAAGTTTCTGGAGAAACGTATAGTTGAGGTTTGCGTACCATCTAGTGGTGAAGATGGAAATGTTGTCGCGTAGGGCAAAATTCAAAATTCAAAAATTTATTCTGCAAGTAGGCCTCAAGGGCTCTTTTACAAGTCAATACAACATTTATAGTAACAGCATATAGTGACATGAAAAATACATAACATCATTTATAAATACAATAGCCAATACCTGGGTAAACATTACATTTTATAATAATCTTAAAATAAATAATTACTACAATACAAGAGAGATGTATAGTCTCTATAGATTAACCATAGGGTTAAAAATACATTAAATATGGAGATTTAAAAGGTCTCCAATGTCAGAGTTCTAATACTAATAATATTTGGAGGTGTAAAGTCTCTCAAAGTGTCAAAATAAAATTTATACTAAATAAATAAATCGCGTCTGGACTGTTAATCTAGCAGTCTCATAAACTAAGGCTACAGAATACATAACTAGTATGTACCAAGTCAAGTATATTATACAATATTACAGAGACGGGTAGTCTCCACGGTTAATACATTAAGTTTGGAGATGTATAAGGTCCCCACGGTCTGAGAAAGATAATAATTACATTAATAAGATTCGGGCGATGGCGGAAAAAGGCGGCAGGGATTAATCCGAAGAATTCTTCGGAGCACTCCCCGTATGCATATTGGGGGCCAACATATCTTTTAACTCCTTAACACTTAAACTGACTACCAAGCAACAGCAAAATAAAAGAAACTGGATGTTACTGGAAGTATACTTATCGAGAAATGCTTTGACGATTGCTTCCACCCATACTACATATTCTGCAGCTAACTGTACCATCGTATTTGCTCAAACTTTTCTATTAATTCTCAATAAGAATTCTGCAGAACACGCAAAACTTTCCCCAAACACGGTTCTTGCAAAAAACCACTGAAACTTTCAACCGACCAGCGAACAACTGAAAACCGAGCAAAAAAATCCTGAAAAATATTTGGAATATTTAACAAATGTAAACCACTAACGATGTCGCTTAATATTTTGAAATATAAAAATAAAAATCCCTTTTGTCGGCAGCTGAACTTTTTTTGCGGTCCGTTTGTGAAGGAAAAGGGAAAAATGCCCGCTTGCCCCGCGGAAAACTTTTTTGCGGTAAGAAAAGGTTGCTTTGTTCGCCATGTTTGTTTCTGTTTTTTTTTTTTTACATGAATACCTTAGCGTTATAGGTTTTTAAATGTCCGTTGGGACATTCCTTTATGATGGTGCATTTTGAAAAGCATTTGAGCGTTTAGAAATCTTTTTAGTATTTGAATTTCTGATAATGCTATACAGTTGCTAGTGAATAAGTACCTGTTTAAAAACTTATCAATTGGCTTTCTGACAGTTTTTTGTAAATAATTTCAATCGGTCTTGATTTTCCTGAGGATCAAATGTCTATATAGGACTCATGGCATTTAAGCAACACAAAAGTCAGAAATGAGAGTTAAAGTCTGACGCTCGCACTCGACGATTGAAACGCCTCTAACAAAATGATAATGTAATGTGACGTCACATTACATGTCTGTCCTAAATGTATGGAAGATCAAGGAAATTGCCATTTTGACCCTGAAATATTGCGTTTATGTGTATAGTTGTTATACAATTTATTTTTCAATAAAATGTAAGGAATCGAATAGTATCATTTTCTTTTCTGTTTTTGGAAGACAAAAAAAAAATTTTTTTTACACTATGGAGCCTTGCATTTTTTTATCGTCTTAATATAATTGTTTAAGTTCCACTTTTTTATAATGGATGGCTCATTTCCTATCCATTTAACTAAATTTCGTTATAATATTCAACATGTGTCAAGTACCCAATTATCAATACCTATAATAATACAGAAACGTACCAAATTAGAGTACTATTCGGATTCAGACAAATCCAGCATTACAACGCGACATTACTGCCTACTGCATTGCATCCGTAAATGTCAAAATCCCCGGCAGTAACATCGATTCTGACATTTGCGGCAGTAATGCACTCTGCAGTAATCAAGGCTAGGAACCGGTTTTAAAAATTGCGGTAAATACCGGTTTATTTCGTAAGAACGCGAATGCTTTAAGACCTTTATTGTAACCTAAATAAACCGGTTTATTAGACGACGAGACGGTTGGCTGGCCTGGTACCGTGCCGCGTAAATAAAGACACCGACATAGGAAGAAACCGGTTGTCATTGTTTTATGTGGTTTTTCTGGCAAGAACATTATGGAAATGTTCTCCTAATAACTATCTAATAATTTTACAAATGGAACCCAAATGAAAAGATTTTGCGTCAAACACATGATAACGGTTTGGAAATTTATTTGAAAATTATGTGACGTCACAGTTTACGGTTTGACACATAACTACATACACACGTAGAAGATCCGAACTGTCAACTGACATTTGTCATTTGTTGTTTATTGCCTAACTGTCAACAGTGTCAATCCGAGAGTTGTGACGTCATCAGAATCTTCGATGACGTTTCGAGCTTAGTCACATGACGTGTGCCAAAAGATATTTTAAATTCAATATTTACAAAAATATGCTCATTACAGGTCCCGTAAAAGTAGTTTAACATGTTCTTATAATCCAAAACAATTTATTGGGATACAATTCTGCCCTAGGATTTGTAGATGGAAACAACCCTATTCAGCAGGTCCTTTGATGGAAATTGGAACCATCTAATATTGAAATGACGTCAGATCCATGTTAGATCAGTATCATTGGAATTAGTCTGTAATTTATCCTAAGTAGGTACTTGTAAAGTGAAGCAAATATGAAAACAACGGTTTGAGGAGCTGGCTTGAAACAAAGCAAGCAAGGAGGCCAGCAAATAGAGCTATCTGCTATTCCTAATACGATAATTATTCCGTCTGATATTTGTAAGGCTGGATACAGACGCACTACAAGACATTTTAAAACCAAATCTCCCAGGCCGTAGCATTCTCAGTCTCATTTCAAACATAGACAGAGGGAATCATTTTGACAACCAGTTTGGCCTAGTGGATAGTGACCCTGCCTACGAAGCCGATGGTCCCGGGTTCAAATCCTGGTGAGGGCATTTATTCGTGTGATGAGCATGGATATTTGTTCCTGAGTCATGGGTGTTTTCTATGTATTTAAGTATTTATAATATTTATATATTATATATATCGTTGTCTAAGTACCCTCAACACAAGCCTTATTGAGCTTACTGTGGGACTTAGTCAATTTGTGTAATAATGTCCTAGGTATAATAAAAAAAAAAAATCATACTGTCTTTGTCTTACGCTAGTACTAGCACCCAAAGAAACGAGATTAGTATAATTTTCCTGGTTCTTACTAACTGAGATGTTATGTTTGCCAGACTAAGGTAGCAGTCGGTCTTCTCGTTGTAAGCAATCTCTTCCGGACAACCTTAGGGTAGCAGGATATGAAGAACATTTTTTTTTTTAAAAACAGGTAGTTCGCGATGAAATTAGTAAGAAAGTTACATACACATTAAGGCTGCACCCGTCGCCAACGGCCTCGCGCGTTTGGGCGCAACTCATACCCCTCACCGCTCCACCCGCTGCAAAAGATCGAGCGGGCAGAAGTATGCGTTCGAAATAGAATTTTGCTTGCTCGCGCGCGCAACACAGCGCGGCACAGGTCCGTCTGGCACCACGACCTGCCCCGCACTGACTATACGGACGAGAGCGGGGTAAGGGTCGGAACTTAGGTGGGATTAATGCTTATTTTGTTAGGAATTGAGGCACAGTTTTATGAATTTGTAAAGAGAAAGAAAACCAAATCATTTTATAGTGTTTTGTGAGAAAGATTATAAAGTTTCATATATTTTCGATAAAAGTTGCAGTAGTAATAAGGTTACAACTGAAAGAAATAGGGGTGACTTCAAGATTTTTTTTCTTCACTTATTTAAATTAAAATAGATTTTCAGAATAACTATATCATTTCTTATATCTTGTAGATTGTTATATATTTTTTTCCGCTCATAAAGTGCCATATTTAATATAAAAAATGGTTCAGAGTAGCTCAGTTTTACGGTATTTTGCGGGAAGCCTTAAGTAAACAGTATACACATACACATTAGGTCTGTTTACACATTGATAATGTTTATTGCTAGTTCATATATTTTCCACTAAATGCAAATAGCTAATAGCAAATGTAAGGTCTAGCAAAAAACACTAATCAATATGTATTGTAAACAGGAGGCCTACCGCGAACCACGTTCGACGCGTTGCCTCTCTATCGCACTTGTAAATTCATACGTAAGCGTGACAGGGAGGTAACACGTCGAACGTGGTTCGCGGTAGGCCCTCAGGCCCCAATGAGAAGGGTAGCCAGACGTATCCCTCCCGTGGCCTCTCCCGTGACTATGGATATTATTTAAAGGGCCCAGCCAACAGAGGCTTGAAAATCATTGATTTGATTTTCGAACTACCCGCATTTGGTCCAACCAAGACCAAGAACCAAGTGCGGATAGTTCGAAAAATTCGCGTAGCTTCAGAGGGCCTACCGCGAACCACGTTCGACGGGTTGCCTCCCTGTCACACTTACGTACAAATGTACAAGTGCGACAGAGAGGCAACACGTCGAACGTGGTTCGCGGTAGGCCCTCAGGTCAACTTTAGCCAGTCGTTCTTCGAAACCACGGGGACAAGGCTGTCATCGAAGGTCGAAGGTGATTTTAAAGTTTGTCATCGTTAATGCGTTCGCTAAATTTTATTGTATAGGAAGTTTCGTAGCTCTCTGTTGAGTGACGTTGATCTGTTCGTCGATTCTTTTTTACCTTCAAAACCATGACAAATATTACAGCTGCTGGCGTCTCCTTGTAAATTATTTACAAAATAATCTGTGCTACAAGGCACCGCTCTTCCATAGATAAATACAATCTATTTAGTATTATACTATCCTTAAAACTATGTCCCTTAATTATTATTTGAGTGTGTGTATGTAAGTGAGTGTGCGTGTGTGCGAGTGTATGAGTGTGTGTGTGTGTGTGTGTGTGTGTGTGTGTGTGTGTGTGTGTGTGAGTGTGTGTGTGCGCGCGTGCGTGCGTGTGTGTGTGTGTGTGTGTGTGTGTGTGTGTGTGTGTGTGTGTGTGTGTGTGTGTGTGTGTGTGTGTGTGTGTGTGTGTGTGTGTTGTGGTTGGTGTAATTGGCCCTCACTCCCATTTTTGTAAATCACTAACATTTACAGTGTAAGTGTATACTATCCCTAAGACATTACTGTGGTCGAAGGAATATTTACATGGCCACACAATGGGCAGCCCTAATTTGAATATCATGGTCGGGACAATCCGCAGACTAAAAAATATCAACAATAAACATGGACGTCAAATAGCTGTTAGGGTTGTCACGTTTCTTTAATTTAAAATTACAAAATATAAAAATAGTTTGTTATACAATCGTGATATTATAGAGAACTTTTCAGTCGAGTGCCGTGTTTAGGCAACGAAGCTTGATGAGTTACCTAAGTAAGGTACGAGATTGAAAAAGCTTGATTATATCACTATATTGTATGTATTTAAGTATTTACAAATATTTATATATTATATATATCGTTGTCTAAGTACCCTCAACACAAGCCTTATTGAGCTTACTGTGGGACTTAGTCAATTTGTGTAATAATGTCCTATAATATTTATTTATTTATTGTATACAAATGCTTCTTCTATGAGTTATTTAAAAAATATTTTTTTTACTATTAAACCTAAATAATTCATGAAAATTGGTAAAGTATCTCACTACATAAAAATGTAGACATAAACGCTCGATTCCCGCCCCGCGCCCGTGCCCATTTAGTCTTTTCTATGGGAGCGCGGCCGCACGTGATCGGTCAATTTTTTTTACAGTTGATTACAGTGTATCGAAATGAATCTTATAGTTGAGTAGAATAGTTGGTCTATGGGATATACATGAAAAGTACGCAATAATAGTTTGCTATAGGAGATCTTAATTCAAGTATTACAGTCAACGAGTAGAAAAAAGTAAATTTTATAACGGCCTCCTAACCTAACCGGCAGTGACATTATGAATATTATTAAACGGTTTAAGTACTCACGTATTATTATTAATAAGTCGAATAAACGCTCGACATGTTTCAATCCGTTTTTAAGGACTGGAACACCGACCCGGGGGCCTATCCAAGATGACTAATTTTTTTTTATACCACGACAGTGGCCAACAAGTATACGGCCCGCCTGATGGTAAGCAGTCACCGTAACCTATGGACGCCTGCAACACCAGAGGTGTTATATGCGCGTTGCCGACCCTTTAAAAACCTGTACACTCCTTTTTTGAAGAACCCCATACTGTAGCCCCTCGGGAAAACTTCGGCAGGAAGCTCATTCTCCTCTTAAACCGCACAGTTTGCGATCATTTAGATTCTAGGGTGTGAGGATGAACACCCTGCCGACGGCTAATATAATAGAGAGACATTACCGTTTCGTTTGCTAGTGTGCAAACGATTGGCATCTTGGCTAGGCCATGTACACGTCGCGCGCTCGATCAGTAGAGACACTAGAGAAGGATTTAAACATGTCGAGTGTGTATGCGGTATAAATACGTGAGTAACCCATTTTACAATAATTTTAATTAGGGTGCTGCCAATTAAAGGCCGAGGCCGTTAAAATATTGAGTTTTTTATATATTTTATGAATTATAATTTAGTAAGTTTTAAATTAACGACATCACTGTCGCCCCTGCCTGCAAAACTAGAGGTTCTGGGTTCGACATTAACTGATTTAGTTCGATAAGTTATTTATTTATTTTGTGTTTATCACGAATATTTTTCCTGGGTTATGCATGTGTTTTGTTTGTATATATTCGTCGTTCAATACACAAATACAAGACAGCCTCGTTTTTTTTACCTACTATGGTCATTTGCAAACCATGTAAAAAACTTAAAAATCATGTTTAAGTTACCGTTTTATAAAAGTAATTAAAAAAGTTTAATTAATTTACAAAGTTTAAAAAGTAAAACGCTCTTACAGTAGATGTCGCTAGGATCCCCTAGACCCATATGGTGGCAATATTCGCTGGCTATGGATGAGGTTTTAGTGGCTCAGTTGGCAGATCGCTGGAGTATCGATCCAGTGGCCGTGAGTTCAAGTCTCACCCAAGGCAGTAATTTTTCCACTTTTAGTTTATTCTAAGCTTAACTATGACTTGAATTTCAGTTCAGTGTTATGTTTATCGAAAAATACTTATTACGGCTGTGATTTGTTTAAATTATGATGCCACATATGAATGAATGAATGAATGAATGAATGAATACTTTATTGCGATAAACATGGTGCGTGTGCGTGTGCGTGTGCGTGTGCGCGCGCGCGCGCGCGCGCGCGCGCGCGTGTGTGTGTGTGTGTGTGTGTGTGTGTGTGTGTGTGTGTGTGTGTGTGTGTGTGTGTGTGTGGTGGTCAAAACCGGTGAGTTTAAACTCCGGTTGTACTGTCTAGAGCAGAAAAAATCGTCCTCAAAAAAGACATGATTAAATATTCGGTTAGGATCCTTATCTAACAAAAACGTTAGGCATCTGTACCATTATTTTCGATGTGATTATTTCGCAAATATTTATCTACAAACTTCACAATTTTCAATTACCAACCCTAAAACAGAAGCAATAAACAATAAGAGTGGACAAATATGAAAATAAGCCGTATCGGCAGCGGGGCAACTCATTTGCCTACCCGCGCGCGTACAGGCGCCCGCGCAGCTTTTACTCACTTAAGAGTAAGGCCTGAGTGGACGCTCGAAGCGGAGCGTTCGGCGGAGCGTGCAGCGTGGCGTCGGGCTCACGAGTGATTTGAGCAGCGTGCACTGAGGCCACTCCTATACGTTTGCATTTGTTTAACATGCACGCCGCACGCCCTGCCCCGCTTGCAGGCCCAACTCGAGCGATCACTCAGGCCTTACACTTTGGCGCAATGACCCAAAATTAGTCTTGGTCAATACAAGAGCACGCCATTTTACCCGGTCCTGCGCGGATTCACGCCAGTTTTCATTGACGCCGACCTCAAGGAGATCTACCTCCGCTTTATCAACCCACCGATACTTAGGATGATGGCGTCCAGTCGGTCGACCCAAGCAGCTTTTTGTCAGGCAAATTATATTTTAAGTGTTGTCCCTATTTACCCCAGCCATCCCTATTCACCCCGGTTGATGGTAAATATCAACTTTAGGCTGCCTTTTTACTGAGGCACAGATGAGGGGAATCAACCAATAGCATTGGTTATAATCCACATCTCTTCTCCGCTACGCTGAATCACAACAAATTCTAAAAAATCCTTAACCTGTGTCGCCCACCGTACAATTGGACGATTCAATACAATAAACAATCATGGACATACTTTTTACTCTCAGCCATAGCCCGCATATTGGGCCGAAGTCCCTGACTACATCCTCTACTAAACTGCTACACTCCTACTTTCCTTTACAACGAAGAGCTTAACTTATTCCGATTTCCACGGCGCTTACGTCGTTTTTTAAACGAAGAGGCTTCTTAGTCATGGACTTCTGCCAGGTTTTGTTATTGATTCTTAATAGTGGATCGTATATGGTAAGATTATTGTCAGTTCACAAAAAGTTAATGCCCGTCGTGCTACCGGGCTTTACAAAACAATATGGCTTGTATGTATGTTCAATTAACATAATGTATGGACTAGTTCGTGCATTGGATGAATATGCAGATCTATTTGCCATTGTATTTGATCGTTTGATATGTCATTTAGCTTTTAATGCGCATGAAACGCATACAGTGCCGATTTTGTAATAATTATCTGGAGAATTCTTCGTATATCATTTAAACATGAGATAGAGGTATAAGATATACTCAGGTAAAAGATTAGCAAACCATCTTATTCGCTATGTGCACGACTGTCATGCAACTAAACTGTGGAATGAACTGTCGCCTACGGTATTTCCGGACCGATACGACCTTCAAACCTTCAAGAAAAGAGCGTACTCCCATCTTAAAGGCCGGCAACGCACTTACAACTCCTCTGGTGTTGCAGGTGTCCATGAGCGGCGGTAATCGCTTACCATCAGGTGATCCGTCTGCTCGTTTGCCTCCTCTACCATAAAAAAAAACCTAGCATCCGCAAGTCTAGGGGAAAACGTCAATTCACTACATCTTATAAAACTACTCCAAAACTAAAAACTACTGAACGGATTTTCATACGACTTTCATCCATCAATAGAGTAATTCTTGAGGAGGGTTTAGGTGTATAACTTGTTTAAGTTTTGTGTAAATCGGTTGATTTATAACGATGTTATCGAAAAAAACACGCTGGCTAGGAGCTTTAATCGAAAACTCTGCCTAATCCGTTTGAGCTATAACAACACAATGTATGGTGGGGTTGTCTCTCTTTCATGGGTCTACAAAAAAGTCCGTACTACTTATACCCATTCTTAACTTCTAAAAAAAGATCACATAATATGTGGCATTTGCAAAGCTATTTACACGAATACAGTATTAATAATTATCAAATTAAATACGTTAGTTATATTAAGCATTTCATGCAGATTACAATGGCCCCTTACACACAATTAAAATGAATATATCAGGAGTAATCGTAAATTAAAGTTTCATTTTGAGCCATATAACTTGTATGAAATGATAAAGACTATCCGCAGTTAGTTCTAATTTTTACTACCTTATGCGCTAGGATATCTTTACTTACCCCCACCATGCACTTCGCACGTAGTCTATAATTGTATTTCAGCTCTTTCGTAGTGCGCGTTCTGCGCGGCGGACCATCGTAAGCGCGGACTTCTGGCCGAATGATTGGGGTATTTCGGCGGCTCCGTAGAAGTCTGCCGAACCTATACCAGAGCAGGTAGAGCAGCAAAAACTGTTGTGTCGCCAAAATGAATTTTAGTTTTTTAAGATTATAATGATTGTATGTCGGAATGTACCGATGGGTCTTGCCTGATAGTAAATGATGTACAGTCAGCATCAAAAGTAGCGGATCAAATAACATTTCATAAGTATCTACCATTCTGTAACGGCTTAAGAGGCTGTCAATACCTAAAGCGCGCACACTGGCTATTTGTATCGGAGTAAATGAGATAGCACTGTCGCATGTTACTGGGCCTGGGCTAAGAAAAATATTTAAATAAAAAAAGTGGATTATTAGTGTAATATTTTACTTAACAGCGGTTTAGACATAAATGTTTTGAATTGTGATTTTAATTGCAGACCCATAAGTCAAAACAATAAAGACATAGAACCGTTTAATTGTGATTTTAAGACCAATCTTTGCAATTATTTTCTATCGAGCCGATTTCGTTCAATCATGTATCGAGTACAACCACGGTCTTTGAAATATAATTAATATGAACATATATTTTGCTTACTTTTTTTTAAATACTACATCGGTGGCAAACAAGCATACGGCCCGCCTGATGGTAAGCAGTCTCCGTAGCCTATGTACGCCTGCAACTCCAGAGGAGTTACATGCGCGTTGCCGACCCTAAACCCGCCCCCCCCCTCGTTGAGCTCTGGCAACCTTACTCACCTAACCTTAACCTTAAAAAACTGTTTAAGTAACATCAATTTCAAGGACATTGGGTGTTTTTTTTTTTTTTTTTTTTTTTTTATTGACAGCCTCTTAACAAAAAGTCTTCTTCTTCCTCGCGTTGTCCCGGCATTTTGCCACGGCTCATTTAAGTAACATCAATTTCAAGGACATTGGGTGTTGACAGCCTCTTAACAAAAAGTCTTCTTCTTCCTCGCGTTGTCCCGGCATTTTGCCACGGCTCATGGGAGCCTGGGGTCCGCTTGACAACTAATCCCAAGATTTGGCGTAGGCACTAGTTTTTACGAAAGCGACTGCCATCTGACCTTCCAACCCAGAGGGTAAACTAGGCCTTGTTGGGATTAGTCCGGTTTCCTCACGATGTTTTCCTTCACCGAAAAGCGACTGGTAAATATCGAATGATATTTCGTACATAAGTTCCGAAAAACTCATTGGTACGAGCCGGGGTTTGAACCCGCGACCTCCGGATTGCAAGTCGCACGCTCTTACCGCTAGGCCACCAGCGCTTCACAACTTAACAAAAAGTGATGTCTTTAATATAGAACAACTAAGACTGTAAAAGATATACTATTGAGCGCCAATTTTAATGTATCTATATTTGGAAAAGTTATCCGGAATATCAGATACTTTTGGCGCGTTGTTTCATCCGCTAATTTTGTGCTGACTGTACGAATTGATTTTCATGAAAAGTAGTAGTTAAATGATCAGTACCCCTAGTGTAAATTTTATCGACATCATAACGTGACGAACGCGTTTGCGTTAAGTCTCATTTTGTATAGGATTTTGAGTTTCCAAAACGTCCCGCTTGGCGCGCTCTTTCTAAATCCAATACAAAATGAGACTAAACGCAAACGCGTACGTCACGTTTCAAAATCGAATTTAATTACACTAGGGGTACGGATACATATTCCATATTTAACATTGACTGTGTCAATAGGACCTTTCCAATGAGCTTGGTGATCAGCAGTTGTCATTTTGTATTTTATTTTATTTTATTTATTTAGGATTACCAACAGATAATACATCTTACATGCTCTTAAATCTATATGACAATCAGGACTGATGCTTATCTAATTATAGGTAACCACATCTTATATGTGTCTTCTACCAGTGAACATGCAGTAATCTTACGATTAAATTAATTAGTACCAGTACATTACATTAACTAATGCTATTCGTACAACTAGGATGATGGTAAATAGTTGATAACAATTATTAACTACTTATATACAAATATTTTATATAAATAATTTTATTAAGTATTTTTAAGTCATCTGTGAATCTGTGGCGAATTACTTGTGATATCCAGTGAGCCAACATATTTCATCACCTTTCTTTTAAACTGTTCTGGTCATTTGACATTTATGTTAGCTACTGCGTGAATTTGATCCAACTCTCTCTCTTTCGCAGCAACACATGGCGATAACAACATCATACTGGCTGACGGCGCATCAGAAGATTCCAGGTTCGAATTCTGGCAAGATTGCCATGTGGGGACGGTGTAGAACTTGGATTGGAAATATGAACGCGTATTCATGTTATGAGTGCTTTAATGCAACTGAACTTAATTCCTACCTTATGCCCACTACAGAGTTTACGTACGCGCTAACGTGTCAACTCGTGGTATGTCGAAAATGTTCTGTAGACATTGTTACTATGTGAACAAAAGTTCACATAGATAGTAAATTTGGGTAGATTTTCTAAGACTTTTGTCATATAAATTAAACAAGCAGAAACTTTTAACATGTCAATAAGGATAAAGTAATACGAAACTTGTACTTTGGACTATTGGAATTTGAAATATTGGACCCGGGTACGTCCTGAAACTACGTCCAAAAGAGAGGTATGGGCATTGTGAATGTCATCTCGCGTTGTGTGGTAGGGCACAGCCAGTGGATGTCATTCCAGATCTAGAGCAGAGCCCAACTGGGGAAGTACCTCCACCTTACAGAAAACAGCAGCCAAATAACACTAGACCCTACTCATAGTGTTGTGTTCCTGCCGGTGAGTAAGGTTGCCAGAGCTCAACTAGAGGGGCGGGTTTAGGGTCGGCAATGCGCATGTAACTCTGGAGTTGCAGGCGTACATAGGCTACGGAGACCGCTTACCATCAGGCGGGACGTATGCTTGTTTGCCACCGACGTAGTATAAAAAAAAACTTAAACCCGTTTATTTCACGATGGCCACAGGAAAGTCGTATAACTCATAGTAGGAAAGATCAAACTGTGAAAATCAGACATATTTGATAATAGACGCTGTACCTGTTACACTAACAATTAATGAATAAATAAATAAATATGATATGACATTATTACACAAATTGACTAAGTCCCCCAGTAAGCTCAATAAGGCTTGTGTTGAGGGTACTTTAGACAACGATATATATAATATATAAATATGTATAAATACTTAAATACATAGAAAACATCCATGACTCAGGAACAAATATCCATGCTCATCACACGAATAAATGCCCTCACCAGGATTTGAACCCGGGACCATCAGCTTCGTAGGCAGGGTCACAACCCACTAGGGCAAACCGGTCGTCTTAACTCTGTAGAATCATAATAAAGTACTAGTATACAGATACAGCGCAGTATATAAACAATCTACATATTAGCTCTAACTTATTCAAAGCCCGCGGTGCGGGTTGGATCGTTCACGTGTTTTATTTGCTCATACAGTTGCGATGCTTCTCGGTGAGGTGCAAGTTATACAATTCGAGCGATAATAGTATCCACTCACTTGCTTTTGGTAACTGTGGTTACCAGCTGTCACCCTTATTTTATTATAATAATAGAAGTCACTGAAAAAATGAAGCAAGTGAGTGGATATTCTTACAAGGTCAGTATTCTGTCTTTTAAATTTGTTAAAGTTATGTAAAGTGTTTGACGCCGCTTTTAAAAGTATTGAAAAATATGTTCATATACTTACTTATATAAAAGACTTAACTTATTTTATTAGCAGAATAAGTCGAGAGATACAGTTCATGCTTGTTAAGTACAACCCATCTTTAAAAAATGCAATTATTCCAAGCAAACCGTAACTTCCTATTGGTATTCAAACTTATGGCTCCTCTACACGATTGTCCAGCGCTAAATCAGCGAGATGGCCATGGCAGATAGCGATGGTTGAAATCGGACGATCACGGACTGTGGAATGGGCCACGTGTATAAGGGCTCCTCTACACGATGGCCCAGCGTAGGCCAGTCTAAGGGACGCAGCTATGCGGTGGAATGAGATAGCAATTTCACTTACTCCAAAGCATAAATGCGTCCCTTGGACTGGCCTGCGCTGGGCCATCGTGTAGAGGAAGCCATAATAGATGCGTACTGCCGTCGCTGGCCCACTACCTTTGATGTGCGCACAAAAAAACCGATACCGTGGCCATCCCATCGCCATCCCGCCACGCCATAGCCATCCGACACGCCTGCGCTCTCCACACGCTGGCCCTGTAATGTAAAGACATACGATATGTACCAACTTCAAGAAAAAACAAGAATAGTGACACTAACTTGATCTTTATGCTAATTTCTAAATCCACTTTCTAACTTCTGAGATAATCTCAGAAGTAGTAAAGATCAGAGGGTCTAGCCATGATGACAATTGTACATCAACCGACGCTCAACGAAAATAATTAATCCAACGGGACAACAGATGCTACGAAAAATCGCGTGACTCTTTCCATACATCAAATTTTTTGCTCAAAGCACAAAAATAATGTATAAGAGACATGTAAATAGTGCAAGGAGAAAAGTAAAAAGCTATTTATTAGAACTATGGTGAACAACTAAACAACTCGATGGAGTACATTTAGAATACACAAGTATAAATACTAGAATATATAAACTTAATATACTACTAATATATTTCATTACCTATGTATGAATATATTTTTTTATGATACAGGAGGCAAACGAGCAGACGGATCACCTGATGGTAAGCGATTACCGCCGCCCACAGACACCTGCAACACCAGAGGGATTGTAAGTGCGTTGTCGGCCTTTAAGATAGGAGTACGCTCTTTTCTTGTTTTATTTTTCTTGGTATTTTTTTCTTTTAATGATGATGGACGCTACTCGAACTCTTGTTCAAGCGAAACTTATGTAGTAGCCGTTTGAAAGATAACTTACTCGGGATTGATCTAATATTGCTACGGATCGAAGGAAGTTGCGTTTTCTATTAACGATTGCCAAGGCCTTTTGGGTGCGTAGACAAGATGCCAATCGTTAACGCTCTGTAGCGAACGAAACGCAACTGTCTTTGACGCACTAATACGAAAGAGTGATAGAGAGAGATAACTACGCTACGGAGCGTGAATGATTAGCATCTTATCTACACACCCTGATCGGATTAACATTATAATTTCTATAGTAATCTAAATTCTATATTTTCTTATTTAATGCATGCTAATTATAAGATATAATGTTTTAATTGTTTCTTGCTGGTCCATATTGGGATAGAGTATCCCAACCCTCTAATTGAGGGGGGATTTAAATCTTCTCGGGGTAGAAAGTGTAGCTTTATTTGACGTTCATTAGTGCATTGTAACATGCCTACTTGAATAATAAACCATCTTTATCTTATCTTTCCAATCCTGCCACAAAAATCGCTCCCGCCTATCCCTTACGATCCCACCCAAAGGGGACGTCAGACTGCACGTCAAACGTCATCGGCCTGGAAGACGGCTCTTCGGTTCCGATACACAGACGTCTTATAAATATTGAACCACTACGCCTTAATAAAAAACAACCATCACTCTATATTCAACCTTAACGTTAGGAAGACAGAGTTGAGTTTAGGGTGAAATGAAGGCGGATTTAAGGGCAAGTTTTTAAGCTTAACCAGAGAAACAACCAATTATAAGTTGGGTTTGATATTACACTTCAGAATTTTGATTTTTCAATCGTTTTGTAAGAACGGTTTGACGGGAAGGTTATTTATAATTAAAATGGCGAATCGTTTTTTTAAGAGATTTACTTTTTTAATTCAGTGTCGATCAAAGTGATGGGATAAGTCTTGAGGGTATTGCTATGATTAAATTCTATTTTTGATTTCGTTTATATCTAGCGAGTGGAAACGGGTTTCTTTCTTTTTCGCGTTTTATGAATAAGGATCAAGGTGAAGGTTTGATCATTCCACAGCTGTCAAATCGCGAAGATGCAAAGTCTAGCTGAGGAAAAACAAAATGTATTCATTTAATGCCTGACCAGTAATATATGATCACGCGCCATGTTGCGGAATTTCACTGGAACAATTTTTTTCATACTAAACTGAATTTTCATCCTATACATGAGAATAACAGCGCCCTCTTGACAATGATCATATATTACTGGTCGGGTTTAATCAATCAATTTCGATTATTTCCATTATTTGTTTCTGTAACTTTACTTAAAGAGCCCATCTACGGTCTCACTAGCGCCACTGGAAAACAATTGTAATTGTTTAAATTTAACGATAGATATTTAAATAAGGGGGCCGCTACGTACTGTATTTTGTATTGAGTACCTTTTGAATACATCAAACTAGTTTCTATGTTGCTGGATTCGTCGATCTATGAACTCAAAACAAAAACGGCCGTTTTAACTTTGGACGCCTAGATTGACAAATCCAGGAACGTTAAAGCTATTACGATGTATTCAAAAGGTACTTAAATACAAAATGCAGTACGTAGACGCCCCCTTCTTTAAATATCTATCGTTAAATATAAATAATTACAATTAGTTAGCAGTGGCGCTAGTGAGCACGTTGATGGGCTCTTAACTTACGGTCCGATTCGAACTTTAAGATACGTCAAATATTTACGATATGGGTCGGATGTTTCAGTGTTAAAAGTGACGTTTCCTCAAACAAAAATCCGTGTTATCATAAATTAAGAAGATTTTCGAAGTTACACTACACACTTGGACCCCGTAATTTTTTTGTTGAAAATTTACCGAGCAGCAATGTACTGCAAACATTACATGACATACCATTACATGACATTACGAGATAAGAGCTTTTTTAGTATTATTTGGAATAGGTTATAAACTCGAAAACGACTGGAGCGATTATGTTCGCTATAGTTTTAATCTCAAATTAATTTATTAATCTTGTTTCACGATTTTTTTCATAGTTTATGATCCATGGTTCAAAAGTTATGGAGCAATGCCGCGGACGGACGGACAGACGGATATCGCGAATCTATAAGGGTTATCAGGTGACTACGAAACCCCAAAAATTACCTAGTTACAAGATATGATCATGAAGGTCGATTTCAAATTCCAATAGGTACAAATATTCACAAAGATTGATTCAGATTTACGTAATGACGTACTTTCTTTCAACATTGATTTGTTCTTATTTCTGGTCGTATCGGATAATCCAGCCTACATGTGTAAATATATGAAGTGTTCGTGAGTCGTGACCACCTTGCGAGACAGCTCCTAGTTGTCGACGATATCAATTATGTGGATAAGAGTTTTGAATGATTCACGGTTAGTTTCACTAGACTTAAATGGACCGGGATATAAAAATCCGGGAAATATTGGGAGCTCATAAATAATATAAAAGGTAATCACGGTTTATATACCGGTCGATTTAAGTCTATGTGGATAAGGTTATTTAGTTAAATATTTTACAGTAAATATTTTATTTATTCATTATTATAAATAAGTGACACAGCATCAAGGTAAAAACCAAGACACTGTGAAACTACAAAATATAAGAGCAACAAAAAAAACTACAAATAAAAACCAGAGACAAAGTAAACAGTCGATTTGGGCGTCGAAATAACAGCGTGGCACCGTTGCGTCGTCTGACGGTCATCTGACGGAAAGAAGCCTAATATTATGGTCAGATTTTAATTGTCTCTCTGTGGTCATCACTTTTATCGTCATAAAGCTCGATGATTTTACGATAATATGAATGCAACCAAATCAGATATGGAAGGTATCATCGTTATTAGCATCGCCGCATTGAGAAATGATGGTCGCGCAAAGGACAGGTGTATACCGACGTTTATAATAAAAACGTGTAATAAAAAGTTGAAATAGACGTGTCATGTCTGTAAGAATAAAAATGAACTAATTTAAAAATTCAGTAAATAAACAGATTATCGACACTATTCTCACGTCAAAAAGTAACATACTGTCATTCACACATCACCGCATTTCATACTCAACCTCAATGGTTACACAAAAAAACGTAACCCGCTGAGATAAACCCATATCAATTGCTGTCTTTCGCTCCTCAATTGTCTATGCCAGATATCGAAAAAAAGAAAAAAAGTTCTTTATACATACGCGATCTCTAACCTTTTTGTGGGAATATCGAAGAGTAGCGTGAACTGTAAAGCACCCAGCGGTATCGGCGCGGTTTTTTGAAAATAGAACAAAAAAACCTGTCCGTCTATTTCCAACTTTTACACATTTAGTTGAAAGTCGATTTTGCTGTGGCTGTTACGGGTTTTGTGGGTGTTTAAAAAAAGAATGGCGGCGTTTTGAAAAGGTGTTTTTTCGGTGTTTGTCGGTGACAGTGAACATTGATCCGATTATTTTTTTGTTATTTACGGAACTGTGATCTTTAATCGATACCACGCTGATTAGGATCTACTCGTTTCAAGTAAATCTGTGCAGGTGTTAGAAATTATTTTTGGCAAAACATGTAGCTAGTTTTGAATTATAATTTTCCCAAATATTCATTAGCCTTACTTACTTGCTCCGTTGGCTCAGCGACCCAAAATGAGACTTGACCTCCGACACAAGACAGCGCCACTTTCCTCGGTCCTGTGCGACTTCTCGCCAATTGTTGACTCGAAGTTCGCGCAGATCCGCTCCACCATGTCGCTCCAGCGATACCTGGGGACTCGATAGGACGTCCTCCTGCTCGGCGACCCAGGTACGCTCTTTTTAGGGCTCCTCTACACGATGGCCCAGCGTAGGCCAGTCTAAGGGACGCAGCTATGCGGTGGAATAAGATAGCAATATCACTTGCTTCCTCTAACGCATAAATGCGTCCCTAGGGCTGGCCTACGCTGGGCCATCGTTTAGAGGAGCCATTACGTTCCGATCTTCATCCATGCTCCCATAATTTATTTATGTTTTTTTTTATGCCTTTGGTATAAAAAATTGATCCTATTAATATACACACTGCACCGTACTTTAGTACTCAAGTAAAATGAAATGATAAAGTGTGTGTAGATGTGCTCAGTACCCCTAGTGTAACTTTAGTCGATAGCGAAACGTGACGTACGCGTTTGCGTTAAGTCTCATTTTGTATGGGTTTTTGAACAGCGCGCCAAGCGGGACGTTTTGGAAAGTCAAAAATCTCATACAAAATGACACTTAACGCAAACGCGTACGTCACGTTTCGCTGTCGAAAATATTTACACTAGGGGTACAGAACGAAGCATCAATAGTAGTGGATATAATATTGCGGTAAAGCTTCTAATAATTAAAAAAAAAATTCTATCTTTACAGTTTGCGTTCATATGTATCTGTATCTGCCATATCTACTCTACATTTTTATAGACATCATGTTTTGAAACAGAAATGTTAGTTAGGTAATTTTTTTGCTAGTAATCAATGATTTATTATAACTCAAGATATGTTATACGACAAATTGTACAAGATGCCTTTAGTCAAAAATAATAGATTTCCGTAAATAACAATTAATGCGAAAATTAATCAAAAAGAACAGATTTCTTCGTAGTTATATAAATAAATATGAAAGTATTCATCCGCTACTATTGTCGTTAACTGTTCTTAAACGGAATATAATATGCTGAAATTCAAAATGGGAGGTCAATTTGACTTAACCAGCGCTGACAGCATGGTTCCATTTTTATCACTTGTCACTATGCCCGTCACTTTCGCGCTTACATACTTATTAGAACGTGACAGGCATGGTGACAAATGATAAACAGCCGGCCATCTTAGCCCTACAGATTCACGTTAGGGATTTAAGGTAATAACATTTTGAGACATTTTGAGGGTATCATGACCGCTACCGGGTGATTGTTTGTTATTGTTGCTGTACTTTTCGCTTTTCTTTTTGTCTTTTTGTATTTGTTCTACTAACACTTAGTTTTTAAACCTTAAATGTTACTAACCATTGTGGACCATTGTTGTCTTTTGAAATAAATAAATGAAAATTGAAATTGAATAAATGAAACCAGATCAAACTCATACGCACTTCAAAACTACTAATTAAATATGAACACACTAATAAATAACCCACAAAAACAATCATTTACTAGCAACATTGATGTATAATAAAATTAATGACAACCATCATACTAGCTGGCAATTATGTACCGGTCAAAACGTTCAATTTTAATTCTGATTGATGATTCCATATATCTAATTATATAAATATTGGTTTGGACGTCCGTCTGTCAGGAATGTTAGAATGCAATCTGTCAAATTAATATCTGTTTTTGGATGAGCGTGAAAATATTTGGAATTGACATGTGTTTGATTTGATATGTTGTTTTTGTAGTAAGTTTTTACGTGATTGACGAAAGGGAGGGGAGCTTTTTAAGTGTAGATGTGTGTGCCTAATTTGAGGCGCTTAGCCGGTTTTTTTTTTATACTACGTCGGTGGCAAACAAACATATGGCCTGCCTGATGGTAAGCAGTCTCCGTAGCCTTTGTACGCCTGCAACTCTAGAGGAGTTACATGCGCGTTGCCGACCCTAACCCCACCCCCCTCGTTGTTGTTGTTGTTGTCGTTTTTGTTGTTGTCTCGTTGTCGTTGGGTTGAGTTGTCGTTGAGCTCGTTGTTCGTTGTTGTTGTTGGTTTGGCATATTTTAACCAAATTAAACATATTTGTCTGAAACTCACTAGTATCTAAACCAAAGTGATCAACTTATACCCCGTATTTTAACAGTAGCAGGAAAATAATACACTCGACGTCAAATAAATTGTGATAATAAAATTAGCCAAATATTCAACGTAACTTTTTTTCTGTTGAAACAATCAACGGTTGTGATCTTGCGATATATGTAGGTATTTGGGTGACCGCAAAAATTTGATACAGTTTGGATGTTATTATTGATCAACTAACCTAACCTAACATCATGGGAGAAAGTAAAGCCCACAGACTCCGTTGGTTGGGCCACCTTGAGAGAATGGACGAAGATCGGAACGTAAAAAGAGCGTACCTGGGTCGCCTGGCAGGAGGACGTCCTGTCGGACGCCCTAGGTATCGCTGGAGCGACATGGTGGAGGCGGATCTGCGCGAGCTTCGAGTCGACAATTGGCGAGAGGTCGCACAGGACCGAGAAAAGTGGCGCTGTCTTGTGTCGGAGGCCAAGTCTCATTTTGGGTCGCTGAGCCAACGGAGTAAGTAAGTATTGATCAATTTGAAAATAAGAAAAACAAAAGCGAAATTTTTTTATACTTTAACATTGACTACTTCTCTCATATCTCATATAAGTATATTCGGTAAGTATCTGTAGGCAGTGCAACTTATATTTTTTGGTAAACATTTTGAATAAGCATGGATACTGAAAAGGTTTAAAATTAATCTCAATTTATCCTTTTTTTATATCATTCGCATAATAAACAAAAACACATTCGGATAAGCCACAACAATTTAAAATTATAATTCATTATTTCAGAAAACTTTATAGGTAAGTACTACTTTTTATAAAGTTTACAGTAAACGTTAAATAACTGTAAATACAGCTTTATTTAAAAAAAAAAACGATTTCTGGTTTTAAGTATTTGACGACCAGTTTGGCCTAGTGGGTAGTGACCCCGCCAAGCCGATGGTCCCGGATTCAAAACCTGGTAAGGGCATTTATTCGTGTGATGTGCATGGATATTTGTTCCTAAGTCATGGGTGTTTTCTATGTATTTAAGTATTTATAAATATTTATATATTATATATATCGTTGTCTAAGCACCCTCCACACAAGCCTTATTGAGCTTACTGTGGACCTTAGTCAATTTGTGTAATAATGTCCTATAATATTTATTTTTTTATTAAAAAAAAAGTATCCTCAGTTTACATGACGGTGACATACCATAAAATTCTTAAACTAAATTAATTACAATTACGTTAGTAATTTTGGCTCATACACCCTGTATATATTATTATGTACCTGTCTGTGATAACGTATTATATGGGTGAATCTGTAGGGCTAAGATGGTCGGTTCTTTATCATTTGTCACCATGCCTGTCACGTTCTAACACGTATGTAAGTGCGAAAGTGACGGGCATAGTGACAAGTGATAAAAATGGAACCATGCTGACACTGCTGATAACAATAATAATCGAATAATGACCCGCTGCTGGCGGCACCCTAGGTTAGGTTTTTTATAATGTGTTTATATCTTTTGTATTGTTTTGTAATTGGGACCGTGCGAAGTGCATGGTGGGGGTAAGTAAAGCGATCCCAGCGCATAAGGTGGTAAAAATTAGAACTAACTGCGGATAGCGTCTTTAACATTTCGTACAATTATATGGCTCGAAATGAAATTTTGATTTACGATCACTCCTGAAATATTCATTTAAATTGAATGGTGTAAGGGACCATTGTAATCTGTATGAAATGCTTAATATAACTAACGTATTTATTTTGATAATTGTTAATAATGTATCCATGTAAATAGCTTTGCAAATGCCACATATTACGTTATCTTTTTCTAGAAGTTAAGAATGTATATAGTAAGTTATCCTTAAAAGATAGACATTTAACATCGCGGACTTTTTTGTAGACCTATGAATGAAAAACAACCCCACCATACATTGTGTTGTTATAGCTCAAACGGATTAGACAGCGTTTTCGATTAAAGCTCCTAGCCAGCGTGATTTTTTCCGACAACATCGTTATATTTCAATCAATTTACACAAAACCTTTACAAGGTATATACTTAAGCCTTCCTTAAGAATCACTCTATTGATAGATGAAAGTCGTATGAAAATCCGTTCAGTAGTTTTTAGTTTTGGAGTAGTTTTATAAGATGTAGTGAATTGACGTTTTCCCCTAGACTTGCGGACACTAGGTTGCGTGACAGTCGTGCACGCTCCCAATATACATATTGTAAAAAACCTAACGTAAGAGAAAAAATAAAATAAAGGGAATAATCGAATAAAAATACTATGGAATGGTGAACACACTGAACACCAACTCTCATTCCAAAAAAGGAAAGATGTATCAGATCGAGCTTGAAATTAATAATAAAATCATATCAGTAATTAAAAACATAGCACTTATCACATCAAAATCGGTGAAACAATAAAAAGATAAAATGCTGTGGTACTAATTGTTCACGATTGAACAAAATTGCAGTTTAATCGTGAAGAATTTTATGTGAAAATAATTTTTAAAATGTGTATTTGAAGAACGCTTTGAATTAATTTTTTTTAAATGGAAGTATTAACACAGTTGAATAAAATTATAAATAATATCTATATCAAATAAAAAGAATAGATTGATCTTAAAATACTCATTAGACATGTAATATTTCCGTTTCACATAATCATTATTTATGTCCTCAATTATACATATAAATTTGCGCATTTATTTATTTCTAGGTAAATAAATGCGCAAATAAGTACGAGTATGTATGTCATTTTATTGTGCATAAACAAGTTTACACAAAATATAGACATAACAAAGGAAGAGATGTAAGTATATGTACAAAGACGAACTTATCCCCAGTAGAAATCTCTTCCTTTTACATATAAATTAACAAACAACATAGACGTATAGATAGTTACCACTTTAAAGCATATCGTCAACATAGGCAAAAATTGTAGCTTAATTTTTTAAATATAATAATAACAATTTTAATAACCAAAACTTTCAATGGTAGTAGAAATTAAAATACGTTGCTTATTTGGATGATAAATACAGCGTCAAATCAAAATGTTATACAGGATGTTTGCATCTAACTAAAATCCGTGGGTAAGTGCCAACAGATTTTAGTTAGATAACAGCGACTACCGAAATACAATTTGAACGTAAATTAATTTTTAACGAGTAGAAACGTCTGCGTACGATTCTATTAATATATGAATAAAAGTGTAAAAATTACTGCCTTGGGTGGGACTTGAACTCACAGCCTTTGGATTGATATTCCAGCATCTGCCAACTGAGTTAGTGGCTCAGACCTCATCCATAGCCAGCCAATTTTTCCACCATATTGGTCTAGAGGACCCTAGCGACATCTACCGTAAGAGCGTTACACTTCTTAAACGGCTACCAGCACCCAAGGCAGTATTTTTTTCTAAATTTTTAAATTTATTCTAAGCTCAATTCGAACGTATATTTTGACATCAAAATGATATTAGCATGATGTCATTTAGATATCAAACGCTTATGTATCGCATTTGTCCGTCTTAGCTAAACTAGTGGAACAACAAGAAACTCACTTTTTAAAAGCGAAATCGCAGTGAGAACTAACCGTCAACCAATAGTAACTCAACCTGTCAAATACCGCGCGAGGCGGGGTCGAAACCATATGATTGACAGTTCTTGACAGCCGCTAAACACAGGTTGCGTCGCGAAAGGAATTTTTGACTGTAAAGGTATTTTTGGGCGGGTTCAGAGGGCGATTTTTTTGTAGTTTTATGTCGATTTCTAGATTGTGTTTTCATATAAATATAGATTTAAAAGATGCAACATTTGAAATTAGTGTGTGCCGAAGTTTGTTTTATTAATAAACTTTTATAAAAATATATAATATCGTTGTCTAAGTACCCACAATACAACTCTTATTGGGCTTACAGACTTACTCAATTTGTATATTTATTGACAAAGCGTTAGCGAAGTTCGTCGTTTTAACTCGGGTATTTTGCTTTCGTATGTCCGGTACCCCTAGTGTAAATATTTTCGACAGCGAAACGTGACGTACGCGTTTGCGTTAAGTGTCATTTTGTATGAGATTTTTGACTTTCCAAAACGTCCCGCTTGGCGCGCTGTTCAAAAACCCATACAAAATGAGACTTAACGCAAACGCGTACGTCGCGTTTCGCTATCGACTAAATTTACACTAGGGGTACGGATGTTCTTGTTGAAATTTGACAGCTGTCACCTATGATTGTTAATTGTGAAAACGCCCATGAAACAATCAATTTATTGCAACAACAATTTCCAGACTGAATCTTCTCACGAACTTCAGATGTCTACAGGCAACCAAGATCATATTTTTGTATTTTGTATTTAAAAAGTGCATTAGCTTCGTATTTTGATATGTAAATTAAGGAAACTATAGGTCAATTTACTGCTGCTTAATCTACTGTTCAATGTTATTGAATGATTGTTTGTTTCTGAATAAAAAAAAAAAAAAAAGATCATGCGATTTAAAGCCGCACGCGGTTTCTTTGGGGTTTTGTGAAATCTCGGGTTTGAAAACCAGAAACAATTCCTGAGCCCAAAGCCAAGATTCAACGCGTTATCAAAGAGACCACATCTTTGTCAAAAAGTCATCGATTTCATGAAAAGAGAGAGAATAAATTATGCCAACAGAGCCAGAGGAGCCATTTGCTGGATATTTTATTCGATACATTATCAGAATCTGACTTCTTTATAATGCAATATAAATATCACAACATACTAAAAAAAAACGTGTTTTAATTCTGAAATGCGCTCGCTTATTGGGATATCCTTTAAAAATAAGTTTTTTATTTATTTTATTTTCGAAATTTACGAACCGAATGTAAACTAAGTAACCTCACACGAAATTAGTTTTAGCTTGCTGTATTAGCAACGGAGGCTCAGCAGAGACAAACGACGCGTTTAAGCGCACCGCCTACTTGCATGCCTCGTGGAGACCGCCCGATATGTTTTGTCGCCGACCATCGCGACTGGACAATGCGTCGAGCTACGAATTGGCTACATCTTTCATTTATTAATTTTGTTCTAGAATTTCTTAAAATGAAGCAATGTCAAATACTATATATAGTATGCACAGGGAATATTAGTGAACCTAATATGCAACCTTGAGGTACACCTTTATTTTAATTTCTAATTCTGCGTATAAAGACTTTTTTCTGAATGAATTATAAAACAGTGTTTATTACTAACTATTTTAAAATTTTAATGTAAAAATTATTGCTGCTAAGTGGTCTTGATAGAAAATTGTTTGAATTTTTTTTGTGGGTAGCTTTTAACAGGACACCATATTTTAAAAGCCGATTGCTGTTTTCAATATTTTGTTCATTGTTATGTTCTTTTCGTATAGATAACAGCATATCGGTAAGTAGTCAAGATATTACTATAAAGCAAAAACACAGCATGTAACATGTTACGCGAGTGACTAAAAACACATGAATAAAACACGTAAGTATGTCTCACGATAATTTATATTCGATGGTTTAAGTACAAACATTCTAAATCAGACAATAATAGCCGCATCTCCAAATCTCCGTAGCTCTCCGTCCTGTTACTGTGGCTTGCCCAAATTTAGATGTCACAAGTGCGCTTTTGCCGTAATGTCCCTACGCAATAGTTGTTTGTTAGCCTGTGGTAGCAAGATTGAAGATAGGCCGGTACTATATGGTCTTGTGTGGACGTCGGTGTTAATCTTTCGGATTGACGATTGCATTTGAATTTATATTGCGTTGTTAAATTGAAGTTGGTTTTGGACAGGTAGCTTTGTTGTGTCTTTGTAGTCTGGGTTTCTAAATGAAAGTGGAGATGTTGTACCTTACCCCATCTACTACTAAACTAATTAACTAAAATTCAACCAGGATTAAATAAAAATAAGAAAATAAATAAATTTGGCCATGTGATCGTCTAGTGTATTTACGTTGTGAACCTTAGTACCCTTCGTCTTTTATGTGAAAACTGATACGATTTGGATTTTTCAAACCTATCCCTAAATATCCTATGAATATGTAAATATTCCTACTATATAATTTTATTAACACTATTGTTAGACAAATAAAAAAAATAGTAAATAATATATTTTTTTAGAATTTATCTCCTACCGGGCCCTACCGTGACCAGTTACCGTGAACAGTAGTAAGCCCTTTTTGTTTGTAATTTAAAAACTTATATTTTCCTTTTAATATATCTCTTTGCTAACCTAGCTAGCTAAAGGAAAATATGTATATGTAACCATTGTAACCATAAGTAAATATTGCAAAGAATAGTACGTACAAACATACTTTATCTACTGTCACGCCCGGATGAAGACGGGTCTCTAAGCTAATTAATACCCATTTTATTTTATTTTATTTTTAATAGGTATTCCTAAGCACTATGTAATATTACTCTACCAACGTTTCGTAACCTAATTTCAGACGAGAAGAAACGCCAAGAAACTCATCTGAATGTACTATTAATGTATGGAATACTGAAAACAATCGTCTATTAAATATGACTTTATTTACCCTTTAATTCCCCAGTTATAGAAAAGCTCAATTGTCACTAGTGAACTGCTCCGCCGGTCACTAGCTCCCTATAACAAAATTATTTAGTATGTCCTCAAATAACTTTGTTCCCCTATCTCACCCAATGTAAAAATATATAAACCTTCAATCATATTTAATGTACGAGCCTCAGTAACCCATCCATATGCTACTGAAGATAGATTTTAATTTATTTTGTAATTAAAAACAATTAAAACTCTTATGATTTTAGTTTTGTATACAATCAAACTAAATGTGAAAGAAAATAAATAAACCTAACACCCAAATAATGACTCTACCCTAACTCTACCCCAACTTCACCTATTCTAATGTGTGTAAAACTAGAGGCGAACCTCTATTTTTACAGGGAGGAGTGTGTGTGAGAGGGACCCTAATTTAAGCTCTAAACGTTCGGCCGACAAAACCGAGGTATAGCAAACCCTAGTGTCTGTGTGATTGCCTCCCTCCATCTGTGTTAGCCGAAGCCTGGGTACAGATGAATAAGGCGCCCTAACCATGTATATAATGTGTATAAATAAATATATTTAACAAGACAACGCTTCTTCAATTACCAACAGATTTCAATGAGTAAGGATTACTCCTAATGGTCCACACGTGAGACCCTCATATCCCTCTGTCAGACCTTGAAGAGAACGTAAGAGGTATAATCGTCACCTGTGTTGGTAAAAAGGCTGACGCCAGGCCCCTCTCGCGACCTGGACCTAACTCTCTACTGGATTCCCGAGTAAACCTGCTTGTCACCGTCAGGTTAGGTGTACTCGGTAGGTTGACCATGCAACCTGACACTGAACTGGCTCTAAAATACAAAAAATCCACAAAAATAAGTAAGTATTGACACTAAAATAACAATTGAACAGATTGACAAAGAACAGCATAGTAGCTACGCAAAGTCAAACATTCAATCGTCAAAATAACAACCTTTGTTTTTACGTCTACGAATAAGCCAGCGAAAGTGACAATCCGACGGTCAAAAATATAATGGCGGTCCTGGCTTAAACTGAGCTATTTATAACTTTCGGCAACCGCTCCAGACGTGTTAGACGCGTCTCTCGTACTTATCGCAGGGTAAAGGCACCAATAGTCAACCCCTCCACGAAATTTCTATGTTCAAGAACGTCTCATTTGCCCACTAATTGATCAATAAGAATTATGAATGTATTTACTCATCAATAATTTAATAAAGTTTAATTTTTACAAAGAATAAAACGTAATTTAATTTAGCTTATGGAAATATTTCATTAAATATAATGCAAGGGCCCTTCCGCCAGCAATCAGCCTCCCGTCTACCAAGACACAGCCTTTAAGTACCCAGTCTACAGCCATCCCATTTTAACTTCTGGCTATTGGGTTCCGAGTTCCGTGATTTCAGTGTCCAGTAGTCAGCCACAGGATGACTACTGAGTATTTGATGTATTTCAATGAAATAAAGTCATAATAATGTAGATATTTAAAGGTGCTTGATTTAACAACTTACATTACATTTGAAAATAAAAAAAAATCTTGAAACCTATGCTCAGCCTCTATCGGCTGTCCTCTCGGTCCACGTCCCTTTAAAATTACTGCCTCAAACCCAGTAATCGGCCAGGGCTTACTTTAATATGGATTTATATTAATTTTTTACTTTTTCCAGATAAATTAAGTATTAATTACGTGAAGCAGTGCACATGCTTTTTAAAAAAATATCACAATTCGGCTGCTAACGTCTGATCAAAATACCATGTGACGCTCCAAAAAAATGGCGCATATGGCATATCCCTTCATGTCAGAAGACAGCACTTCCTTGAAGTAGTGTTGTGGTTTATGCTAAACAATTCTTTTAAAAATTAAGTTACTTTTCAATTCATACTTTATTAATCTATAATAACACCTACTTTTGGCACACTGGTGCATGGCTCAGCACTGATGCCTTTACCTTATACGTTTGACTAATTTATTACCCTTTAAACTCGAGTACCAATCTCCTTTTCTGAGTAACGACCCACTACGAAATATGATTTAGTTAAAGTCTTTGTTTGTTGTTTAAAATTTCTCGTGAGAATATTTTGCTTCTATTCCATTAAACTTACGGAATTAATTTATTAAATATATACATACTATTTACTAGTATTTTGATTAATATTGGAACATAATAATTGAGGTTTTTAGTTTATGCAAATGATATGGACCGATTATTTGTGCCAATATTTTTATATGTTAACTAGATCTGCTAGTGCGTCTAGTTACAATCGCCCCCTCGAGAATTAGCATTGTATTGTTCCACACATACATGTATAATTCTCGAACCCTTATTCCAATAAAACTGAAAATTATATCCTAAATTTGTTGATATTATCCCCTTCCTTCCCCCCTTGTGTAAATGTAAACGTGTGGTGTATGGTGTGTGTTTAAACCAGTACTCATTGATTGTGATTGATTCAGTATAAAACTCGGATCTCTGAATTTTAATAATGTATCATGATTATCTTTTCGTCACGATTTTCCTACCAGCGCAGGATATTGGGTCGTGAATCCAATAAGCTCTAGTAACTCGATCCCATGGTTTCATCCTAGTCTATGGATCTTTCTATCCGGCGACTTAACCACATTGTCCGGTTAATAGATGAACCAACAAAACCTCCCTTCACAAAGTAGGAAAAACATTTGGTATAAGTACTGGGATATTCATTCTCCATTAGTCAAAGCTCAATCCGAATTCTATTACCCAATCACTCCTTCCAATCAAGTTTTCTTGGAGCATGTCTCATACATGAACCAGATATTTGACTTCAGACTGACTTCCATATTAACAGTAAAATGTTAAAAAAACTTAAATTATACCTTGATAACATCCTGATACTTGTATCAAAACATTATCTTTACAAACATAACATAGATATAAATTAAAAATACTATGTAATGTCTGCAATTAAATACTATTAAAAATAATAAATATTCATCCAGACGAACCATTGAAAAATAATAAAATTTAAAATTATCTACACTACTGTAAACACTTCACCGTTATAACATATGAAAATAAGTCTTACTTGTGAACCGTTTAATACTATTATCTATCTTTCCATTTAATAATTAAATACATATAACCATTTCACACTCAAACCCATATTTGAAATAACTTGATAAAATTCATTTAAAAATAATGCATTAATATTTCTTTAGAATATAAAATTGTGATAATGCATGTTCATTGACATGTCATCATCGTATTTTGCTGTCAAAGATCTCATTCACTATGAGGTGTGTAATTAGTCATGGTCTTAGCTTCTTGTGAAGTGTATAGTCAACAAAAACTACCCTTTGAAAATGGGTCGAATCGTCATACGATTTTAGCCTACTGATAAGAATTTGTTGACTATTTTGTGTATTTCTTTGTAATAAAAATATCAACAAATCCAGGTTGATTGCAATCTGACATTTGTCTAATTGTAAAAATCCATATATACAAAAATATTACAAACTTTCACACACTTCTTGCAAAAACATCAAATACCCATCAGTCTATTCTTATAATTAAATAGTTAATCATCTTTCATTGGCTTTCATTTCCCAGTTCACTCAATCTATCCCAGACCATTTCTACAGATAGCCAAAGTCACGATATGCAACCAGAGTTAAAATGCATCCAATAAAACTTACTTTAAAAAACAATATTTCAAACAACCCCAAGCTCCCTCCTATATATTGTATAACAATATCAAACGTAATGTGTATTGACAAAACTGTTTATATTTAAGTTGAAGTTGTTTGTTAAGATAACGTTAATACCGTACCGTTTTATTTAAGGTTACGTTATTACATCTTATCATGGTAACACTAAAACTCAATATTTTATCATGGCATCCCCGCAATGAAGCGTCCCGGAAGTGACAGAGGGGATGTGTTAAGCTTCTATCTGATCAAACTAACCGTTGTCACTGGCTCAGTTTTGAATTTCACCCTGTGTCGTGAAGTGAAATGTAATTGTGAAGTGTAATAAATTTTGTTGCTGAAGAAAATAATTGGTAAGTTTTGAATGTATTACGTTTTTTTTTATATCATATCTAATCTTGTAAATTGGTAAGTTTTGTTCATTTATGCTAAATTATTTTTTTTCCCAATTCTAGCCTAAAATTTTATTTATTTAGTATTATCTTCGAATAATACCATAAATATTATAATTTTATCCTCTCTTGCTTTGCAGTATCAGATAAATATTTAATTAACATATTTTTAATATATACTTATCATATTTTATGATAATGTAACAAGTGTATTTAAACGACTTAATTAACTTTTAAGTAATCAAGAGTAATATTTTATTATTATTTTACTACCTATTTCTAGACTTTTTAGTTTTCTTTTTTCATGTATGCTATAAATACTAGAAATGCCACAAACATTTGATAACTATATGGTATTTGACCTATTCGGCCACTTTTGCTGAATATTCAGTATTCGGCCAATACCACTATTCAAATCATGTTTATCAAATACTTGTGTTATTTGTATTATCTAGATCAATTAAATAACATTCTATCCTTTACTTTGTACTCAAAACCACCACGCACTTTACAGTCCAGGTAGAGAAACCCTCGACGCATCGGCAATTTTTTTTTTTAGAGACCCGAACATGTGCACTCAACTTGTCCTTAAACTTTTGCGTCTATTGTCTCAATTTTTTATCACCGGCCGCATCGTCGGTCGCAACATTCTAAGTTTTATTATTTCAACATGTTTTTGTTTTAATGAATATTTCCATTAACTTAAACCCAAGTTTAAAAAAAAATCTCAGTAATAAATCAAAGATCATTATTAATATATCGGTATTTTTTTTTTTGTACAATGAATTGTATTTAATATTTTATTTCAATTAATTTCTTTACTGGCAACATCAGTAAATACTGAGTATTTCCCTTGTTTTGTCTATGGCGTCGCTAGAGTATAGCGCTAGTGGCGCCCCCTAGCATAAACCATAGGTCAATTTGTTATACACAAAGCCAAACTCTTTTTGAAGTGCTAGGTTGTGATTGTGACGTGTACATTATTTTTCTTTAAAATGAGACTTACTAAGATTGACCTTTTAATTTGTGAGTTTCCAATAATTTGGGATAGTAACGAATTATATACTATGGAGATAAATTTTTGGCCGAACTAGCTCGCCAGGTCTTATTAAAACTGTGCAAAAATGTAAAACTTTTTTTTAATTCAAATATTTTGACTATGAAAATAAGAAATTTCAAGGATCGCCTTCGCAGATTTAAGGTATAACTACAATTATATGTATGTTTTGTCAATTATTTTATTTTAATAATCTTTTAATTATTATTACAAAACTTTTTTAATGTTAAAAGAAAACATTTCTTAATACAGAAAAATTAAATCGCCAAAAGAAAATGTTTCCGATTTAGTATAAATATAACTGAGTCCTCCCATTACGCAGACATCATTGTTGAAGAACATCAAGACCAAATTTCAATAAGTTTAATTAATTCATCGATAGCATATGATTCATATTTTTTATTTATAATTCATTCAATTAATCATACTTATTTCTTTTTAATTTTTCAGGCTCTAATGAATGAATCCGGGTCGGGTGACCCTGAATCTACCCTTTAGGTAAGTAATACACTATTCTCTTTACTCTCTTTTTTTCCAGAACATTTTTTCCTAAAAATGTCAACTAGGTAGGACACGTTCAGTTATTTCAGTATATATTAGTTTACCGTAATGTTAATTTAAACTACATATTTAGATTATATCTATGCTATAATACTATCCTGTTGCCATTATGTTATTAGTTCATTATATATAGGTATGATGAAAAAAATTTAACTCATTGGCCTACAATCTATTCTTTTTTCTTCTGAAGTCTGTTCTGTTTGCACTATAGATACTGATAAGAAAGTGTTGTTACGCCTACTTACTTGTTTTAAGTGAACTCTATTGCCTATATAATATGAATGAAATTTGATAACACAAAACAAAACGTATTAAGGAGTACCTGCGACCTTTTTTTTCGACCCTTTAAGTGGCCAAACGCGTCTCGCCTTGAGCGTCAGCTATTTTTAACACATGTATTAATTTTACGGTTTTCAAATTTTTGCTTAAATATGATTTCAGATACGTAAGGCGTTTTTGAGTAAGCTGATATGTAATTAGTCCTCCTAATTATATTATGACGACATTTTATAAGTAAGTATACTTTTCCTAACCTAGCAGTTTTTTATTTAATTTTGTTCATTTATTTATTAAATAAAACAAATTTAATGAATTTCATCGCAATAACCAAATATTTACTGTAATTATTTTCAAACTAATTCCTCATAACCAAATTTTTATTGTTCCAAAAAGTGATATTCTCGTATATATAATTAAAATTGTATTGATAATTTTAGTTTCTTTATGATATATTGAAATCTTAATCTACGAAAATAAATACAAAACGCCTTTGTTCTCTGTTTAAACTGGATACTTCCCAATTTTCAGATGTTCCAAGTAACGAGGTATCGAGTGCCACTGAATGCTGTCCTGTTATTTTATTTTGAGGTAATTAAATTGCTTACTTGATATTCACATAACTTTTTTTCCCAGATAATATTATATAATATGATACTATGTATGATTAATAAATATAATTTTAAAATCATTTTATGAACTAAAAATCATTACTGCTAGTCTTAGTCTCTCTTTAGTTTAATATATAAATTGTTAATTGAAACTATATATATATAAAATTTTTTTCGAAAATTCCACTACCGCTATTTGTGCCTTCGGGTAACATAAAGTAGCCCAACTCTTTAATATACAAGCTTATAGGGTAATATATGTATTTTTTATAATTAAAACACTCCATTTTTACGAACAATACACAAATCAAGTTCATTCATTTTATTTCCTACTCTATGTATAATTGAATGAAGCGACTTGTATATGTGAATAGTGTTACTTCCACACATACAGACTACTATTATGCCGAATGTGGATTGAAGACCCTATTCTAACCTACCTATTTAATTTACATTTCAAAAAAAACTAAACCCTAATTTGTCGTTTGTTATTTATTTTTATAAGTAATTATTAAAATAACAATATTACTTTTGTAAACATTTTTGGTAACACTTAATAATAATAAAAATATTAATAATTTCAGCTAAACTACCACATTCAGCATCTCTACACTCGACCCGCGACCCCAAGAACCAGTGTTCTTCTACTCTAGACTTGGTAAGTACAAAAATATTACTTTTATTTTTAAGGATACAAAAATATGACTTAATATCTAATACACTTATCATTTAAATATTTATTCTATTTTATAACTATTATTTGATTCTAACAATTATTTTTCTAGTCCAATCTTTTTATATTGAACCACAACAATATGAAGTATAAATGTTTTTATTTATAATCATTAATTTCAGTCAAACATTACGTTCGCCGGATCAGCTATTTTTACTCAATTTGCCTTTATAATATCTTGACAAATGAATTGCATTATATTTCCCTCTGAATAAATTCGTGTATGGATCAACTAGAATATATACGTTTGGATAGGGAATTGCTGCAATTACATAAGGACCTTCATAAATTGATTCGAACTTTTTTGTAATCTTTTGCTGAGCATTTGATTTATTTAACTTTTTTATTTTAACCCAATCCCCTATTTGAAATTGAATCAGTCTAAAACTTTGATTAAACTTGGCCTGCCTTATCTCAGCTGCTTTCTTTAAATTTTCTCTAACCTTTTGCCTAATGTCCGCTATGTTTTTCTTCATATGACTAATAATTTCCTTATCAAATGATAACTGCGTAGGCTGACCATACATTATTTCACATGGGGTGAACCCTGTACTATCGTGTAACGTATTGTTATATAAAGTTTCTATCTTAGGCAATATTTTCACCCAACTTTGATGTCGTTTTTCACTGCCTGAAACTATTTCAGTACACTGTGTATCTTCTAATGGTTGTTGTGATGTTGTATCTGCAGTTTCTATAGCTTCCACTTGTACAGGACTAATTGCCGTTGCAAGCTCGTTCCGTAACTGACTAAGCCCCTCCGTCATTTTCTGTTCAGTCTGTTTCAGCAAATGATAGAACAATCCACGTCTTACATCCGATTTCTTTTTTATAATTCCACGAGCTACTCGTGCTTTTTGATTAATACGTTTAGTAATGCTTTTCTCGACAGATGGCGTAGCTTGTTGTATGCTTTGACGCGTAGATTTTGATTTAGCTGCGGCCGTTCGCTTCCTTGTGGCCCTCTCCATTTTATTTATTTTTAATAATTTTATTCACTTTATAACACTGATTTAACACTTATTTCACTTATTTAAACACTTATTAAACACACTTATTTAACACTTATTTTATACATGAATTTTAAATTTTTTAAACTAAAAACATTATTTAGTCACTTTTTAACACTCTCACTGGATTTCTACACTATGTTGGTAGAAAAACGTATATGTATATATCCGTACATATACATATAGGCACATTTGTTTAATGAAAACGAAACTATCGCCCGCTATCTTTTTGTTTGGACTCGCATAACGCATTTTAGTTTTAGCTAATTTTAATTGACTATTTATACTAATGTATTTTTGTGTTTGTTTCAGGTAATATTAGTCCCTACAATGCAAGTTACATCGGTAGAGTGAAGCCAAGAGGAGAAAAAATTATATTGATAAATATTATAATATATATATATATATATATATAATTTAAAAAATTTCAGGAAAAATCCAAATCATATTGTTCACATTCCAGTTTTCTTACGGCAGCAAAAATGTAGCCGACGAGGCTACTGTATGTAATAAACTATTTATATATATAATCCTGGTCATTCCGGTACCAAAAATGTACCTTACCCCATCTACTACTAAACTAATTAACTAAAATTCAACCAGGATTAAATAAAAATAAGAAAATAAATAAATTTGGCCATGTGATCGTCTAGTGTATTTACGTTGTGAACCTTAGTACCCTTCGTCTTTTATGTGAAAACTGATACGATTTGGATTTTTCAAACCTATCCCTAAATATCCTATGAATTTGTAAATATTCCTACTATATAATTTTATTAACACTATTGTTAGACAAATAAAAAAAATAGTAAATAATATATTTTTTTAGAATTTATCTCCTACCGGGCCCTACCGTGACCAGTTACCGTGAACAGTAGTAAGCCCTTTTTGTTTGTAATTTAAAAACTTATATTTTCCTTTTAATATATCTCTTTGCTAACCTAGCTAGCTAAAGGAAAATATGTATATGTAACCATTGTAACCATAAGTAAATATTGCAAAGAATAGTACGTACAAACATACTTTATCTACTGTCACGCCCGGATGAAGACGGGTCTCTAAGCTAATTAATACCCATTTTATTTTATTTTATTTTTAATAGGTATTCCTAAGCACTATGTAATATTACTCTACCAACGTTTCGTAACCTAATTTCAGACGAGAAGAAACGCCAAGAAACTCATCTGAATGTACTATTAATGTATGGAATACTGAAAACAATCGTCTATTAAATATGACTTTATTTACCCTTTAATTCCCCAGTTATAGAAAAGCTCAATTGTCACTAGTGAACTGCTCCGCCGGTCACTAGCTCCCTATAACAAAATTATTTAGTATGTCCTCAAATAACTTTGTTCCCCTATCTCACCCAATGTAAAAATATATAAACCTTCAATCATATTTAATGTACGAGCCTCAGTAACCCATCCATATGCTACTGAAGATAGATTTTAATTTATTTTGTAATTAAAAACAATTAAAACTCTTATGATTTTAGTTTTGTATACAATCAAACTAAATGTGAAAGAAAATAAATAAACCTAACACCCAAATAATGACTCTACCCTAACTCTACCCCAACTTCACCTATTCTAATGTGTGTAAAACTAGAGGCGAACCTCTATTTTTACAGGGAGGAGTGTGTGTGAGAGGGACCCTAATTTAAGCTCTAAACGTTCGGCCGACAAAACCGAGGTATAGCAAACCCTAGTGTCTGTGTGATTGCCTCCCTCCATCTGTGTTAGCCGAAGCCTGGGTACAGATGAATAAGGCGCCCTAACCATGTATATAATGTGTATAAATAAATATATTTAACAAGACAACGCTTCTTCAATTACCAACAGATTTCAATGAGTAAGGATTACTCCTAATGGTCCACACGTGAGACCCTCATATCCCTCTGTCAGACCTTGAAGAGAACGTAAGAGGTATAATCGTCACCTGTGTTGGTAAAAAGGCTGACGCCAGGCCCCTCTCGCGACCTGGACCTAACTCTCTACTGGATTCCCGAGTAAACCTGCTTGTCACCGTCAGGTTAGGTGTACTCGGTAGGTTGACCATGCAACCTGACACTGAACTGGCTCTAAAATACAAAAAATCCACAAAAATAAGTAAGTATTGACACTAAAATAACAATTGAACAGATTGACAAAGAACAGCATAGTAGCT
This sequence comes from Cydia pomonella, assembly GCF_033807575.1. Lineage (NCBI taxonomy): Eukaryota > Metazoa > Arthropoda > Insecta > Lepidoptera > Tortricidae > Cydia > Cydia pomonella. The sequence continues at coordinate 15,413,948 of NC_084722.1, read as the reverse complement.
ACGCAAAGTCAAACATTCAATCGTCAAAATAACAACCTTTGTTTTTACGTCTACGAATAAGCCAGCGAAAGTGACAATCCGACGGTCAAAAATATAATGGCGGTCCTGGCTTAAACTGAGCTATTTATAACTTTCGGCAACCGCTCCAGACGTGTTAGACGCGTCTCTCGTACTTATCGCAGGGTAAAGGCACCAATAGTCAACCCCTCCACGAAATTTCTATGTTCAAGAACGTCTCATTTGCCCACTAATTGATCAATAAGAATTATGAATGTATTTACTCATCAATAATTTAATAAAGTTTAATTTTTACAAAGAATAAAACGTAATTTAATTTAGCTTATGGAAATATTTCATTAAATATAATGCAAGGGCCCTTCCGCCAGCAATCAGCCTCCCGTCTACCAAGACACAGCCTTTAAGTACCCAGTCTACAGCCATCCCATTTTAACTTCTGGCTATTGGGTTCCGAGTTCCGTGATTTCAGTGTCCAGTAGTCAGCCACAGGATGACTACTGAGTATTTGATGTATTTCAATGAAATAAAGTCATAATAATGTAGATATTTAAAGGTGCTTGATTTAACAACTTACATTACATTTGAAAATAAAAAAAAATCTTGAAACCTATGCTCAGCCTCTATCGGCTGTCCTCTCGGTCCACGTCCCTTTAAAATTACTGCCTCAAACCCAGTAATCGGCCAGGGCTTACTTTAATATGGATTTATATTAATTTTTTACTTTTTCCAGATAAATTAAGTATTAATTACGTGAAGCAGTGCACATGCTTTTTAAAAAAATATCACAATTCGGCTGCTAACGTCTGATCAAAATACCATGTGACGCTCCAAAAAAATGGCGCATATGGCATATCCCTTCATGTCAGAAGACAGCACTTCCTTGAAGTAGTGTTGTGGTTTATGCTAAACAATTCTTTTAAAAATTAAGTTACTTTTCAATTCATACTTTATTAATCTATAATAACACCTACTTTTGGCACACTGGTGCATGGCTCAGCACTGATGCCTTTACCTTATACGTTTGACTAATTTATTACCCTTTAAACTCGAGTACCAATCTCCTTTTCTGAGTAACGACCCACTACGAAATATGATTTAGTTAAAGTCTTTGTTTGTTGTTTAAAATTTCTCGTGAGAATATTTTGCTTCTATTCCATTAAACTTACGGAATTAATTTATTAAATATATACATACTATTTACTAGTATTTTGATTAATATTGGAACATAATAATTGAGGTTTTTAGTTTATGCAAATGATATGGACCGATTATTTGTGCCAATATTTTTATATGTTAACTAGATCTGCTAGTGCGTCTAGTTACAATGTCACATCAGTATTATGAGTTAGACCTGAAACATTACATTTATAATATTTTGTGGAAACGTGACGGGACAAGCGTGATAAAAAAAAACCTTTTATGTAAGTAAGTAATCATGGTTTATTCTAACAAACGAGAAACAATTATAAAAATAATCTTATAACTTGTTTTATGAAATGAGATGTTAGATTTTAGTAAAAATGATCGTATAAAATACCTTTGGTATAGGTATAAACTTTCTTAAATACGATCTTATATAGTTATTACATAAATGAAGCATTCTTTCCTTCTTAAGTAAGTATATTACATAAGTAATAAGGTTTTTTCTACTTTGCCAACACTTTACTCTTTAACTAACCAACCAACATCATCAACATAAAATTCAAAATTAAACTCAACAGTCTCAACACCAACGAGATCCCAAATCACGTACGACAGTCAAGACCGCAATCAAACACAAAACATCCTGATTGATCCAACACCATTACAAAATAGGGTTCAATTACAAATTCCAATTCAGAATTCATCATACGCGTACAGTACTAATGATACGTGATCAACATGCCATGCTTGATATTCAATAACTGCCTTACCCTACGTATCAATTTATCACGGATTCAATGAAGGAGGAACTATATTTCATGTTGCAACCTGTGACGTTCAATTTGAAGCGGAAAATCTTTCATCTCCCACACAAAATGCAACCCCAATCGTTACCCTTTTAGGTGTAGAATTGGTTGTTTCTGAAGGTGTAGTTGAGATGTTATGCTTGTTATTTATGGTTGCACATTGACGTCATCTAGGGAGCCGGGGCCGAATGCAAAATGGTTGAACCATGGATTTGGCATATGTTATAGGGTGGAAACTATTGTTGATACACACGGGCGATTGGATATGTTCGGGCTTTGTTTTGTTTTTGCCACACAAACAAAAATATGCAAAAATATTGAGTAATATATTTCATCAGACAAATCCAATAAAAAATTTAGAAATGTAACGTTTTGAAGAAAAGTTATTTTTGTTATAACACCCGATTCATCTTCTTGAACATGCATAGACATTGGTTAAGTCCTTGACAATAGACAGCAAAACATCATGTTTGGGTGACCCAGTTAAAAGCGCCGTCAATGTATTTTCATACAAGATTGGTACTCCGGCGAAACAAGCCGTTGAGCACGTCCAGTGGATTTTCGGAAAGATAACTATGACTTTAAAGCTATATTTCAAATGGACTTTCAAGAAAAAGAGAGAGCCAATGAAGAGTGACAAAATGTCAGATATTCCAAAGTGGCGTGTGTATCCCGTCGCATTGTCATATCGGCTGTAATTGTCCGATCTGCGTCTGCCGATACAGGTGCCGGCTGTGGATTAGGGGGCTCGTACGCCGTTCGACCCAACACTGGCGAGTTAAGGAGGCGAAGCTTGTTCTCAAATAGGTAAAAAACAGTAATTAATGAATCGCATAATTTTATGTTTACCAGTCGCTTTACGATGAAGGAAAATATTGTGAAGGAGGAAGGAAAATATAAATCGGACTAATCCAGATGTCTTTCCCCTATAGATTTCAAAGTCAAAGTTATGATTCTGATAGTAATGATGATGATAATGATGTAGATATTTATGATGATGATAGCAGGAAGATGATGAGTGATAAGTGATCCGTGTATTGCGTCGAATTGTCATATCTGTAATTGTCTGATCTGGTCAGTACTCGACCCAGGTGCCGGCTCTGGATTAGGTTCCCACTTCTGACCCAAAACTGGCGAATCAAGAAGGCAAATCTGTTCTCGACTACTCTTTTGAGTTTATATAAATTAGAAAAATAATATGTAATGAATCGCAGCATCATGTTAACCAGTCACTTTAATTACGGTGAAGAAAAATATCTTAGTGACTAGTTTTTATACAGGGTGACCTTAGCCATTGGACAAACCCTGAAATCCCACGTAGGGTTACTTCTCAGGAATGCTCTGACGTTAATGTTTTTTTTAATTAGAACAAAAGATAAAAAAATATTTTTTTCGAACAAAAGTTATTTGCAACTATTCGTTGAGCATATTACCTTAGGAGCTACTAACACATACAGGCTGCTCCAAAGTAAAAATTGGTAATTTGTTAATTTCTTCGAAACCGCTACACCGGCTGTTATGATACTTTGTACACTGGTTCTAAATACCCTAATGCATATGTATCTTTCGGCTTTGTCCAATGGCTAGCGACACACTGTATACGCAAGCGACTGATCTGACCTTCCAACCTAGAGGGAAATCTAGGATTTATTGGGATTAGCCCGGTTTCCTCACGATGTTTTCCTTCACCGAAAGCGATCGGTAAATATCAAATGATATATCGTACATCAGTTCCGAAAAATTCATTGGTTTTCAAACTACAACCTCCGATTCGAAACTCGCACGCTCTTACCGCTAGGCTACCAGCGCTGTACACGATATACTGCCTTTTCGCCGAAAATTGTATTGCCGAATTTTATTTGCCAACCAACTTTTTGCAGACGTTTCATTCAGCCGAATAACTTGTACCAAATAATTATTTCGCAACCATTTCATTTCACAACCCCATAGTTGGTAAATGAAAATTGCGTACTAGGTGGGGTTAGGTTAGGTTGGATTATGTAAAGTTGGGAAATGAAATTCGCCCGAATGAAACTTGTGACCCGAATGAAAGAGTTGGTTGGCAAGTGAAATTCGGTAATACAATTTTCGGTGAAAAGGCAGAGAACCGCATGACTGTATCATAGGTGCTTAGTGTACAGCGGTTATGTCCCTATAGTCATGCATATAGGTTTTATTAATCTTGAGGTATCCAAAAATTGTTTTGGTCGACAATTTAAGCTTAAAGATGCTTGAATCGATTGGAATTGTACGATTTGTACTTTATACACTATCGTGTCGTGTACCCACGATTGCGGGGAATGTCGTATAAACAGGATGGTCAGACTATTAATAGAGATATCGTATGAGCAGTGTAACCTAGTCTAAGTATGACTACGAGGAAATGCCGCCAGCATCCTTGGCACAAGGGCCTATTTTAGATTTTTAGATTTAAGCTAGTCATAGTACCTCTGTTCTATTATGTAAATAAAGATACATGCGTGACCTGTAAAAAAAATTAAAGATATAGTATGATGATATGCTAAATAATCATTATTAGGCTTAGGACTTTTGGTAGCATACCGTGGTTCTAAAATAAATGGGATCGCAAAATTTTATGTTTTCAAAGTCAAAGTAAATATTACATGTATATTTAATTATTTATATGTAAAAATTACGTAAATGCTAGTAAATAGAATAAACAATTGGGATATGTGGTACATTTTTTTTAGTGGTACGTGTTTGGAACATTTTTTTTCTTTTACCATCGTAGAGAATGTGTATAAGTATGTTTTGCTAGATACAGATTTTTATTTAATCGAATATCAGTTTTTTTTTAGCCAGCGTCCTCTTTTGTGTGCTAACATTAAAAAGCCATGTTACCCATTGCAGTGACTTAAGTACAGAGTATGGATATGCCCATTAGCAATATAGCACTCCATCTCTCGTCTCATGCATCAGAACCCATTACTTCGTGCCATCTGAATTTCAATTCCACCCTAAAATGACATAATTATGACACTACAAAGAATGGGGAGGACATCAAACACTCAAATAATAAGACAAAGGAGGAGAATACAAAGGACGGTATTAAAAATAAACGATGGCATGAACCAGTTGAGTGTGATAGGGTAGCGATAAAATATTGTTCGATAATTGTAGGTAGATGGCAACAAAAATTCTTATCGAATTTTTTTTTGCCTCACAGTGAATTTTTGTTGCGTGTACTTGCATTAAACATTACCTAAACTACGATTTAATAATTTGGGATGTATATTTTGCTTCGTTTGATGGCCTAAAATGGAAAAGGCTTAAAGAATAACTTTCGTAACTCAGACCCAATAGTGTCTTTTCAAAATAACTGGGCTAAATCTGGATACAGATGAATAATATTCATATGAATAACAACAAGGTACAGCTGAACTGCCAAAGTGCATACGCACTTTATGAATGAATGGCATTCATCAAGTTGGTATGCAATTTTTCAGCTGTGGGTACATTCAATTATGGGTATGGATAGTAAATTAATAAAAGAAGTATAAGACTATACCACTTAAGACAAGATGATCTTTAAATTCTGAGCAATAGTATGCAAACCGGTTTTTAATTGTATGGAAAAACCGGTTATTAACAGAAATTTCATACAAATAAAAATCGGCTTGCATTTCCTAGTCCTGAATTAAATCTAAAGTATATAATTTGCTGTTTTTTTTAATGAAACATAATTCGCGAGTTAACTCATGTTTATTTTTTTTACCGTTTTCTACACCTACTTATTGTACAATAGGTAGTCACACTGGAAGTCTGCCTCCACAAGGATCGCGAAGGGTGCACTCAATACGTTGAGTACGACATCCATTAGGTATTATTGAAAATTTTAATATCAGGAATTGCTTGTTTTATTGTGGGATATGGAAGCTGAGATGGCCCGAAGATCTCTTAAAATACCTGTGTTCAATATGCTAAGTGTGGTTCTGGAAAAATTTCTACCTGCCTTTTTATTTATTATTGTTGCAAAATGCATTGGATTGGACATATCCTCAGGAAGCCAAGCACTCACCTATCCAAAGTGGGCCTGACCTGGAAGATGCCCGGAAAACGGAAACATGGTCGCCGTAAATTTACTTGGCGCCGCTCCGTAGAGTAAGAGCTGGGTGTATTGGGGATGGGGTGGGAGGTTACCCAAGCTGACCAGGACCGAAGTCAGTGGAAGAAAATGTGTTCGAACCCTACACCCAAGCAGGGGGTAACTGGATGGAAGGAAGAAGAAGATTATTATTATATTTTATTAAACAGTTGCAGTTATGTTTTGGTATAGCCCATTTTATTCACCATGGCGGGATTCCTCTTGAGACGGTCATTAGGCCCAAAAATACAAGTAGTGACAACAAAGATACCCGGCAAACTTTTTTGCGGCGTCGTGTCCTACATGTAACTGTCCAGTATTGATCCTTTTGTGTTATTATTTGACCACAGGGTGGCTTTGAAGAGCAGAGCTCGTAAAGCAATTGTTAAACAATAGATCAACATTATGGTTCAAGTGGAATCCCGTCATGGTAAATGAGATGGGGTATACTGAACATGGATGCCAAACGTCCATTCACACTTATACAAATATGAAATTTTGGATGTTATCAAGCTTAAACTTGCTCCGTATTGTTGAACCATGGGGTTCTAGCTAACTTTGACATATGGCGTAAGTATAGACAACCAATTTAACTAGGGCCCTATCGCTCAACAATCGCGGAGAGACTACCTTATTAAAAGTATTATACAGTGATCGATTGTGAGACTACTTGAAGTTCTCTATAAGCTATTTTACTATGTGCGTTACTATAAACCGTATCTATTGGTATTGATACTTCCTATATCAAGTTACCCGATATTTCGTAATAAAACTTTTAAGAGAAATTCCATTGCGAACGATTTCCTTAAGCTTATACAGTTTTTTATGTCAAAACCTCACACGACATTATAGGTACACTTTTATTATCCTTATAGTTTATAATAGTACATTACGATACAAGTGCGAAAAATAGGAAACTCGAAACGAGTGGCGATAACTTAAAACACGACTGAAGGGAGTGTTTTAAATTGACACGAGATGCGAATTACTTATTCGCACATGTATCGTACAACATTTTACAGGACCTTTAAATGTTCGACACAATAACGTAATATACTAATTTTCGCACTAGTGCTGTAAAGTAGCACCATATGTACTGTAAAATACTTTTCACCAATGTATATAATTATATAGTTTGACTCCTTATTCATAAAACTTAGTAACCTCTTACAAACCTCTCTCTGTTAACTTTGTCTCTTTCAAAAAAAAAAAATGTCTAAATGACGGATAGGGAAATTATTATTAATTGTTTGTTAAATTTGACAAAAGTTGATGAATAAAGGCAATAAATTAAGTTTAGTGATGTATTCAATCATGAAAATTTTCTTACATAAATTTCCCACTTAATTAAAATTGCATTAAACATGTTTGATGTTACCATCCGAATCCAAGCTCAATCCTGCCGTAGCTGTCAAAGCGTCATTTGTTTAATTACAGTTATCAATCAAACGGTAATTAGGTATTATAGGCACAAAGTGAATGTTGGATTCGATACAAATTGCGGAATAGACGATGAGACGGGGCTTTAGGAGAGCGATTTGGGAGTTTGATGTTCGCTCTAGGGATTGGGTGGATTTGTGTTAATTAATGAAAAGCTAATCAAGAAGTGTTCTGATTTATTTTGTAAAATGTAAGCAAGAAAATATGTGAAGCATAGAAGTAAAGCATAAAAATTGAAGCGCTGGTGGCCTAGCGGTAAGAGCGTGCGATTTGCAATCCGAAGGTCGCGGGTTCAAACCCCGGCTTGTACCAATGAGTTTTTCGGAACTTATGTACGAAATATCATTTGATATTTACCAGTCGCTTTTCGGTGAAGGAAAACATCGTGAGGAAACCGGACTAATCCCCACAAGGCCTAGTTTACCCTCTGGGTTGGAAGGTCAGATGGCAGTCGCTTTCGTAAAAACTAGTGCCTACGCCATCTTGGGATTAGTTGTCAAGCGGACCCCAGGCTCCCATGAGCCGTGGCAATATGCCGGGACAACGCTAGGAAGAAGAAGAAGAAGAAGTAAAGCATATCAGTTTTTTCATTAAAAATTTCATTCTAATAACTAAATAATGATAATTTAATGAGAAGTTACACACATTTGAGTAACTTCATTTATTTATAATAAAAATAAGTACAAATGGCGGACTTAATGCCTAAAGGCATTCTCTACCAGTCAACCATAAGTTACACACATATTATTTTATTTTTTAAATGTAAAGAAAATTACACCTCAAGAGCAAGATGTAGTGCTTAGTATAATTTTTCAAGTCGTTTTTTAACCTTTTATAAAAGTACCTAATCGTTTGATAACACACATTTATTCGGATAAAGAATAGAAAAACTTCTAATACTATTCTTATTTTCCAGTTACATAGGTACTCTTTGGTGAGAGGCCTTCTCAGTTTAATAACGTGATATACACAAAACACCTTTTTTAATACACTCAAGAATCCAATATCGCACCAATAAACCCTACAATAAAAGTTATAACCACCCGAAACCAATATGAGACCATAAACAAATTATTCGCAAAACATCGTACTCGAACGCGCCCATAAAGATATACGGAAGAAAAAATGGCCGACCGTAATAAAGAAGAACGATAAAGCGGCGAAAAAACGGGCGCCATGAATTCATCGGTATGACATTTGCTGGGAAATGGTCACGCTTATAACTTGGAAATTTCCTCCAGACATATTTTGCGGTTATAGTTTTATTGGGACGTTTTGCCGGTTTGTCGATGGGGGAGGTTATGGCCAGTTTGATTGATATATGGGCAGTTAAATTAAAAAGTATGGGGTTGATGACATGATATTGAAAGGAGTTTGGGAGAATCTGTCGTTAACTTTAAGGGCAGAAAATTGTATTGGAGATTTTCGAATGAAATTTTAAGGTTAGGGATTAGTTTCAATTTATTTTAGTTTTCAGTAACTAGTTGTATATGACTTTGTAAATGATTACACACAAATTAATAAGCAATTTCTCCTACATATAGACTACCTACAAAAAAGCCTGAAATTTCGAAATTAGAAGCTGCGAGCAAAATTTCTCAAATCTCTTTATACGCAGATATATTTGAATAATAGTTAATATAATATAGTAACTATTAAAAATAGTAGACTTAAAGTAAATGTAAATAAAAACCGAATGTATCATACTAAAGTCTACTAAAATCTGTTATTATTGACTGGTTTGTTATTTGACAAAAACAATCACCCTTGCCACTTACTTAAATTAGGCCTTTAATCTTAAATACAGATGCACACGGAATTCCGAATGGATCAGTATTAATGCAAACATCAAAATTCCTTAAAAGTTCCATCCACACACTGATTGTGTACCTTGATACGATTAATGATCATAGTCAGGGCCTGTAAATTTCATGCCGTTGACTTAAAAATGACGTAGTTTCAGATATTGACACGTAAAAAAATAATTGTTTCGTTAAATACATTGTTAAAAATAAATAAAAATATTATTTAATAAACTAACAATCTATTATTTATACGAGTGACAATAAGATGAACGTCAGTTAGATGTTTCTGTACTGATTGTCAAGTATCTTTATCAGATTATTATTACGAAAATACTAATTGGCCATGTACGGGCCCTGATCATAGTACACTCAAATTTAAGTCAACACATGTACTTATATTCGGAATGCATCGTACTAATCCCAACAGCTACCATAATTCCTTTGAATGGCACGACTACTGATATATTTGTTATGTCACAAAAACTATGATGCCACATTACTTAAATTAGATCCTTCAAATTAAAAAAATATAAAAATTCCTTTAAAGTTCGATCCACATACTAGCAGATTTTTTACATTATAAGACAACCTGTTTATTTATCCTGGCTCGTACCAATGAGTTTTTCGGAACTCATGTACGGAATATCATTTTGATATTTACCACTAGCTTTTCGGTGAAGGAAAACATCGTGAGGAAACCTGCGAAGAAATTCAAAGGTGTATGTCAAGTCCCCAATCCGCATTGGGCTAGCGTGGGGACTATGGCCCGAGCCCTCTCGCGCCTGTGCCCAGCAGTGGGACGTAGTGGGAGGCTGAATTATTATTATTATTCTCTTTATTCATTTAATGTCTTAGATTAGGATTTTTTATAATATGGATATAAAAGTAAAATATAAAAACACTTACAAAACAATACAAAAAATATAAACACATTATAAAAAAACCTAACCTAGGGTGCCGCCAGCAGCGGGGCAAGGCCCAAGCTGCCGGTGGTCAGGGCCGCAGAGAGAGGAACCGCCGCACTATCCGCGCCGTGCTCAAGATCACCGCCTTCTGCATCTGACCCTTGATCCAACCACCTAGCGAGAGTCTCTCAAGGTGTTGTTCGAGACTCTTCGCTATGAGACCGTTCGCTGAAACGACTATCGGGACAATGATCGTCGAATCAACATCCCACATGGCGGTTATCTCGTGAGCCAAGTCTAGGTACTTACTGGATTTGTCCTTCTCGGCTTTCACGAGATTCTCGTCATGGGGGATGGTGATGTCGACGAGCACGGCCCGGCGTTGCGATCGATCTATTATCACAATGTCAGGCTTATTGGCTACAATAGTCCTGTCAGTGATAATAGATCGATCCCAATAGAGCGTGGCACGACCATTTTCGAGAACTGGCGCAGGTGAGTACTTGTAGTACGGTACTTCGCGGTCCACAAGGCCGTATAGAAGAGCAAGTTGCTGGTGAATAATCCTGGCTACGAGATTATGTCTGTGCAAGTACTCGCCGTTAGCAAGATGAGAACAACCGGAAATGATATGCCTGAGTGACTCACCGGGACGGCGGCATGCCCGACAAATGTCGACCGTACCGTCCTTCAGGATATATTTCCGATAGTTGTTCGTCATCATAACTTCGTCCGCAATTGCACAGGCAAAACCCTCGGTTTCTCCGAAGAGGTCCCCGAATCGTAACCAAGTTTATTATTATTTATAAGACAATGAATGACCATTAGTGTACTCAAATATAGTAGGTTTTTCAACTCAAAGTCAACATATATGCCTAATTTGGAATGCATCATACTAATCCAAACTGATAGCAAGATTCCTTAAAATGGCTCGACCACTGATTGATTTCTTAATAACGCGTTGTGTTATCAGACGCAAGAGGATAGCCTCTCTGCTGGGACGAGTGAGAGGCAGCAATAACATCATCCTGAGGATGGTTGCTGGACGCCTCGACTGCCTTATATTTAGGCATTGGTTTCAAATTGTAACAGGCAGTACAAAATAATTAAGTAGGTATCTATTTAAATGTCAACTTTTAATGTTATAGTAAATAAGTAGGAATGTTGCAATTAGACTAACACTTAGTTTAAAGGTTTCCTAGTTTAAGTAATACTATTTAAGTAATAAATTAAATTATTATTATAACAAAAAACAATGCTGCTACTTAGTTTAATAAGGGCTTTCTACTTACATTTCGAATGGTAAAGTATTAATCGAAACTGTAAAATTCTATAAAAAAACGATCCTCATACTGATTGATTAGTTACTTGTGACAATATTAATGCTCATAGTACAATCAACTTAGTAGGCTTTTCAACTCGAAGTGAACACATATGCCTAAATCCCGAATACATCATACTAATCCAAACAGCAAGCAATATTGATTTACTAATTCAGATAAACAATGATACTACCTACTTAAATTAGACCTTTCATCTTACACGCCACACACACACACACACACCACACAGCCAGTGGATGTCATTCCAGATCTAGAGCAGAGCCCAACTGGGGAAGTACCTCCACCTTACAGAAAACCGCAGCCAAATAACACTAGACCCTACTCATAGTGTTGTGTTCCTGCCGGTGAGTAAGGTTGCCAGGGCTCATCGAGGCGGGGCGGGTTTAGGGTCGGCAACGCGTATGTAACTCCTCTGGAGTTGCAGGCGTACATAGGCTACGGAGACTGCTTACCATCAGGCGGGCCGTATGCTTGTTTGCCACCGACGTAGTATTAAAAAAAAAACACGCACCTAAATTCCGAATCAGTATTAATCCAAACTACAAAATTCCTTTTAAGTCCAATCCACACACTGACTGATTTTTTACACGAGACAACTGATAATAATATAATACTCAACTTACATGTGCCGAAATCCGAATGCATCATCATCAACCAAAACAATAACGCTACTTTTTTAATAAGGTATTTTAACTTACATGCAAATGCGCTTGAATTTACGAATGGCTCAGTATTAATCCAAACTATCAATAAAACCCCTTAAAAAGCATCTCCGCACGATTAATTGATTTGCTACATGACTAAACTACACTTACAGCGTTTGGACTAAAATTCAACACATGTGCCTGAATTCCGAATACATCATACTAATCCAAACAGCAAGCAAAATTCCTCAAAACGGCACGACCACTGATTGATTTATTCGCGTCCGCGCGCACCGACAGTCTAATTGCGCGCATAATTCATGTCTAATTGTAATCTTGTGTATTATCGGATTGTAGCAGGTGAGGCATTGTCTGCTTTGATTTTATGTGTGATGAATGTCGTTTTGGAATTGTGTATATTGTTTTGTTTATAAAGACTTTGACTTTGCATATTTTATTAAAAAGTTAAACTTTATAGCCGTTTCTAAAATTAATTGAAGAATCAACTGAATTTAAGTCAAGAAGCATTAATATATTCTTAGGTAAACATTATTTTAAGCTAAAGATATTCTTATAATTTTTGACAAATGACGAATTTTTGACGATCGGTTTGGCCTAGTGGGTACCCTGCCTACGAAGCTGATGGTCCTGGGTTCAAATCCTTGTAAGGGCATTTATTCGTGTGATGAGCATGGATATTTGTTGTTGGGTGTTTTCTATGTATTTAAGTATTTATAAATATTTATATATTATATATATCGTTGTCTAAGTACCCTCAACACAAGCCTTATTGAGCTTACTGTAGGACTTAGTCAATTTGTGTAATAATGTCCTATAATATTTATTTATTTATAATAATTTTGGTTCGAAGATTAATTAGTTAAATAAATAAAAATGATATTAATTATGACAGATAATTTATCAGAACACGATGAAGACCGAATGAATTGGACGATAAAAACTTGAAAAGGAGCTCAGAAGCAGAATTATATGATACAATAAGGATAAACGTTGAGACAAATATAGTGAAAGTGAGAGGCAATAAACTGTATTTTAAATCATTTCCTTTAAAACTATTGAAAAGCCGATGTACACAGGTGTCATAGATTACAATATTAATTAAGACGAACTTAATACAAACGTCACAGCGAATGTCCATCCTCCTCCACAATGAATCACCCTGTAACAAAGGAGATGGCGTATTGATTATGTACAGGATGCAGCTAATGATTAATGACGAGCCTAATGCGTTTAGGATGTGCCCACTGATTAATATGGCCGATTGATAAGGGATGAACATATAGATATTATTTACATTTGGAAAATTGTTCCTGTCTGCCTGTCTCGCTTGAATAGACATCTCTACTCAAATATTCCAGTTGCACTTATTTATTATTTCTAGCCTCTATTTTACTGAATTAATTTTGTGATATCTGGGAGACCGAGCTTTACTATGAAAACATAAAAGAACTCAAAAATGCGCATTTTCCCAGAGATTAGACCGAGGTAGATCGATTTTTTGCCCCCGAAAACCTGCATATAGCAAATTTCATCTAATTCGTTAGAGCCGTTTCCGGGATTCCCGAAATATATTATAAGGTGCACAACTGCATAAAACTGCACAAGTGCATAAAATAAAAATAAAAAATAAAACCTGCAACTTAATTTTAAACATAAGAAAAATAAAAAAATAAACTAAAGATACATTCTTTGGTACAGGGACCTTATATATATATACTCGTATATATACAAGAATTGCTCGTTTAAATGTATAAGAATTTGCAAGTGACGCCCTGCTATGGCGGGCTGGTATCTCGGGAGTCGCGGGTTTGCCCGAACCGGTGAATTTTTCGTTCAACTACATATTTCCGAATCAATTTAACTAAATTAAACCATTACTATAATTTCCCGTTGTCCTGTAATCACTAGGTTCAACGAATAATTTTAGTTAAGTACCTACCAATTGTAAAGAATGTAAAATATAGGCATAGGTTAGGTTAGCATATAGGTCTATATTACGGCTAGTCCCGAAGGAATTCTTATTTACTTATTGAAATTACATATTTCTTGTTTGTTTTGCTTAAGCTCTATCAGAAATAAAATTAATAAATCGCACATTCAGAATTTAGATCTTAAATATTCCCACTTAATTTGAACATTGAAACACTTGCTTCGAACCAAAAATTATCCATGTACCGCACCATTTGTATTGGCAACGTGTGTTCAGACCAATCTGTTATATCGAGCAAGTAAATGGATAGATTCGTTGCCGTAAATCCAACCAACTACAGTTCAAAATCTCCCTAGAGTAATAGTTCAAAAACGAACTTGAATATTTTTAAAATTATGTAGTTCTACAGTGGTATCATGGTCGCATTTTTATCACCTGTCATGTCATGCGTCACTTTTGCACTTACATACTTGTTAGAACGTGACAGGCATGGTGACAAATGATAAAGAGCCGACCATATTAGCCCTACTGAGGCAAACATTTTTATAAATGGAATGGAATAAATACGAGTAAATGAAAAAATTAAACCAAGTATGGAAGATAGAATTCAGGATAATCTCAAAAGTATAGGTACCTACTTACTTAAATATTATAATTGCACTGCAAAACTGCATTCTACTGTGCAAATCAGAATTTTTTTAAGGACGTTTTTTTTGAAAGGGTAAGAAAAATACGTGATTCACTACAGTTTAAATTAGACAATTACAAGATAAATATGAGTAAGTATATTAGTATTGAATAATGATACATAACTTGTTTATTACTTTAACCTGCTTTTGCCGCATCTATCCAAAACCGTCTCGCTCGCACTATATCGTTTGATTTATGCATTTCGTTCGATGAGTTATTCGCCCCTCGTAGCACTGTGCGATAACTTGCATCACTATTGTTCTAGCATTTGTTTTGTATGTTAAATTATTTTAAAATTATTGTGGTGGTCTTCATTTAGTTGTGGGCATTTTTACTTTATTTTTCTACTGAAAAGAAAATACAGTGAGTTTAGCTGTACTTGGGGCTAAGTAGTTTTCAGTTAAATTATTCAATGAATTTCAAGAATCGATTCGTTGATATTTATTAAGTAGTGTTAATAATAGGTGACCAGCAAGTTGATCGGATCTCAAAGGACTAATAAGGCTTTAATTACTGAAATTAGAAATTTATTTTGATATTATATTTCTTTCAAAAATAGACTAGATCATTTTAGAACATTGACAAGTGCTTAAATAAACACAAGTGCTGCGATATACACGCATCAGCTTCAAGAGCTGCTAGTGTATCAAATAAAATAATAAATAATAATAATAATACAATACTTCGATATAAAATGGAAGGGATCGTTTGACCACAGGAAGGCTTAGTACACTATCAAGCCAATTCCAACAATATAATGCGATTCTGATCTAACATGGATCTGACATCTCAACCTGCTGAATTGCGCATTAAGTCAACTTTAAACAAAAAAAAAAAACACTTTTTACTATGACAGATCCGTACCCCTAGTGTAAATTTAATCGACATCATAACGTGACGAACGCGTTTGCGTTAAGTCTCATTTTGTATAGGATTTTGAGTTTCCAAAACGTCCCGCTTGGCGCGCTCTTTCTAAATCCAATACAAAATGAGACTAAACGCAAACGCGTACGTCACGTTTCGAAATCGAATTTATTTACACTAGGGGTACAGTATCATATTGAAACGGCACTTTTGACACTGCCAGATCAGACTCATATTTAAATGAGATATAATAACTAAAACTCGAATTGGCCTGTTAGTAACATATCGCAAACTCGCCCATTACTTTCGCCCTGTCACCAAGCTATCGGCCCACGGACATGTTTAGACAAGTTCATTTTCTATAATCAGCCCATAAATTTGCAGCGGGCAGAGATGAGTGGGGTAGGTCGTCGTGAAACTTTTGGCTTAGTGTTAACGTGGAGCTATATACATAAAACTAATATAAGTAAATAAATATATAGTCCTCCACATCGATTTCAAAGACGGCGACCTTAACAATCAAGGGTTTTTCCTCTTATGAGCTCTTATGTGGCTGGCCAGTCCAAACTTGCTCTTAAACACCCTTTCACATTCACAACAGTATACACCGTGTTTTTTTTTATTTGCGTTAATTTCAAGGGTGCATTCCTGAGCTTAAATTAAGTAACTTTCTCAAAGACACCGGTATTCTAATTAACTCCATTTCGGAGATAATCAATATTTTATTTTTATCTTATAAAGCTCTTACGAGTGTGTACACTTACCTTAGGGCCCGTTCACATATTGATTAGTATTTAGTACGGGTTAATACATTTGCTACTAAACGTACGTACTATCTCGGACGATCGATGTTCGAAATGACATTGACATGTCACAGTTTTCAATTGTTTGATTGAGATAAATGTAATGCCCGTGCAACAACAACGCTATGTGCAACATTTAATTACTTTTTATAACAAAAAAAATGTTTAATTTTTTTTTTTTTGTAAAATTAACTGTCATGTCGTTTTCTTAAACGTACTTACCAATACCCCGAAGTTAACGGAATTCAATAAAAACACGGTGTAGTTGACCGGCCGTGTTGTATATATACACGTATGAGGGCTTAGGTCTAGCTTTGTGTAGTTGGCGTTTTACGTCTAATGTCGCGAGGCGGTTTTCCTCAAACGACTTAGTAGATTCGAAGATGGTAGACCGCCAAGATGACCGTTTCGCAGCGAGCTTCTCCTGGTGGCGCTTAAGCACGTCCTCATATCGAAGGTGCAAATAAATACCCAGGCTACAAATAGTACCTACCTAATCAGACTCCAATACCAACCTCAGGCCCCTTTTCCACTTTTTGTCGTTAACATGCACGTCTAAAACCCCCTTTATCTTGTTATCAACTGTCACCCATTGCGACCCTTTCTTTCCAAATTTCCACTCCAAAACAACCTAACTGAATACCAAAACACCGCAACATAAGCCCTTATGCATTTTGGAGTTGAGTAGGCGTGTTAACTTCGAAAGATCTTATCTCATATGAAAATGGTTGTGATATACGTCGTTTTCGTATTGTGTGGTTACAGTAGCTCGCTAATAGGGGGGCCCCCCTCGAAATCTTCTACGGATGGATGTTCTAATATTCAAATGGGATACGGAACTATTATTGTTGGAGCCA
Organism: Cydia pomonella; assembly: GCF_033807575.1. NCBI lineage: Eukaryota > Metazoa > Arthropoda > Insecta > Lepidoptera > Tortricidae > Cydia > Cydia pomonella. The sequence goes on along the minus strand of NC_084722.1, from coordinate 15,396,574 downwards.
CTGTCGATATGAGGTGGCGTGACAGGTTTTGATACTTGCGTACAGCTAGAGTTCTGTTATTTTCCTTAGTTTGTTGCTATATTTTCCTTTTGGATTCTTTTAAGATATTATTGCTACGGCATCAACACCGCCGCTGTGTCTGTCAATTTCCTTGACGAAATGAGTGAGAAATTGATATGATATCTATTGATCGCGGAAGTATTGGGACAGCGAATTTCACCCATCTTATGGAATCATCATCATAAATTTAAGAGCTGCGCTCTTGTCGGTGAAGTAATCTCCAGGTATGCCTTTCATTGGCCTCTTCCTTGACGGCCTGATACGACACGACGTTCACCTTATCCTTCACTTGATCCATGTATGCCCTTCTTGGCTTTCCTCTATTTCTCCTTCCTTCTACTTTCCCTTCTATGATGGTCTTGATGAATTCATCGTGTCGTAACAGATGTCCTAACATGTTTCCTCTTCTACTTTCGATAGTTCTCAATAGGCACCGCTTTTCTCGAACTCTATTTAAGACCTCCTCGTTGGTTACTTTTTCTGTCCAGCTTATTTTCTCCATACGCCGCCAGCACCACATTTCAAAAGCTTCAAGGCGTTTTGTGTCTCGTGGAAGCATCGTCCACGTTATAACTCCAATCGTCATCGTCAATCGTAATCGTCGTCGTCAACTCGTTATCGTCATCTTATGGAGGGAATTTTAAGATTTTTAGAGTCATAATGTACAAAAACTGAAGATATATCGATATTATGTTGAGCAAACCTCAATAACCGTAAAAACGATCGTATTATCTTTTACCGACGCTAACTCAATTGGCTCTCTGTCCGGCGCCGTAGATGCCTTAGAATATTTAGTAGGTACCCTATTTTCTATTTTGTTTTGCTACAGAATATGTTCCTGTTTGACACCGCTCGCCCGAGCTGCGAGCTGCGTTACTCCCGTATTCTCAAACTTTCACTTCCTGCTCAGCTGCTCGCCATACTGGTTTCATGACTAATTCCTTCTCTGTCCAGGCGAGTCGTCTCTGGAATTCGCTCCCTCTCAACATAAGACAAACCCCGAGCTTTGCTTTCAAAAGGTTGCTTCATAAACATCTTCTGAAATAAGAGTATAAGTAGTATCCATCGTAGTATATGTTAATATGTATGTGTGAAGTCTGTAGTAGTATATTAAATATATATTATTATATTTTTATTTATGTAATGTGTATGTAGTTTATTATGTTTTTCATTGTATGCAATAGTGCCTAATTCAATTCATTTACTTTTGTTCTTGCACCATTTTTATAACTTCTCCGTTTAGCCCTATGGTTGACTGGTAAATAATGTCTTTAGGCATTAAATCCGCCATTAGTATTTTTATATTGCACAATAAAAGTTAAATAACGAAGGGATTCATGTGTGCTTTGTTGCTGTTACCTGCCCTGACTCTTTTCTTGCTGTAACATGCTGAAATGCCATTCCGTAGCACTTTATTATTTATACGTATCTCTATTTCTTTTTTCATTAGGCGTTTTATCATGTAATAACTCTCAACTTAAACGAAAACTTCACATGTCATATCACAGAACTGTCGCGCAAGTACCAAGGTGGCTGGTTCGCGGCAACTTCTTTGCATACTTCCCCGAACGTGTCGGTGCGCGATACGTCACTTATATTGTCTGCCTACACATATTGCTTGCTAGGGATGGTCACTGTATATTACTGTTGTATCGATATTACGCTTATTTTGTACGTTGTTTTGTTTCGAAGTGTTGGTAGCTCAGTGATAAGGCGTTCGGTGTTTAAATCGCAAGTTCCCTCCCTTGACTCCCCATTTGTGAGGCACTGGTTATCGTTGCATGCACGAGTGTCTCAAAAATGGTTATTTATTATATCTTTGATACAGGAGGCAAACGAGCAGACGGATCACCTGATGGTAGGCGATTACCAACGCCCATGGACACCTGCAACACCAGAGGGGTTGTAAGTGGCCGGCCTTTCAAATGGGAGTATGCTCTTTTCTTGAAGGTCGTATTGGTCCGGAAATACCACAGGCGGTTCATTCCAGTTTACTCGTAGCTGTGGTAGCTGAGTTTGGGCCTCATTAGCATATATAAGTTCCACGTCCGGGCTTGGACTCCGCTCTGATTGTCCCTATCCCTACATCAGCTTAATGCGGAAAACCTTTGGATCTCTTTCCAGATCCATACGTGGGACGCCCCATAAGTCGACCACAACTAGAGCGACCAAGTTGACAGATACCTGAACGCAAACTGGAAGGAAATTGCACAAGACAGGGCGCGCTGGAGCCAACTCGTATCAGAGATCAAGACCCACTTTGGGTCGGTAAGCCAACGGAGTAAGTAAGTAGTAGTAAGTAGTTTCCAATACTCGTACTATATCGAATATAGTTAATGTCGATAATATTATTTTTACAATGTAGTAGCAATATATAGGCCTAGCGGTAAGAGCGTGCGACTTACAATCCGGAGGTCGCGGGTTCAAACCCCGGCTCGTACCAATGACTTTTTCGGAACTTATGTACGAAATATCATTTGATATTTACCATCAGTCGCTTTTCGGTGAAGGAAAACATCGTGAGAAAACCGGACTAATCCCAACAAGGCCTAGTTTACCTTCTGGGTTGGAAGGTCAGATGGCAGTCGCTTTCGTAAAAACTAGTGCCTACGCCAAATCTTGGGATTAGTTGACCCCAGGTTCCCATGAGCCGTGGCAAAACGTCAGGACAACGCGAGGAGGAAGAAAAAGAAGACAATATATTAAGTTATGCTATGCAGTTTGGCAGGTAAGTGATCATAGCCGATGTAACTTTCCTTTTATAAATAAAAAAAAAAAAAAAAAATAACCCTTCTATCGACTTTTCCCCTCCCTACCACTAAGCGAGATATATCAGCTCACTTCATTTATTCGCATACCGTATCTTTTGTTTGCTATATTTTTGACAAGTACAAAGCGGAATCTGCGCGTGTCATACGTTTGACAGACGAGTGGGGGTACGGGGGGGTGCTAAGTTGTTATTAAGTACTGCACTTGGGTTTGAATGTACATTGTAGTGTATTGGATTGTCTATGTGGGATGTGTGTGGAATAAGAACTCTAGTGTTGTTAGTCTGAAAAAAAAAACGGCTCGGCTAAATATAAATACTCAGTCCAGGGGAGTAGGGGGGGGGGCGTAAAGCTAAGAAATTAGAAATAGACAAAAGATTTGACCACGCGAAACTTGCGATGGAAGAAATGGCCATCGCGTGGGTTTTTATCTTTTATCTCAATTACTATGAAATTATATTCTACAATTTTATTAATCAGATCCCTACGTAGTAAAAAGCGTTGGTGGCCGAGCGGTAAGAGCTTGCGACTTTCAATCTGGAGGTTGTAGGTTCAACCCCGGCCCGTGCCAATGAGTTTTTCGTTTTTTTTTTTATATTTGGGGACAATCTTACAGAAATTGACTTAGCCCTAAAGTACGCAAACATTGTACTTTGGGTACTAGGCGACAATGTACATATTACGTATATAAATAAATACACACCACTGACCAGTACCCCTAGTGTAAATAAATTCGATTTCGAAACGTGACGTACGCGTTTGCGTTTAGTCTCATTTTGTATTGGATTTAGAAAGAGCGCGCCAAGCGGGACGTTTTGGAAACTCAAAATCCTATACAAAATGAGACTTAACGCAAACGCGTTCGTCGCGTTATGATGTCGATCAAATTTACACTAGGGGTACAGTTTCCCTCTGTGATTCGATTCGCTTCTGTCTACCGTATATATTTTCCGTGTACGTAATTTTAATTTCATTAGCAACTGCTATTTCCATGAAAATTAATTAATCAATTAAAATGAATAAAAAATCAATACAAAAATGTGTCAATGGTCATTCTCTGTTGACGAATCCTGAGGTGGATGAGCTTTCTGTAATACGACTAAGCCTGAGCTGTGGATCTCATGGTATGCAATTTGTAAATGGTCATTCTCTGTTGACGACACCTGAGGTGGATGAGCTTTCTGTAATACGACTAAGCCTGAGCTGTGGATCTGATGGTATGCAAATTTTTTGGTTAAGTATTTTTTTAATACATATTAGACTTAAATCGACCTGATGCATATAACTGCGTCGAAATATCGGGAGCTTAAAAACAATATAAAAGGTTATCACGGTCCATATCCCGGTCGATTTAAGTCTAGTGAAACTAACCATGAATCATTCAAATCTATTTTATATAAAAAAAAATCTTGTGTCTTATTTTATTTATGCAGGATGACCTTAGCCATTGAACAAACCCTGCAATCCCACGTAGGATTACTTCTCAGGAATGCTGTGACGTTAATATTTTTTTAATTAGAACAAAAGATAAAATAAAAAAAATCGAACAATAGTTATTTGCAATAATCGACAACAAAAAGAAACACACTGTGTTAATCTTTGGCAGTGTTTTTGACAATTTGTTCTAAATATTTGATAATGATGACATTTTTCAAAAGTCAGAATATCAAAAAAAGAAAAAGATAATCAAAAAGGTCGAAGAAGGTTCCATACTATTCTTTGAGGATATTACCTTAGGAGCTACTAACCCATACAGACTGCTCCAAAGTAAAAAATGGGAATTTGTTAATTTCTTCGAAACCGCTTCACCGGTTGTTATGATACTTTGTACACTGATTCTAAATACCCTATGCATATGTACATTTCGGCTTTGTCCAATGGCTAGGGACACACTGTATACAAAAACTACAATTTTGCGTTAAGCGCCCTCTAAATGTTTTAACTTGAATTAGAATAAAATAATGTATAATGTACGAAATTATAGAAACATTAAAAGCTGGTTCACATTACGTACTCGTAGTGTACGTTAAGTGTGTGTTTGTCATAAAGATACGGGGGCGCCCGATCCGAAGTGATAATATGCTCTTAACTACATATTTGAATGGTCGGCGTTATGCCAAGGTGCCCGAAGAATAATATACCACAGGCCAAAAGTATGGAAATGCGATGCAATTCATGCGCGGATCACTTTGTTTGATATATGTAATTATTTATAATCAGATTATCATTAGTCATAATTCTGAAACCGTTTACTTTTCAGGATTTTCGTAAGGTTATCCTATAGATAGGTTAGGTTAGGTTTGTTTCATGCCAATCCTGAAAATGTAGGCGTTTCGGAGAAAAACCAAATTATGACTAACGAAAATGCGGACAAACAATACATTATGACTTAAAACTCTATGGGAAATAATAGACACCCGATTAATGCGATTGATTTCAAAAAATTGCGATCATGATACCGCCGCAGTAGGGCTAAGATGATTGAATCTTTATCATTTGTCACCATGCCTGTCACATTCAAACAAGTATGTGTATGGAAGCGCGAAAGTGACGGGCACTACTTATTGACAATTAGAAAACAATATTGTAAAAATAATAAATTAAAAGTAAATTACTTAACTTAATATATATATGTAGGTTTGTAATCTTTTGTGGCTTATATAAGTGTGTATTTTGTATTTTTTCTAACCCTAACCTAAGATAAATAAAGGAAATAATAAAAACATGAGATATTAAAGAAAGCAACGATGTTTCCATACTTTTTAGATTATGATTATGGGGTGGTCTGATTTGATTTCGTCTTTATCAGGAGATAAGAAACTACAAGTAGTTATAAATCGCTTTATTTCTGAAAACTTCTTTGCGTACCACAAAATTACAATACTCTATAACATGATTTAAATATAATGTGATTATGTAGAAACAAAGTTTTCTCATAGAATGACAGTGTCATTATGTAAACCTGCCAGCTGGAGTAACTTACCTAGTGGTTTTGTCTTAACTACAGTAACGGACCCGGGTACGTCCTTAAACTACGTCCACAAGAGAGGTATGGGCATTGTGAATGTCATCTCGCTTTGTGTGGTAGGGCACAGCACAGCGGATGTCATTCCAGATCCAGAGCAGAGCCCAACTGGGGAAGTACTTCCACCTTACAGAAAACCGCAGCCAAATAACACTAGACCCTACTCATAGTGTTGTGTTCCTGCCGGTGAGTAAGGTTACCAGAGCTCAACAAGGGGATGGAGGGGTGTTAGGGGCGGCAAAGCACTTGTAACTCCTCTGGAGTTGCAGGCGTACACAGGCTACGGAGACTGCTTACCATCAGGCGGGCCGTATGCTTGTTTGCCACCGACGTAGTATTAAAAAAAGTCAGAGAGAAATTTTCCAAAATTTTTAATTGTGATTATTTATTATAATATAACATATGGTTACATACAGCATGCAACCATCCCCCGTCGCCCCAAGCCGACATAATTTGATTAATTTCCGACTGAGACAAAATGTGCACTAATTAAAACTAGTGTAAGTGGCTGGCGCGATAAGAACAGTTTGAGAACGTTTGACGTGGCATCGGATTTCCTTACGTATTACATGTTCACTAAATACAGGTACCACTAATAATATTGTTGCTAACGTTTTAGTATAAAATAGTACATTTCGATGCTAGTGCGGAAAGTATGTCATTTCAGCCACGTGTATTTACGCCGAACGACGTTTTTTAATATAAGTAGTTACGAAAAAATGAGAAAAACAACAAGTACTTTTTTTATGCATGTTCTATAAGACAGAAACAATTGTAAATATAAAATATTATAGGTACTATTATTACCTAAGTATCGTTATTTACGATTATTTGTGTGTCTTATATTTAAATTGTATGAAAACAATATCGAATGTTGCCTTTGGAAACTTAAAACATTCTTGGAGTAAGAAAACACGCCTCTGCTTTGACAGGCGTTTCGGCAGCTATTCCGTTCCATTCCGACAACTTATTAAGAGCGGTTTTTCAATATTCAATATTAAAAAATAAACGTGTTATAATGATGAAGAGGTAAGTAATAATATATGAAAAATGTATAAGTAAATTGTTAAAATTGTAAGAAACAGATGTCATCTTCAATTTCTTCATTTTGCTCCAATTTTAATGCGAATTTATGTATGAGGATCTGAAAGGCCTGACACAAATCCGTAATCGAAATTATAAAAAACGGCACCCATCTGGAATTTCCACAATTTTTATTCAATCGCGTCCAAAGTTAAATGAATGTCTATGAATCTACTCGATAGAGATTTGGCGAACCGCGAGAACTAATTTCGGGGCGAACTACTAGTTTATTTCGACTAACGTCGCACCCTAATCCGTCGCACATCCCACCATAGGTGCTCCACAAAATTTCCTCGAGCGGTATCACAAAGTTGACTTTGACAAGAAATTAGTGAGTTCAGTTGACACATTCAATTTGGAGAAAACGTAATAGTGTACGAATAATTTGGAAACTTCAGTAACCGCTAATAGTGGTTTAATGTCGAGGTATTGAATGACGAACTTTGTTTTGAATTTAGACGCGAAGTGTGTACGTTATCTCGGTTACATCCATTAAAACATAGGCATAATTCCAAAAAGAAATATTATATTTCTCTAGTATAGATTTTCTGAGAAGCGCTGGTGGCCTAGGAAGCGCTGGTGGCCTAGCGGTAAGAGCGTGTGACTTGCAATCTAGAGGTCGTGGGAACCCCGGCTCGTACCAATGAATTTTTCGGAACTTATGTACCTCTAAGTTATGTGCGAAATATCATTTGATATTTACCAGTCGCTTTTCGGTGAAGGAAAACATCGTGAGGAAACCGGACTAATCCCAACAAGGCCTAGTTTACCCTCTGGGTTGGAAGGGCAGATGGCAGTCGCTTTCGTAAAAACTAGTGCCTACGCCAAATCTTGGGATTAGTTTTCAAGCGGACCCCAGGCTCCCATGAGCCGTGGCAAAATGCCGGGAGTTGGGAAGAAGAAGTATAAATTTTCTGAAATGATTTTTACGCCTAAGGCCTAAATCTGTTTAAGAAAAGCTTTTGTTTATTTTATGCGAGCGGTCGGTTCCCGTGTTAGGCACTTGGCTAAGCAACAATGTCGTTTAAAAAGCAACTGTATCCTGATAGTATTAAGGTTCAAATCTACGTAACAGCTCATAAGATAACATGTTTTGGTAATGTAGGACGATCGACTACCTCAATGTAGGCCTGATATTATTACATAGATTTGAACCTTAATACTATCATGATACAGTTATATATTTATTTATTTAAACTTTATTGCACACACATAAAGAAAGATGTACAAATGGCGATCTTAATGCCAAAAGGCATTCTCTACCTGTCAAAGATAGACGAATACATATAATTATGTATATATACATAAATAAATAAATAAATAAATATTATAGGACATTAGTACACAAATTGACTAAGTCCCACAGTAAGCTCAATAAGGCTTGTGTTGAGGGTACTTAGACAACGATATATATAATATATAAATATTTATAAATACTTAAATACATAGAAAACACCCATGACTCAGGAACAAATATCCATGCTCATCACACGAATAAATGCCCTTACCAGGATTTGAACCTGGGACCATCGCCTTCGTAGGCGGAGTCACTACCCACTAGGCCAAACTGGTCGTCAACACTTAAGTTTTAACATATTTTTTATTGCCACGCGAAAGGACCCCCAGGATCGCGCAAAGTGGAGAAAAGCAAGTAAAGCGGATTTGTGTAATGAGCATGGATATTTGTTCGTGAGTCATGGGTGTTTTCCATATATTTAAGTACCTATTTATATATACCTACAACACAAACCTTATCGAGCTTGGGATTGGGACTTAGTCAACTGTTGACTGTGTTAATACAAACTTCATAAAATATTTTTCATGCATGTACCCTATTCTTGCCTAGTAAGCATTCTCCTTGCTCCTTCAATGTGTCAAAATCCTTCACCAAAATAGTTCATATTTCCAAAAACTCGACAATATCCCAACCCCCCATTTCCTAAGTGTGTCATATATCTACGAATGCGTGTTATTGTAATATTGTAAACATATTTCAGCGGGAATGCGCCACTGTCGTTTTCGACGACATTTGTATTCATTTGCCATATATTTTGAGACGATGGCGGCGGATTTTCGATTTGCGCTTTTTTATGGTTTTCGCAAGGTGTTTTGGGAAAGCTCTCTGTTAATGGGTGGGGTGTGAACCATTTTTTGGGGTGTTAGATATTAAACATGTTGATCTACAAAATTGGAAAAATCTGCTGGTGAATACGTTTGCTGCCAGCGATCGTATGCGCTTTTAGCTCCATACGTATTTTCACGTATTATCGGCTACGCTCGTAGATCGTCGCTCGCGCTGGCACTGAATGTATTTAGTAGTTTATTAACCAAGGGATGAAAGGCACTCACTTGCCGAGTTAGTTTGGCGCTGGAACGCAGTGAGAGAGCCAATAGTCCGAGACTGAAATAGTTCCTTTCATCCGAGTTATACACTCTACTTTTCATTTCGAATACGAGGAATGTAAAATACATTGTTTTTTTCACTTGACTAAATATTCTTTTGTAGCCATTCAAAGTGACGTTTTCATTTGAAGAAACGTCACATTTGACACTGATATATCCAATCCATATCATATCTAGTCCTATCATATCTAGTCCTATCATATCTAGATTTGACGTAAAGTTTGAATCTGGCCGTTAATGAGTGACAGAGTGAAAATATGCTATTTATAACATATCCCCAATTTTCAAAGGGCCAAATGCAGGGTCACTCCAGACTAGGCTAGGAGGCCGTTACACAGTGACAGGGAATTTCCTTACTGTATCAGCATCTAGTCGATATCATTTATTTATTTGAAACATAATACACAGCTTTACAGACGAAAGCAAAGCACTGTACATTTCAGATTGTAAAATAGGATTACATAATAGGAAAGACAGATCACAATCCACTTTCGTCCATCACCTCACAATACCGCAGACACATCTGATACACAGCCATCCATCGACTTGCAAACACATCACAATCTGGTGCCCATGACACAATCCCAGCTCAACAAGTCAACAGCCTTAGAGCCCGCACAGCTGGGGAGTTTCTATGTGCTACAGTGCGTGTAATTGGGACTGCCAAAGGCTTGTGACTTCGCGGTCGTAGGAGATTTTTGGGCACAAATGGAATGAGTCTAACAGTTCTTCTTACCAACTTAGGAGAGTCTGTCTCGCCACGTTAAATTCCACATGCTGTCACCAGGAGATTGTAATTGCGCCTCACTGCAAGTGAATTAAAAACTTATGATCCTAACAAGTACTTGGTCGGATATATATAATGATATAGATATATATATATATATATATAATGCTACAATCATGACGTCACAACCCTTACAATGCTCACAGCGGGCCATATATTCTCGCCGCAATTTTATATCGACAACGCATCCAACTTTACGGCTGTCTTTATTACTTTTTATGGCGTTTGTCATATTCCCCCCAAGGAACGGCGATATTTAAATGGCCCGATTTATATGAATCGAAGACGATGGAATTTAATGGGTTTTTAAAGGTTGAAGTGAATGTTGGTGCCGATGGTGAATTTTGATGGCGTTTGAGATTGCCGTACACCTTACTTTTACAAGATTTGCACATGTTTTTCGTGAAAACGCGTTTTCCCTAGTTAAAACTAGTATCGCCACGGTGAAAACGCGTTTTCACTAGTTAAAACTAGTTTTTGCAAGGGGTTCGTGGAAATAAATTTAACATTTTATCTGTTAACAAGGCAAGTTGAATAAACGCTTATAAAAATAAACAAACTATAAAATTCCCCACGCCATCTACACAATACCTATTCAAGATAATTGCAGTTGAAATGCAGTCCGTCTATTCTGGCCTTAAGGGCCGGTACAGACGTACTGCAACTCGACTGCAGCTTGTATGGGAACTGCACGTCGACCTTGCAGTTGGAGTGCAGTCGGCATGCAGTTCCCATACAAGTTGCAGTCGAGTTGCAGTCCGTCTGTACCGGCCCTAACAGGTCCCACAACGGGACACGTATTGCTACTTACACAGTTTTGTACTCCAAAAAGTCAATTAAAAACCACCCCTTTCGAATTTGAAAAACAAATGGTGATTAGTAAACAATAACACGACAGTAAACCGGTTTGAAGCAGATCAAAGATGGCTCGCATGCATATGCACGCCGATGCATATGCATGAGTGCATGCGGACGCAAGTGAGAATTCTCCATGCGCATATTTCTGTTTTTGGGTCACTGAGGATTTGAGGGTGGTTCTTCAGTTTTACGTTCTTGGAATTTGATTCGAGGATCGTTTGAGGCTCTGCGTATTTTGCAAATGGAGTTGTTTTAGAAATTATTTTTGAATATGAATCTTCATATAATGTGCAAAAATGGCCACGCATAATGGAAGGTTCCGTGATTTTATACAATATAAAAAGCCATCCCAGCAAAAATAACTTATCTTATCGGAACTTTAATAAGAGAAGCTTTTTTTGGAAAAAAATATATAAATGGGTTAACAGATCATGTTTATAATAATTTTCGTGGAAAGTATTCATTAATGAAAGTTTGCCTTCCCTTTTGCACACTTCAATTATCTTTATGCGTTAGTCATTCTAGATCTGTGAGCCGAAGAGAAATAATTGTAAAATTAATTATGAAATTTTCATATTATAATTGTATTTACAAATGGCGGAATTGATGCCAGAAGGCATTCTCTACCAGTCAAACATAGGCTAAACTGAAAGGTCTAGTTGGTGCAGGGTCAGGGGGCCTACCGCGAAAACCGAAATTCGCGAATTGCGGGGATCTTTCTCATTTACTCTCACTTAGTCGTAATAAGAGTGTCAGAAAATACCCGCAATTGACGAACTTTGATTTTCGCGGTTATAACCCAGAATACAGTTAGAGTAAAATGAAAAAGAAAATGAACACAAAATTATATGATATTATACATACATAAATACTTAATACTATATATAAATAAATATACATACGACATTACGAGTGTATAAGGGAGAAGTAGAAGAGGAAGCTGGAAGGGGTAGACATCGGCGGACTTTCTCTGATCAAATCGGGGAAATCCTAAAGAAAGGCCAGGTCAAGAGCACCCTAAACCGACGAGCGTGTATGAGGAATGTCATGAAAGTGAAGGAAGCGAAAGAGGTATGTCAGGATCGTAGCAAGTGGAAATCCGTGGTCTCTGCCTACCCCTCCGGGAAATAGGCGTGATTATATGTATGTATGTATGTATGTACATACGACATCACCAGGACGGCATTAGAACCTCGTTAAACAGATGCTTGTGCAACATACGCTTGAAAGAGAATTTGTTCTGGGCCTGGGCCTGTCTAATAGAGAGAGTAAGATCGTTCCACAGCCGGCCATTTTTGTGTAATGTGTATTTATGATTTTTTGTGTATTCTTCACTCTGTAGCATTTATAAATTAAATCTTCTTCTCTTCTTCCTCGCGTTGTCCCAGCATTTTGTCACGGCTCATGGGGGCCTGGGGTCCGCTTGACAACTAATCCCAAGATTTGGCGTAGGTACTAGTTTTTACGAAAGCGACCCAGAGGGTAAACTAGGCCTTATTGGGATTAGCCCGGTTTCCTCACGATGTTTTCCTTCAACGAAAAGCGACTGGTAAATAAAATTATAAATCGTACATAAGTTCCTAAAAACTCATTGGTACGAACCGGGGTTTGAACCCGCGGCCTCCGAAGTCGTACGCTCTTACCGGTAGGCTACCAGTGCTTTTCATTAATAAATTAAATATTTTGTTATGAAGTTCATTAACGGCTTTCTTCAAATTGCATACATGAAAATGCACCCTTTGATCCGATGATTACTAATGACAACCACTCTTCTGCGGGTGAATCGAGGTGCAAAAGCTTATTGTTTTTTGAACTTACAATGGGGTTGTTTTTCAATTTTATCCTTTGATCGGTCACCGTGACTTGCATTTTGTTTGACAAAGATTTTACCCTTCAAAACAAGAGTTAAATCTTCATCTAAGTTTTTTTATAGGACATTATTACACAAATTAACCAAGTCCCACAGTAAGCTTAATATAGCTTGCGTTATGGGTACCTACTTAGTCAACGATATACTTATATAATATGTAAATATTTATAAATACTTAAATACATAGAAAACACCCATGACTCAGGAACAAATATCCATGCTCATCACACAAATAAATGCCCTTACCAGGATTTGAACCCGGGACCATCGGCTTCATAGGCAGGGTCAATACCCATGTTCACTCACTACACTGCACTGCACTTCCTACCTTTTGTAATGAAACACTTCACTTGACAACTTAATACTCATTTATACCGAAACCAAATTTACCTTATAAGGGGCTGTAGAAAAATCTTAATAGCGTGAAGTAGCCGATAGATTAGCGACATCTACTGTGAAATTGGGCAACTATAAAACTAAACATACTACATTTAACAACCCACTAGGCCAGACCGGTCGTCAATGTAAGTTAAGTTTGCAAGCGAATTATGGATGGCTTTATCATTTATTTATTCTTTCAAAATTAAGGCTTCAGTCCAGTGGGACTATTTCGCCAGTATTAGTAAGGTATTAGAAAGTAAGTAAGTAAATATTGACGACCGGTCTGGCCTAGTGGGTAGTGATGCTGGCTATGAAGTCGATGGTCCCGGGTTCAAATCCTGGTAAGGGCATTTATTCGTGTGATGAGCATGGATATTTGTTCCTGAGTCATGGGTGTTTTCTATGTATTTAAGTATGTATAAATATATATATATATTATATATATCGTTGTCTAAGTACCCTCAACACAAGCCTTATTGAGCTTACTGTGGGACTTAGTCAATTTGTGTAATAATGTCCTATAATATTTATTTTTATTTATTCTTTATTGTGCACCATACAGTTAAAAATAGACAAGAAATGAAAAAACACTTAAAAGCTAGGTATCAACAGTCGGTCTTATCGCTAAGAAGCGATCTCTTCCAGAAAATCTTTGGGTAGCAGGAAATTATGAACTTACAACATTGAACGGGTAGTGCCGATATACATACATATAATTCAATAAAATGAAGACGCAAACAATATAATACATAGTAATATAATAAATACATATATTATACAATCATAAATAAAGGCAAGTTAAGGCATCGAAAAGTAATTAGCGGTAAGTATTAGGAGCTTTAAATACGACTAAAATTGTACAGTAAGTACAAGAGAGTATACGGTGATTTGATTAGCTCTTGTATAGCGATAGATGCACTTTACAAGTAGCACGTGGACGGTAGTCCACCGGACTACCGGAGTCGTGGACGGTAGTCCACCGGACTACCGGAGTCGTGGACGGTTGTCGAAATGGTGGTACGTAACGTATTAATAGCCATGTCAGATAAACGTCAGTCCATTCAATAAATAAATAAATAAATAAATAAATATTATAGGACATTATTACACAAATTGACTAAGTCCCACAGTAAGCTCAATAAGGCTTGTGTTGAGGGTACTTAGACAACGATATATATAATATATAAATATCTATAAATACATAGAAAACACCCGTGACTCAGGAACAAATATCCATGCTCATCACACAAATACATGCCCTTACCAGGATTTGAACCCGGGACCATCAGCTTCGTAGGCAGGGCTACCCACTAGGCCAAACCGGTCGTCAAATGTGCAATAAGTATGACGTATGACCACTGGCCGAGGTTTATGATAGAGGCGTAAGCTCTTAAAGGCGACTCGAGTTAGTCAAATGCTCTAAAGCTGACCCAATGACATAAAATTCCAAAAGCAGACAATATTTTGACACTTTTCGTAGGATTGATAGGTAAAACATAAACTGGTAAAATGTTGTGACAGATTTCCCCATTAATATGACATTCGGATGATGAGTGCTAGCGTTACTGTTGTTACGATGTTATGCTGCAGCTTTGACGCGGGACGCGGGCAATGTCAATGTCAATTTGTTTAAGGCGCAATTGACCTTCGATCTGAATCTCCTTAGTTTTCTAATGGTTTTTGTAGCTTATCATATTAACAGCAACGGCTTAAAGCAATATAGTATCCCATACATACTTCAAAGTTCATTGTCTTCGAGGTATTTGGCATCAAATTGAACAATTTTAGGCCAAAAAACTGCCCAACTCATAAATAAATTTTTGTATTGATTAGTTTTGTAGTGATTAATTTAAAAATAAAATCTCTGACCAGTTTTTAGGGACGTTAAAGATGAACCCAAATATGTAGGTTTTGTATACGTAAGATCCTTCACAGCAATCGAGTTATGAAAAAAGTGTTTTTTTTAGACAATAAAAAAATAATAAGTATTCCTCTCTTTCAAAATCTGGCAGTCAATAATGGAGATAAAAGATTGAAGAACCGATAGCCGTTTGTCTTATAATTCCATCTGTAGTGCAAATGTACGAGTAACGGCTCAAAATTTGTCAAAAATCGTTCGGCTCCAAATTGTCAAAAGTTACGGATCGGACGTTTTAATCGACAAAGTAGTGCAGCAATGACATCAATGCCATGGTCATCCATTTACAATATAATATTGAAAATAAAACAGACGACTAAAGCGTGCAGCCTGTGGATCAAATACACGAAGCGGACTTACGGCGCCCTACGTGTCCAATTCAATAATGGGTACAGAATGCTGTTGGGGCTGCTTCGGTTTTGCAGTGCTTCTGGGATGTTTGCGGAGGCACGAATGGATGATTTCTACGCCATTATGAGAAAACGCACAGCATCTCAGATGCACCGATTGAGGAACAGCTCCAACAGTTTTCTAACCGAAATTGGCGAGAGGCTTGATAATCCCTTTTGTAAGTGTTGGGCCTCAATGCATGTCCCAATCTACCGGATGGATAAATGAGGTATAATATTTTTTATGAATTAATTTAATCTAATTGTAAATAATGTATGTACTTAAATATAAATTGTTTTGTCAATACTAACATAGCGATAAGTAATAGTTTACCTAACATATGGATCTTTGATGTCCGAAATAAAGTCTTAATAATAATAATAAAGAATTAATTAATTGAACATGGAGATAAATCACATCTAATATATATAGCTGCCTTTAAAAACCGTGTAATTTGCTCATAATTCAAACAAGAAAAATGAACCGAATATTTTCACGCAAAAATATGATCGCACCGATATTTGTTACACCGATTTTAATTTAAAAGTTTGTTAATCTAAGTATAAAGAGTAACCACAAAGGGAGCGGATCAAAACGATGAAAAATTATTGAAAGGGGGTTGATTCAAAGAGGGGGAGGCAGGAATCGACGGGCATACGAAATGCCAACTTAACTTTGCCGCTAATAACAAAAACTTACTTCTTTAATGCAATGGAATATGGTTTGAAATGGATTGATTGTGAGAGAATTAGCTGCATAGTTATTTTTGAAATTCCTTGGAGGAGGTTTGTAATAATCGTGATTTTTTAATCAAATTTCGTCTGTACAAGGGAAGAGGAGGCTGTATTTTTTCATTATTTAATTTCGGTCGCTCGCGGCTTTCCACTCCTTCAAGGGACAGGCGGTTGTTTGAAGCGTTTTTTGGATGTTTAAACACGGTTGTATGTCACACCGTTTAAAAAAAAATATAGCAAGCTTTTTTTTTTTTTGGTCGTTCTCTTGATGTGTAGCCGGGTCAAACACATTTTAGAAAAATGTCACTTAAATATGTGGAAAATAGAATAAAATATAACGACTTGGGTATGTAAGGGATGTATATGTATAGATTCTCAATTACTGAAGAAAAATAACCCGTCTCCAATGGTGCAGCTTCAAAATTTGCTATACAACCTTTGCGGCGACTATACGAAAGTCGCAAACGAGCTAAGCATACTATAAAATGTGCATACGCATAACCCACCTATATTATGCAAATCAAGCGGCTAAAATTCAGTGTAATTACGCTAATAAATTTCAAAGATAACATCACCAAAAAGAGAATTATTCGCAACATTCTGACTGACATAAACATATTATTATTAAATAGGAATCGCCATACTCTCAATACCTACCAATACGTTACCGACACATACAAAATGTTTGATATTTCAAAGAAACACGTATAAAAGTTAGTGTAGCCGCCGTGCAGGTCAAGATCTCGACGACTCAAATAAAACTTCGATTGATAATAAAGTGAAGTATAATCTTCAAAAAGGTACTGGTTTAGAAGGGTTCTTGCCAAAACGGTTAAATGTAGAAAATGGGTGTTGATAGTATGGAGGATGATGAAAGAGTAATAAATAAATAAATATTATAGGACATTATTACACAAATTGACTAAGTTCCACAGTAAGCTCAATAAGGCTTGTGTTGAGGGTACTTAGACAACGATATATATAATATATATATATATTTATACATACTTAAATACATAGAAAACACCCATGACTCAGGAACAAATATCCATGCTCATCACACGAATAAATGCCCTTACCAGGATTTGAACCCGGGACCATCGACTTCATAGCCAGCATCACTACCCACTAGGCCAGACCGGTCGTCATAAGAGTGATTTGCAATATTTGATCAGTTTTAATTTGGGTGCCTTTAATTGGCCGCGTTAGAAAATATGTGGAGCGCTCCTATTGGTGCTTTTGAAAAGCCTCCGAATACTAGCCGAGCCCGACGGCTGCGTTTAGCTACTGCATTGATTTTTATACAATAATAAGTTGCATTCGCAACAGTTAGTAAAAGAGCAATCTACGGTATTTTTTTGATTACTGTGTGTCAATAATACTTAAATAAAAAATATTCGTTATTGGATGGGCAGACGAATATGACATATGAGTTTCCATGGCATTAAAAAACATAGCAAAATTTAACAAGGCGGTATGATATAGAATGTAACGTATATAATACCCATTTTATGTTATATCCCTAATAACACTGCCGGAAGTGTTTTCACGGAGCTAATACAATATCAGTAAAATAGTGGCCATGGCAAAAAATACTTCCACTGAATCACTGATCATAAATCTAAGGAATGGGCTGATTTTGAGTAACGATAGAAGTGGTCACTAAAAATGAAATGTCGTATTATATACCTACTTCTATTTATAGTTAAAAGACACTTGATCTGGGTATGCAATTTTACTTAAAATAAAATTACCTTATTTTTTAACCATATTCAAAATTTTACAGGAGTTTTTCAATTCGTCGGGATTTTTATTTGTTTTATATATTACCGTTTTTAGTGAAAACGCGTTTTCTCTACTGAAAACTAGTTTTCCGTATCGCCTCAGTGGAAGCGAGTTTTCACTAGTTAAAACTAGTTTTGGGTAAAATAGTTTTAACTGAGTTATTTCAGCCAGGTCTCGTCTTCGCAACGCAAAGCGCCTAGGTGAATCTAGTTCTCACTAATTATTCAAAAATGTATTTAAGTTAAAACTTGTTTTACAGACATGATTAATTAAAAAGAACTGGAAGCGATCACTAGTATATATTAAAAGCATAGCTATTTATATTCAATGATTCATTTTGAACTGTTTTATAAACCCATTCTTTTTGTTACAAGCTATTTAACTAAACGGTGTGATAGGCGGACACTTCGAACAGTTCAATTTCGCGGTTAATATGGCAGATCATCTGATAGAACGTGTGTTTTGATTACAATTATGAGCTTTCGTTTGTTCCACGGCTTCTATTGTTCCTGTTCCATTTTATTTGTGCCAATTAATTTTTGTATTGTTTAGAAATGAGTTTATGATGGCTATTTTATGGTGATTAGTAACGAAAAAATTCAATTTATTTTTTTGTTATTCGGTATTAGATATAAAAACTGGCAACTGTGTTTTGTAAAATGTAAAATGTACGTATAACCAGCCTTCAAATTTATAGTTTTTGTTCATTATTTTTGTATGTCTGTAGTTTTTTACATTGTAATTTTAATAGAGGTGAATTATTTATTTATTTAACCTTTATTGCACAGTACAAAAAAGTACAAATGGCGGACTTAATGCCTTAAGGCATTCTCTACCAGTCAACAATTGGGCCAAATAGAAATAATGGGTGAATATATTTTTTCTCAGTCTCCCGGTGACTACGAACGGTGAAAAGGGTTAGAAACGTCGGGACGGATTTTAAATTCATTCTACGCGACATAGTTTCATGATAAGAGCTTTGAGAAGTGTGTGTGGTGTGAGATTACAACATGAAATTTTATTAGGAACAGTGTGATAAGGGAAAAGTGTGGACTGAACGAAGATGTAGTGACAAAGTGAATGGGAAATTGAGAAAGGTAACTAGAAGGAGACTAGACAGAGTGAGAAATACAAAAATACGAGAGAGGACGAGAGTCATCGACGCATTAGAACACTGTCTGAAAATGAAATGGCAATGGGCGGGCCATATAGCGAGAATGAGCGACCAAAAAAGGACCAAACGTGTAACACTTTGGAAAGGGCCACATGGAAAAAGAAAATCTGGCAGACCAAACACAAGATGGGTCGATGACGTCACCAACATCATACCGCACAAATGGCAAGATGTAGCGCAGGACCGCTCAGAATGGCGGCGGCTGGGGGAGGCCTTTACTCGCGAAGAGGTCCACTAATCATAGTGCTAGTTAGTAGTTAAATTAAGTTAATAATAATAATAAAAAATTAAGTATGTAAGCTAGAGATATATATTTATTAATCATTGTTATTAGAGTGGAATTAAAGGCTTTTTTATTTTTTATTTATTTTATTAAGTATGTTGAGATGGTTTGGAGACGTGGAAAGAATGAGTGAAAGAAGGCTAACAAAGAGAGTGTATAGGGGAGAAGTAGAAGAGGGAGCTGGAAGGGGTAGACCTCGGTGGACTTTCTCTGATCAAATCGGGAAAATCCTGAAGAAAGGCCAGGTCAAGAGCACCCTAAACCGGCGAGCGTGTATGAGGAATGTTATGAAAGTGAAGCAAGCGAAAGAGGTATGTCAGGATCGTAGCAAGTGGAAATCCTCTCTGCCTACCCCTCCGGGAAATAGACGTGACTATATACGCGGTGAGATTTTGTGTATTCCTCATGACCTTCCTGATCTGACGGTAGTTCACCCTCTGGGTTGGATAAATGGCAGTCGCTTTCATAAAAACTAGAGCCTACGTCAATTCTAGGCATTAGTTGCCAAGCGGACCCCAGGTTCCCATGAGCCGTGGCAGAAGTGCCGGGAAGGAAGAAGACGAAGGAAGGGAAGGAAGAGGAAGAAGGAAGGGAAGGAAGAAGAAGGAGTATATTCCTGATCACATTTAAAGATTAAAATGTCATATATGTTTTTTTGAAATTCGCCTAGTTTTAGAGTTAAAACCAATTCGTTTTAGTGCAAAACGCCTCTTTGATGGCGAAGATGCCATTATGGGGCGTAGTCTAAATAACGTTATTGATAGATATGTAAAAAAAGTGACAAATAATACTTTTCCAAAAATGAGTTTTACGAAAAAAAAGTAAAAAATCATTTTGAGTGACAGGTTTACTAAAAACATTTGATTTTTAGGTACAAATACATTAAGAAAAGGAAAAAATACAGCGATTTGCGAAATTTACATAAACTCATATAAACGTTTTCTTTCTTTTGGCCTCAAAAATGCGTGGTTGAAATTTTTCGGGGTCCTCATGTTACACCGTGTGTATTTTTTTTTCATTATTAACTAAGCAAATTTTCTAATGTCACTTACTGTTGTTATGATGCGGCAGTACCCTCATTTATTATCATTTATATCTCGTTCCCCCAAATAAGCCATACCTTTGCAAACATAATATTTCCCCAAATGCCTTTTGGACATTGTCCAGGGTTCTCCATTAGGTGTAATTTACTTTATTTGTCTTCCTTGCCAATACGTATTTATTTACGCGACTGTGGTGGGGAGGGTAATGCGTTTAGTGGAAGATAATGATAATAAGAAACTTATTATTTCACCGACTTTCAAAAAAGAGAAGACACTTTATGTTTATTTAGTCATTTGCAATAATTTACGGGTTGAATATACAGGTCATATTGAACAAATTTTACTCTGGGACCAATCGCGAAATCGCGAAAAAAAATTTACTCTCCCGTAGAAAATGTCAAGGTCAGACAGCCAAAATGTATGAAACAGATAAATTTTTTTGGCGATTTCAGAGTTGGTCCCATGGTTTAAGTTGCTCAGTATGAAGTATATATTCACCCCGTAAATTATTGCAGTTAACTTAATAAACATAATAATAATTCCCTGCATAATAATAATTGCCTGTCTGGTAATAATGTTAGTTAACAAATAGTTATGATAAATACACAAAACCGTGCCAGGATTAGAACCCGCGGGCAGGCTCACTTCCGACAACTAGGCTATGAGGTCGTCAAATATATATAATTATCGAACTTGCTCACAAAATTTCACGGAAATCAGGAGAACAGTCATAGATTTTACATGTCATAGACTTTACATTCTAATCAATATATCTTTAAAGTTAAGTTAAGGTTAAAGCATTCCATTGCAAGTTCAATAGAAGCTTTTAAAAATATACATTCCATAAAGTCCCCTTTAAATAATCAATCTGTATAATTAAATCTGACTTCCAAATTTAAAAACCACCCAATTATCACCGTGTAAAACAACCTGTTACCATCGATAGCAAATCCGTTAAAAAAGGAAAAAAACCGTTAAAAATTCCACCTTTTCAATTACCGAACACTGAATAACGGTCGATCCTATGCAAATTTTCAATGGTCAATAAAGTGATTGATTATAGACCTTACTGCGTTTAAAATAAGGTTGACAAGTGGTCAGTTGAGTGTCAATGGAACCGGGTACGGGAAAAGGAAAAAGTCCATCCCGCTATTGATAGGTTAGGGGCGTTGGTTTTTTTTGGTTGTGCTTTTTACGGGACGATTTTTCAGTGCTTTTGCTTTGAATGGATGTTTAGTCTGCTTTGGTTTGATAGAGCGATAGAAGAATTATTTTGATTCTTCGGTTTTCGATAGAAATATTACTGATTTTATAATTTTTAAACGGATTATATTACTTTAAGTGACTTATCATGAATTCAGAATAAATCCTGAGGTTTAGTTGTTGAAAAAGTAGTTACAATTCTACAATAAATTATTAATCGCGAAATAGGTTAAGTATAAATATAAACAAGATTTATAACTTTATGAAAAAAAACCCTAACAGACAGATTCCTTTTTTATCAATGGAAACATTTATCCTCCAAAGACTCAGAAGCAGTTATTTTGTTTTTGGATTAGGAATATATACAAAATTTGTACGCAGGGTCACAGGAAGTTAAAATATACAAAGTTTTTCATCTGTATACATTTGAAAATAAATTAAGTAGAGCAACTATCCTGATCGAACACCGAACAAAGTTCGAACACCGCTATAGATTCGCCGAAGCCATCGAAACGTGTGGGCTCAAAGTGGTCCCTTCACACTTCTCCCGTCCCTCTCCCTCCTGTGGTAGCCCGTATAGCGCCATCCCTCTCGATGCTCCCATAAAGATATCGAATGTTCGATGCAACAGGTCGTATTGACTTCATGATCAGGGTTGGCGGCTGATCGGTTTTTTAAGTATTAGACATGCAATATTTTAACTTTTTTAATTTTTTTAGTAAAAAAAGTAGAATATTAGATAGAGATAAGGCCCTTATTGAAGCTGATTATGAATTTATTGCGGTTTCTCTATAATTACGGAAAAGTATCGGGTGTTTATCGTTGACACTTATTATTTTTACTTATGAAGTTCAAAAAGTATTTTATAATATCTCGTCTTCTTATAATTTCTTTTAATATATTTAGATAAATTAGTATAGTATAGACAGATAATGTAAATACAGTGTGTCCCTAGCCATTGGACAAAGCCGAAATGTACATATGCATTAGGGTATTTAGAACCGGTGTACAGTCAGCATCAATAGTAGCGGATGAAACAACGCGCCAAAAGTATCTGATATTCCGGATAACTTTTCCAAATATAGATAATTCTCTAATATTTACCTTCAAAAGTATATCTTTTACAGTCTAAATTGTTCTACATATAGAACCATCAACTTTTGTTAAGCTGTTACAGAATGATAGACACTTTTGAAACCTTATTTGATCCGCTACTTTTGATGCTGACTGTACAAAGTATCATAACAACCGGTGTAGCGGTTTCGAAGAAATTAACAAATTACCAATTTTTACTTTGGAGCAGCCTGTATGTGTTAGTAGCTCCTAAGGTAATATCCTCAAAGAATAGTATAGAACCTTCTTCAACCTTTTTGATTATCTTTTTTTTATTTATGACACTAATAAGCTTCTAACTTTTGCAAAATGTCACCATTATCAAATATTTCGAACAAATTGTCAAAAACACTGCCAAAGATTAACACAGTGTGTTTCTTTTTGTTGTCGATTATTGCAAACACTTTTGTTCGGTGTTTTTTTTTTATCTTTTGTTCTAAATAAAAAAATATTTACGTCAGAGCATTCCTGAGAAGTAACTCTACGTGAGATTTCAGGGTTTGTCCAATGGCTAAGGTCACCCTGTATATGTTACCTATTTAATCAATTTGGCTAATAAGTTAATTATCTACCTATTTCAAATTATTAGTCACTGTAATAGCTCAAAATATTCAGAGACGATATCAAACCCACAGCAAAATTTCTAGTCGCAAAACTGCCAACCCTATAGCAACTTATCGTTTTTCAGCGCACGGTCCCGTTCGAGAATGTTATTGATAACAGGTGTTCGGAAAGGATAGGATATATTGGCCCGGGACGGTGCGAGCCCCGTGGCTGTGCGGCGATCGGGTATAAAGAGCGATCGGGAAAGTTAAGCGGTGTTGGGAGAAGTCAAGGTTTGGATGGGTGACCGTAGAAAAATATATACAAAAAGTAATGTCTCGAACATTCGATATATACAAAAAGTAATTTCTCGAACATTCGATATTCACTGTGATTATTATGAGAGATTTATTTAGAAATTGCATAGAGAGTGTATAACGTAGAACATTTGTAATCTCTATCCATTATTATGACTTTTTTCAATCTTAATCCTTGGTCCTAATTCTTGGTCTTAGGGCGATTTCAGACTAGCGTGTTTTTCCTCGCGTAAATGGTCGTTTTGGCGGAACGACCTTATCGTAAGGTAAAAATATATTCGAACGAAAAGTCACCCTAGTAACTTGGTGGGTACCCAGGTGTGGGTATGGGAAAGGATAGGACATATTACCCCGGGACGGCGTGGGCCTCGTGGCTGTGCGGCGATTGGGAATAAAGAGCGATCAGGAATGTTAAGCGGCGTTGGGAGAGGTCATGGTTGGGAGAGGCTCTTATGTTTAAATAGTTATTTGTTCTCTGATATTTTTCACTGTAGCTATGATATGGTGTTAAATTATACTTCGTATCCAAATCCAAGACAACAAATATAATTTACTAGCAGCAGTACACGTTATCGTGCAGTCCAAGTCACACATTTTAGAGATTATAGTATTTAAAAAACAAGTTCGCGCTGTCCCTCTCACTCGCTACGCTGCGTTCCTGCTTCGACATCGCTCCTCCAGTACTCATTACATGTTTTTGTGTTAGTCCGAGTCACACGTATTTTCGCCAAAATAGTGTTCCTCTAAATATGTGTACCTAATTGTGTTTCGATTAATGTTTATTGTGCGCTGAATAAGAAGTATAGAATCAAAACATTATTTGAACTACCGACCGCCGTACCCTCGAACGAAAAATTGATGTTTATTCAGCTCGGCAAGTCTAGTCTCGTTTGCCATACTTACATGGCAGTTAAACTTTCAATTTGAAATTGTAGGTATATTCGTTTAGCGTAATAAACTTATTACCTAAGAAATCAAGTAAGTAATTTTTACGTTCATACGAAATCACTTACTACAACTACCTTCTTTTTTGAATAAATAAATTACGGAAAAAATAAGTATGGGGCTACAAATAGATTACAATTTGAACTTTAAATAATTGTAATACGTACTATTATAGTATTATTTACTAATAGAATATTATTTAGATTTCATTTTATGATTGCATAAAATGCAATGTTCACTCACAATTTTTTATACGAGATGCTTTCGCGTACAGATTTAAATATACAAACCATATCTGAATAAAGTTAATATACTAGGTAATCGTTTCACGAAAGCGGCTTTTACCATGTCCGATCTACCCTACCATATAATAAAACAGATAACAATGGTAATCCTTGCCGATTGGTAATAAGTGCCTATGAATGATAACAAAACGCGTCTTTATGCAAATGTACATACACAGTACCAACAAGTTTAATGAGCGTCTTATGAGGATACCTATAGGTATAAATATACAGGAGTAATGTCAATCAATACACAATCTATAAGACATTGGAAGACTATTTAGTCTGACTGACAGTTTAAAGTGTTTAATGCCATTAATCGACGTATACAAACGGGACGTGCTATGCGTGCTCCGATACCGTGCGCCCCATGCCCCATATGAGGGACTATAATCTCTAAAATGTGTGACTTGGACTGCACGATAACGTGTACTGCTGCTAGTAAATTATATTTGTTGTCTTGGATTTGGATACTCGCATAATTGTAATCAAACTTCACAGGTAAGTTCGTTTGATTATTAATTAATTTGTATTATTTGCGTTTACTTGTAAAGCATGCTGTGTGCACTTGTTTTGGATGTCGTGCTAGTTTTTAAGCCATAATCTGCAATTGTATGTTTCTGATGATATTGTACGATAATTTATTTATTTATTTAAACTTTATTGCACAATATAACAAATAAAGTACAAATGGCGAACTTAATGCCTAAAGGCATTCTCTACCAGTCAACCATCAGGCTAAACAGAAACAGTAGTACGTGCAGGCATTAAACAAAAAAAAAAAACAGAATTAGTAACTTAAAACAAGCAAAATAGCGATAAATAATTATATACTAACGGCTATAAACTTACATAAATATACTATAATTAAATATACATACATATATATTAATTTATGTACCCAGTGCAAAAAATACTATGACTACGAAGGACAATTAACCAGAGAGCTTATCGAAAAAGTGCTTGCGTAACATACGCTTAAACGAGAACTTGGTTTGAGCCTTTCTGATGTTGAGTGGGAGATCATTCCAAAGCCGGATCGCCTGAACGGTAAAGGAGTTAGAGACAAAACCAGAACTATGACAAGGAACAGTAAGCTTGAGACTACGGGACTCGTGAAGGGTGCAACCTGTTCGGGCAGTTGTAAAATGAAATTTGGATCTGAGATAGTCGGGGGCTGTTGGATCGAATAAAACAGAGTATAGTGTGCACAAAATTCGCAACGATCTACGTTCACGAACAGGGAGCCAGTTAAGCCGACGGCGATATGCAGATATGTGGTCATATTTACGGAGATTTTGATAATATATCTGTTTACTTTCACGCGAGGAGGTGAGATATGTGAAGGTTGGAAACTTTCACAGTCTCGTGATAGAAAACTGGCAACGTTCGATTATTTGAATTCAGAACTATCGCCCTGCTTAAGGAATAAAGATCTGCAGGCGAGTTAGTCGATATTGCTGTTATTTGTTTTTGAAGAAAAAAAGATCATTAAATATTATCAGAAATCTACCTCGAGTGTTTACTTTCCCCACCTCAGACAGACCGTGTATCTTTTACAGTACCTAATAAAGTAAAATAAAGATATAGTATAATCTGTCGATTACCCAAACTATTCTTTATGTTCTCTATGAGTATAGCTAAGGTATGGTATGGTAACCGGTACCCCTAGTGTAAATTTGATCGACATCATAACGTGACGAACGCGTTTGCGTTTAGTCTCATTTTGTATTGGATTTCGAAAGAGCGCGCCAAGCGGGACGTTTTGTAACCTCAAAATCCTATACAAAATGAGACTTAACGCAAACGCGTTCGTCACGTTACGATGTCGATCAAAGTTACACTAGGGGTACTGAACTATCGCCCTGCTGAAGGAATAAAGATCTGCAGGCGAGTTAGTCGATATTGCTGTTATTTTTTTTTGAAGAAAAAAAGATCATTAAATATTATCAGAAATCTACCTCGAGTGCTTACTTTCCCCACCTCAGATATCCCGTATCTCTGTTACAGTACCTAATAAAGTAAAATAAAGATATAGTATAATCTGTCGATTACCCAAACTATTCTGCATGTTCTCTATGAGTATAGCTAAGGTATGGTATGGTAACCGGTACCCCTAGTGTAAATTTGATCGACATCATAACGTGACGAACGCGTTTGCGTTTAGTCTCATTTTGTATTGGATTTCGAAAGAGCGCGCCAAGCGGGACGTTTTGTAACCTCAAAATCCTATACAAAATGAGACTTAACGCAAACGCGTTCGTCACGTTATGATGTCGATAAAACTTACACTAGGGGTACGGAACATTGAAGCGTGTCCAAATCCGACGTGAAACCATCGATTTATTTCAATGGATAGTATTATGCTATTCATTATATTGCCGGCCGAGCATTATTAAAATATTAGTCGTTTTGCAGTATATTAACTCAAATAATTTTACAAATATTTTTGAAAAAAAATGTCTCGATTTATTGAAAATAACCAAGTGGTAATTTTAAGTTGAAGAAGGTATAAGAAAAAAAAATATTACATAAATATTCAACACAAGATTTGTACTTTCAAATATAAGTACTTAGGCATTGAATACGTGAGATAACATTCTTACCTAAACCAAAATATTTAAATACTAAACAACTCGTTTGATTTAATATAAACACAATAATCTAAATTCAACATAACTATTACAAAAAGCTTAAGATAGAAGTGGGGACTCGCGCGAAATCACCTTTTCATACAAACGTAGTCCTCATTTTCCTCTCTGGATATTAACATTATTGAAAATATTTTGTCACAATTTGTTGTATATCAACTAAAGATATGGCCCTACGTTAGATTTTTTGGAATTTTCAATTATTATAGGAGTTCGAATCAATTAAAGTTAATGACGAAGCCTGTGGCGGATTTTTACTTATGTAGATTGGACGAAGTTTGTTGCGGATTCTGTTTTGTATCTATGCTTTTGACGAAGCCTGCGCTGTGGACGATCTAAAAATAAGAGTTTGTAATTAAATTGTTATGAGATTTTTGACAATAATAAAATAAAGTTCAGTTATTAAAGTGTTGTATGAAATTTGTTTTTCGCTTCAATTTTTTATGAAAATACAAAACTTGATAAAAGTCAAACGCAGGATCATAACTGTGGTTAATAATATACATCAAATAATCTAAAGTATTTTCCGAAATGACAACATCCAAGAAGGAAAATGGGGACTACGTTTGTATAGAGAATCCGCCGTACAAGCAAAATAACTATTAATAAAATACGCCCTGAAAGTTATGGGAATTCCTATTACTAAAATTACTTTCTAGTACAAATATGTTTCTGCCAAATATTTTTTAAACATACTTAATTTTAAGGTTATTTCATTATCATCTATATTTTATAAATTTGTAAGGTTTCAATACGAGAAAGCTATTAGAAGTAGGTTAAATTGACTTGCGAGATGTTACGTATTACAATGTTTATTATTTGATATTACATTGTTTCTAAAATCTGGTATTTGAAGTGCGTGCCCGGGAGCGCGGATATCATGTTTTTTAATTTTTTTTTCTTCCAAATAAAAAATAAAAGTAATCGATATGTACCCTCACACATTATATTGCCGAATTTCGGAACCAATTTTCATATTTTTAGCTTTTGTGTATAATTTGTTACTAAGCACATTTTAGACCAATGTTCGTGATTTTTTCTATCGACCGAAAGTCAAAAACTCAGGCCAATACAAGCCCTTGAGAAAGGCCTCAAGATTGCTAATTAAAATGGCAGCTGTATTATGATCCAAAAAAGAGCTACGATTTTTTAATTCGTTTTTTGAACTACACGATAAGTCAATATACTGCATTATAACTATAGTTTACGTCACGGCATTACGTCGACACCCGTCAATCAGCGATTCTGCTCGCAGTATCGATGGCGAGGTTTAGCAAATTGTTATGTTCCCTTATGACGTACTTTACCCTATCGCTCTAGGGCAAATGTGCTTTATTAATACTACATTTTGTTTGGGCCAGTGGATAGTGACCCTGCCTATGAAGCCGATGGTCCCGGGTTTAAATCCGGTAAGGGCATATTCGTGTGATGAGCACGGATATTTCCTGATTATTGTTCCTGAGTCATTGGTGTTTTCTATGTATTTAAGTATTTATATATTATATGTATTGTGGCCTAAGAACAAGCCTTGTGAGCTTACTGTGGGACTGTCAATTTGTGTAATAATGTCCTATAATATTGATTAATTTTTGTTTATTTATATAATGATGTCTATACAATATTATAAATTGCTAGTTCCTGTTTCTTTCTATTTCCTCTTAGACCGCTAAACAAATTTTATCGGCATTTGGTGCGGAGATAGCTTAATTTAAATACGATTTTTTTTTCAAACTATTTACTTGTATTTGAACCATTCCAAAGAAGAAATGTCATGAGTCATAAGTTATTTTATTAGTAAATCCAATTACACGTTATAATTATTATAGAGCATATTTACATACGTCGCAATAATACAAATCCAAATCAAAATCAAAAACATTAATATTAATAATATAAAAAAGTACACATTACTTAACATCCTATTCGCGGAAATTTAAGTACTAAATTATAGTCGTAGAACGGATGCTGCAGAGTCGTAGAACAAGCCAGCGTTTGAGGCGACATTTAAGCATGTAGTCTGTCTGTCAATGTCTTGATTAAAAAAGTGGCTGTGACATAAACGGACATGACGAATCTATAAGGGTTCCGTTTTTTGCCATTTGGCTACGGGAGGCTAATGCCGGGACAACGCGAGGAAGAAGAAGATGTCATTTGTACTCGTATTAGTTATGTAATTTGACATGTAATTACCTATTAGCAATAAAGAATGAGTATGAGTATTTCAGTATATGTTTCGGGTACATTGAAGCTGTATATAAGTCACAGAACTGGCCGCTATCTGGCCCGGTGTAACAATGGTATAGGAAATTGTGCGCACAGATTTGCGAGCTGCGGGCCACTGCCTTCGCTAACCACGTGGCATAACTTGGACATTCCCTCGAAATTTATAAATCCTCGCAATCTATCATGACTTTTGTGACCGGTTTGGCCTAGTGGGTAGTGACCCTGCCTACGAAGCTGATGGTCCCGGGTTCAAATGCCCATGTATTTGTGTGATGAGCATGGATATTTGTTCCTGAGTCATTTTTTTTTTATATTATAGGACATTAATACACAAATTGACTAAGTCCCACAGTAAGCTCAATAAGGCTTGTGTTGAGGGTGCTTAGACAACGATATATATAATATATAAATATTTATAAATAATTAAATACATAGAAAAAACCCATGACTCAGGAACAAATATCCATGTTCATCACACAAATACATGCCCTTACCAGGATTTGAACCCGGGACCATTAGCTTCGTAGGCAGGGTCACTACCCACTAGGCCAAACCGGTCGTCAAAGTCATGGGTGTTTTCTATGTATTTAAGTATTTATAAATATTTATATATTATATATATCGTTGTCTAAGTACCCTCAACACAAGCCTTATTGAGCTTACTGAGCGACTTAGTCAATTTGTGTAAAAATGTCTTATAATATTTATTTATTTATTATTTACTTATTTTGTTCTAAAATAATTCTCTAATAAGGTTTTAGAATAATTCTTGAAGCTATTTACACTATTTACACATTATTTCTTTTGTATGTATACAAACTCGCCTTGTACCAATAAAGCTACAGTATAGTGGAAGAGCGGTGTCTCTTGATAAAGGTATCTTGATACTTAAAAAGAGACGTCAACCTGCATTTTGTAAACGTCTTGTTGTTACTGAATCATTTTTTTTGTTCTAAAATCACTTGGCCTAACCGTTTTAATATAAATTGGTCTGATATTTAGATTAAGATGATATTTGTAAAATTGGACGATTAAAAAGTGCTTGTTGAAAGAATAAAGATTATATTGACTTTGACTTTGACTATTGCCCTTATGCTCAGTAGTCATGACATACATTTGTCAGAATGTCAACAATAATGATTATCTTAAAAGAATTAGTCCCAAACCATGAATATGACTTGACTCAAAAAACCAAACTGTTGACAGAAAAATAAATTACTTTAGGTCAGGGTTACTCATATCAATAGTACCTAGGACAAGTTGCTGTTAGAGAATAAAATATTAAGACATGAAGTAATAATGGCAAAATATATTTGGATATACGAGCCCCGTTGCAGAGGAGTTCGTCTCACAAAAGTCACAAATATTTTGTATATTCTAATAAATTTTACACATATAGATCAAATGATTCAGTGACGGGAACCATAATAGTAATGTTTAATTTAGTTTATTTTGTTCGTATAATAAAATTGCATGAGACTTTTGTTGTTGAAAAAAAAATGCATTTGAAAAACGTTGTCCGAATCACGTTGTTTGCTCCTAGAGCACTTCTGCATGCATCGGCTTGAAGCAAAATTGTAAGTACATTGCCAGGGCCGTGTTGCTTTCGGCGTTCAGTTGGTCGACCCAAGTAAGCCCTCTTGACTTCCCGATCGTCACCCATCCTTTCGAGGTGGCCAAGCCAGCGGAGACGATGTGCTTTGGTCTCACCTATTATATATTCGGCTCTTAGTTCTTCTATTTCGGTATTCTTTCGAATCCTCCCACTGCCATCGTCTCTTTTGACATGTCCCAGAATCTTCCTTAACACCTTACGTCCTATAAGATATAAGATATTGTATAGATATTGTTGAAAGAATACGAATTCATAATAAATTGTGAGTCTTATCCATACTAAAGCCAACCTAAAATCCAAAACACTGGAGCAGCACTCGGCACTATTGAATATCGGACAAAGAGCTCTAATTGTTGAGCTGCAGTCTAATTTCAGCGAAATATGGCCACTGCCTGCTGCTAAATTAGTGCCTTGCCGTTTGATTTTAGTGGTCTTGTGCCAATAGTTATGTGTATACTATACTATACTATGCTATACACAATATACTGGGTTCTTTTTGAGCAGTTAGCAATACGGTAATATAAGTTTCGGAAAGTCCCTAAAAAAATATTAGTGAAATAAAAATGATACATCTATACCCCAGAGCAAAAAGTAACAGTTTAAAGAGATCTGACAGATTTAGAGCAGTTTGCTGCCAAGAAAAAAGATTTTTTAAATAATTATTTTCGTTAAGTACGATAAAGATGACATTCGAATGGCAACTGGAGCTGCATGGCTATGGCGGCATTAGTGATTTAAGTGACGTTGACGTAAAATAAATGGCGTTCAGGAATTAGGGTCCAAGTTGAAACCCGGCGACGTGAGGCAATTGCAGACGACACGTCGCCGCGTCACAATTGGTTTCTATGTACTTCTATGAAATACCATTCGCTACATGAAGCCAGTGATACGAAGCCAGCTACACGAAGTCGGGCTCGACCACACAGATCAGTAGTGTAGCTGACGTGACGAAGCACTCGGAACCAACTAAATACGCGCTGCGGCATGCAGTCGAGCTCGAAACTAACACAGCGATATAAAACGGCAACGCGTCGCCGCGATACGAAGTCTGCAGTTGTCTACATATCGCCGGGTTTCAATTTGTACCTTTACCATCACGATTCGAACTTTCAATCGGTCACTATTTTATTTTATCTAGGATAGTGACAGTCGGAGAATGAGATACGATAACGATAAGTTCTCATTTAGATATCGTTTGTATGTCGTATAATTGACAGAAGCAGCTCGATTCGGGCAACCAATGTCAACTTTGACGTTAGAAATATCGTTGATAGATCTTACTGGGATCACAGCGTAATAAAAATAAACGTCAATTTTGACATGTCGTTTAGTTATCGATCTTTTACAGATCTTTCCAAGATCTTAATCGTGTCTTAATCATTCTTCGAATCGCGCAGCGCTCACGTCAAGACTACAGGAATGATATCGCAACTGTTGTTATCATCTATTCTAAACGTCACCTTAAGAGCCCTTAATCCTTGGAGCGTTCTCCGATTTCACGAAATAACGCTCGATAGATGGCGTTGGCGCTCGGTACGCGAGCGCCGGCAACGCGACGCGCGTTTCAATGCAGACTAGAATAATCTTGATAGTTTTCAATATAATTTCAAGCAACATTAATTTTAGTGTCATATGATATCATATGGGCACTCTTTATTTTATTGTATATGTACAGTAGTTTTTTTTTTATGTACACTACTACTAAGTGTACAGACTACAGAGTGTACTATAACCCTTGCTCTTTATTCTGTCTCTTTCACACTAATGGAAAATGAAGAAGTTACTAAATGACTGCAGGTATAAATAAAGTATATTAGTGCGATAGAGAGACAGATAGTGTTTCGTTGTCGTATCGTAAACGATTGGCATGTTGGCCACACACTTGCTTAGTGCCTAGCCAAAATACCAATCGTTTGCGTATATTAGTGCGATAGAGAAAGAGTAGTGTTTCGTTGTCGTATCGTAAACGATTGGCATGTTGGCTACGCACCCATAGATGGATCCGGAGAGATGGATCAGGGCCAAGAAGCCAATCGATTGCGCATATTAGTGCGATAGAGAGACAGATAGTGTTTCCTTGTCGTATCGTAAACGTTTGGCATGTTGGCTACGCACCCATGGTGCCCAGCCAAGATGCCAATCGTTTGTGCATATTAGTACGAGAGAGAGACAGATAGTGTTTCGTTGTCGTATCGATTGGCATGGTGGCTACGCACCCATGCTGCGTAGTCAAGATGCCAATCGTTTGCGCACATTAGTGCTATAGAGTTTCAGTGTTATTTGAAATCACGTTAGGGTTTGTATTATTATTTTTGACCCGAATGAAGTCCATCCAGGTTCTTATGATGGAGTCAGGAGTTGGATTTTAGGAGCTGGTCACCAGAACTCCTAATCTACTCATCATAATTCCATCGTGTTTGGGCTCAATAGATTTGCCCTCACGAGCACCATCAATCTAGATGATGTTCAGGGTCTCATGATGGAGTCAGGAGTTGGTCACTAGAACTCCTAATCTACTCATTATAATTCCATCGTGTTTGGGCTCAAAAGATTTGCCCTGACGAGTACCATCGATCTAGATGAAGTCCAGGGTCTCATGATGGAGTCAGGAGTTGGTCACCATAATTCCTACTCTACTCATCATAACTCCATCGTGTTTGGGCTCAATAGATTTGCCCTCACGAGCACCATCAATCTAGATGATGTTCAGGGTCTCATGATGGAGTCAGGAGTTGGTCACTAGAACTCCTAGTCTATTAGGAGTTCTGGTGACCAACTCCTGACTCCATCATGAGACCCTGGGCCTCATCTAGATCGATGGTGTTCATCAGGGCAAATCTATTGAGCCCAAACACGATGGAGTTATGATGAGTAGATTAGGAGTTCTGGTAACCAGCTCCTGACTCCATCATGAGACCCTGGACCTCATCTAGATTGATGGTGCTAGTCAGTGCAACTCTATTGAACCCAAACACGATGGAGTTATGATGAGTAGATTAGGAGTTCTGGTGACCAGCTCCTGACTCCATCATGAGACCCTGGACCTCATCTAGATTGAAGGTGCTCGTCAGGGCAACTCTATTGAGCCCAAACACGATGGAGTTATGATGAGTAGAGTAGGAGTTCTGGTGACCAACTCCTGACTCCATCATGAGACCCTGGACCTCATCTAGATCGATGGTGCTCATCAGGGCAAATCTTTTGAGCCCAAACACGTTGGAATTATAATTAGTAGATTAGGAGTTCTAGTGACCAACTCCTGACTCCATCATGAGACCCTGGACTTTATCTAGATTGATGATGCTCGTCAGGGCAAATCTATTGAGCCCGAACACGATGAGGTTATGATGAGTAGTTTAGGAGTTCTGGTGACCAACTCCTGACTCCATCATGAGACCCTGGGCCTCATCTAGATCGATGGTGTTCATCAGGGCAAATCTATTGAGCCCAAACACGATGGAATTATGATGAGTAGATTAGGAGTTCTGGTGACCAGCTCCTGACTCCATCATGAGACCCTGGACCTCATCTAGATTGAAGGTGCTCATCAGGGCAACTCTGTTGAGCCCAAACACGATGGAATTATAATGAGTAGATTAGGACTGGAGTTCTAGTGACCAACTCCTGACTCCATCATGAGACCCTGGACCTCATCTAGATCGATGGTGTTCGTCAGGGCAAATCTTTTGAGCCCAAACACGATGGGATTATAATTAGTAGATTAGGAGTTCTGGTGACCAACTCCTGACTCCATCATGAGAACTTGGACTTCATCCGGGTCAAAAATAATAATGCAAACCCTAACGTAATTTCAAGTGAAAATGCGTTTTTCAGAAAATCACAGCCAAATAACACTAGACCTTACTCATAGTGTTGTGTTCCTGCCGGTGAGTAAGGTTGCCAGAGCTCAACGAGGGGCGGGAGGGGGTTAGGGTCGGCAACGCGCATGTAACTCCTCTGGAGTTGCAGGCGTACATATGCGGGCCGTATGCTTGTTTGCCACCGACTTAGTATTAAAAAAAAAAGTAACACTGAAAATCCATCAATAAGCGAGTCTGTTATGCATACTGTAAAAAATGAACTTTTATTAAGATTTTCTAATCGCAGTATATAGCACTTCTCGGAACTCCGTAGCTGATTACGATCGCAACGAATGCCTGACAATCGAGCACAGGTCCGTCCTCTAAGCGCGCTCCGCGCGGACTGAGAGCGGGGCGTCGCTGCTGCGTGATTTATACGTGTTTTAAAAAAATATAAATTTACGGCAATGTAGGTCCCATAGTTATGTTTTTTTTTTATAGGTTAACATAAAGTTACAGTTTGCTATAATATTATTTTTAAAGCAAAATATGCGTACAATTTGCGGAAATAAAATATAAAAAAACCCTGTTTTCGCCAAAAAAATGAAGAAAACTCGGAAGGTATTTTATCAGTTTTTTCAAATGAATCTTCGATTGTTAATCATTCCAGCCCCTCGTACGAGATATGTTGAATCAAATTGTAGTCATTCATGTACCAAATGATTCTTGTTTATAGCAAAATTGAGAACCGAAACGCCACATCTCACTGCAAAATTTGGAAAAGACTCCCAAAAAACCTCATTAAAAAAGAGGTTTAAAAGAGAAAATGAAAATTTGAACAGTTGGAGCCCCTAGTTTAGGAAACGATTATTTAAGTACGTTATCAGTTTTTGAATAAATACTAATAGTTACGTCGTAATCTTGAATGAAAAAGGAAGCATTTTACAAAATACGCTCGTCTGTAGGAATAAGGACTCTTAAACTTTCTAACCCTACTATTATACAAGGCATCAAATAACTTCCTAACTAATCAATCCCGTTTGACCCCTTACCTTCCTTTGACCCTCAATATCTTCAATAGACCCCCGACCGTGACCTTGACTTATTAGGTTATTGGCAAAGTTGAGAACTTGGTCATGTTAAGTTTAGGGGTCGGTTAAATTGTCACCTTATGTTTAATATTTAGTGCTCTTATGCCTATATGCGTTATTTGGTTAAATTCTTTTTTTCTTGCTCGCGTTGTCCCGGCATTTTGCCACGGCTAATGGGAGCCTGGGATCCGCTTGGCAACTACTCCCTAGAATTGTCGTAGGTACTAGTTTTTACACAGGCGACTCCCAACTGATCTTACAACCCAGATGGTAAACTTTAGGCCTTATTGGCATTATTCCGGTTTCCTTACGGTGTTCCCTTCACCGAAAAGTAACTGGTGAATATTAAATGATATTTCGTACATAACTTCCGAAAAACTCATTGGTACGAGCCGGGGTTTGAACCTGCAACCTTCAGATTGCAAGTCGCACGCTCTTACCGCTAGACCACCAGTGCTTCACCTTCACCTTTGGTTAAATAAGGAGTAAAATTATTACATGAATTATATTATTAAAGTTCTGTCATTCCAGTATTTTATATATATAGTCCTCCTCATCGATTTCGATGACGGCGACCTCAGCAATTAAGGATTACGCCGATTATGGGCCCTAATGTGGCTGGCCAGGCCGAACTTGGTCTTAAAGACTCTTTTGCAGGTGTTACAATAGAGTTGGCCAGACCCGTTGTATGTATACGTATAAGAGGGCTTCGGTCTCTCTTTACGTTGTTGGCGTTTGGTATCTAAGGCATTGAGGCGGTTTTCCTCAAACGATTTGATGTGGTTAAAAATGGTGGACCGCCAAGATGCTCTGTCTGCAGCAAGCTCCTCCCAGCGCTCAGGGTTGATGTTGCAAGCATTCAGGTGTCGTTTGAGCACGTCCTTGTAACGCAGATGCTGACCGCCGTGCTTGCGTTTGCCTTCCACCAATTCAGAGTAGAATACGGTTTTGGGCAACCGGCGGTCATCCATACGGAGGACATGTCCACACCACCTTAGTTGTCGCTGCATTAGTAGAGCCTCCATACCATAGAGGCCAGAACGACGCAGGACTTCAGAATTTGGAACTTTGTCTTGCCATTTGATTCTGAGTATATGTCTTAAACATCTAAGGTGATAGGTGTCCAGCTTTTTTATATCAGATTTGTAAAGGCACCATGTCTCTGAACCATACAGAAGGACCGGGATAATTAGCGCCTTGTAGACGCTAATCTTCGTCACTAGCTTAAGATCATGGGACTTCCAAACCCGGTCAGCAAGTCGTCCGGAATTGGCAGCGGCGTTAGCGATGCGGAATGGAATCTCCGAAGCCAAGGTGTTGTCATTCCGGATAGTACTTCCAAGGTATTTTAAGTAGGTAATAAATATGCATATAAAGCAAACTTAAAGTGGACGGGTGTCCATTAAGGTTTTCATTCAGGATCCAAATTATACGAAAGATTTGTCTAACACGGATCCAGATTCTGATAGCTCCATACGAGTTAACACATTATTGGATGTGAGTGTATTGCGAAGTATTATTAGTTTTTTACATGTCTATACTATCTGCTGCTTGTATATATTTTTGTAGTCTTTTTGTCTGAAAGAGATTGCTTTTTTTACAAGCTTTTATTTAGTTTCACCTGTCCCGTTGTCTGTTATCAAATTTTGCAAGTTAAATTTGATCCACTTCCCGGTTTCCGATGAAGCTGAAAATTTGCATACATATGTAAGTCGGGTGACCATGCAATGTTATGATACCATCGAGCTGATCTGATGATGGAGATAAGAGGTGGAAGTAGGAACTCTGTGATAAAACAACGCAACCTAATTGTGTTTGGGGTTTTTAGAATTGGCTCGATGATTATTAGTTGCCTGTGGAAAGAAAAGTACAGTAACGAATAAAAGCCTGTACCAAAAATGAAATTTTTGCCAAAAACTTATTAACGATAAAATCATCTGTGCTCCCTCCTACCTATATAATCTATATCATTAGATTTAGATTATATTTAGGTTTCTTTATTTTCACGGTGAGGATTACATTATAATTTTGCTACATTCGTCAAAAGTTGTT
This sequence comes from Cydia pomonella, assembly GCF_033807575.1. Lineage (NCBI taxonomy): Eukaryota > Metazoa > Arthropoda > Insecta > Lepidoptera > Tortricidae > Cydia > Cydia pomonella. The sequence continues at coordinate 15,358,175 of NC_084722.1, read as the reverse complement.
TATCTTCGCATCATGATCGTCAAACATTACATTATAAATGTAAAATAATAAAATAAATTAAATCTCCTAATTAGGATCATCGTCTACAAAGAAAAACATATCAAACAATTGAATATAAACCAACTTAACATTACAGTCGATGTCACCGAAAATAATTTGGGCTTGTAAAATGTCAAATAAAGATAAAAATAACACAAAATAACAAAACGACATGTTTTAAATACAATAACAACAATTTAATAATAAATTAAATTACATATATCTTTACAAATACTTACCGACTTACTTGCTACTTAGTTTATAACTTTCTGTGAATTTCTTTTACCTATTGTGTTAATAAAATATTTGACTTGCCCACGTACCTTTATAGGTTACCGTTTGAAGAACAGAAATCGAAAGAGTAAATATTCCGGTTATTGATCTCAAAACAGTGGCCTTTCATAGAACCTAATTTATTAACAATTATCAAATTAACTGACTTCCTATAAATCCCAACTCTCCAAAACAGAATTACCGAACGCACAAACGTTTGGTTCGCCATGCGCGCCAAATATGCCTTTGTGTAAACTTTGGTCCCGCTAGGCGAACTTTGGCCACTTTTGGCCCAATGTTGGGTCATTGGTGGCTGCTTTAGAAGAACGTTGGTCGCACTTCAGCCAAGGTTGGTAAAGCATGGCCAATGTGCTGAATCTTACAGGCATTTGATAAGAGGTAAAATGGAGTTGCATTAAGGATTTTATATTTGATGCGCTTTAAGATGGTTTATTGTCTTTGGCCAACTTTCCACTAACATATTATTACGGCTTTACCAAAAGAATAAAGGGTTATGGTTTGAACAGTGTATGTATGTTTGTTAAATTGTGACTGATATTTGTGCCATGTGTTCTAAAGCAGCGTCAAAACTATTACCATATTTTTTTATTTTTTTATTCAGAAACAAACAGTCATTCAAAAACTAAAGCAGCAGTAAATTGACCTACAGTTTCCTTAATTTACAAATAAAAATACGAAGCTAATGCACTTTTTAAATACAAAAAAAATATCGTATATAAATGTAAACAATTTTTACAATACTTTAAACAAATATCTATATAATAAGAGGTTATTTGAAGCGTTTTTTATATTTCTACCTGATTCCTTGACATTGGCCTGACTCCAAACTTAAATGTGTACCTGAGTACCTATCAGATGTCATAAATGAGTATCGGATGATGTAGGATATATCAAATTAGTTACACAGAATTACAGTATTACTACCAAGGCACTGCGAACTACAAAACATAAAAATATACGAGAAAACACAAATAATAACTAAATACAATTTAAACGTTGGTTTTGGGCGACGATGAAACAGCGTGGCTCCGTAGCGTCGTCTGACTCGGCAAAGGATTCGGCAGGTTACCCCGGAACCGCCGAAACACCACACCCTTCGGCCAGAGTCTGCGCTTGCGATGGTGTCCAGCGGCCGCGGCACGCGCACCACAAATGAACTTGAAGTGCACATAGTGACGCGACTGAAGCTGGTGCACCCTCAGCGTGAAGCCAGTCTTCCGACAAACGTTGTTCCGAGTCTTCCGATATAGCTGTTTCTACCTGATTCCCAAACAGAATTAGATTACATAGGAAAACCGGCCAAGTGCGAGTCGGAGTCGCGCACGAAGGGTTCCGTACCATTATTTATAAAAGCGACAATAAAAATATGTTTGTTGTATGGGAGCCCCCCTTAACTATTAATTTTATTCCGTTTTTAGTATTTGTTGTTAGAGCGGCAACAGAAATACATCATCTGTGAAAATTTCAACTGTCTAGCTATCACGGTTCATGAGATACAGCCTGGTGACAGACGGACGGACGGACAGCGAAGTCTCAGTAATAGGGTCCCGTTTGACCCTTTGAGTACGGAACCCTAAAAACATACGTCGTGAAGCTTATTTTTCAAAACTTAAAAAAAAATTGCTCATTTTGTCGTTACGTACTTTTTAAATAAAATAATATCAAGCAAGTTCCTATTATACACACTGTGAGAATAGTATCTAATCACTCATCGCTAACGATAGTTTCGCTAAAAGTTATGCGAACTATCGCTCGATGTCCGACAAAGAAGTTAGCCACACGTCACTTAGCATAATAGTGGGATCAAACGGACTAGCACATATGCTCGATAGAAGTACCATGACCATTATACTTACTTACTAAACTTCCTCCGTTGGCTCAGCGACATAAAATGAGACTTGGCCTCCGACACAAGACAGCGCCACTTTTCTCGGTCCTGGGTGACTTCTCGCCAATTGTTGACTCGACGTTCGCGCAGATCCGCTCCACCATGTCGCTCCAGCGATACCTGGAGCAGCTAATAGGACATCCTCCTGCTAAGCGACCCAGGTACGCTCTTCTTACTTTCCGATCTTCATCCATTATAATATATTTTGAATAAGTTTTTGGCAAAAATTTCATTGTTGGTACAAGCTTGTATCGCTGACTGTACTTCTTTTCCAGAGGTAACTAATACTCATAATACTCATTAAGACAATCTAACAACCTCAAGGTCAAGGTCAATGTCAAGGTCAGACAGCTAAAATGTAAAAACATGAATTTTTTTTCGCGATTTCGGGGTTGGTCCCATAGTATAAGTTGCTCAGTATGACCTATATATTTACCCCGTAAATTATTGCAGGTGACTAAATAAACATCACGTATATATCTTTAGGATTTGCCCAGTCTATTTCTACCTAACTCTTGCGATGCCCCGTGGCGAGCCGAGCTCAAAGGCGGTACTACCAACGCCAACTTCCACGTAAGTACGTGAACCATAGTACCTACAAATAATTCGAATAAAATGGAGAAGCTAAACCTACGCTGCGATCAGATTTGTTTGAAAACACGCCGTCTTTTCGGTCAACAGTGACCGAAGCTGGCGGCTTCAAATATCAAATATCAAACATTTATTCAGCAAATAGGCCACAGGGGCACTTTTACATGTCCATTTTTACAAACAATAAAAATTACAAAAAAGACAATTACAAATATGAAATCGATGAAATAATAAATACTTTATTAGACATGTTCCTCACACATCGTATCAGTATTGCGATACAACGGGGAAATGCCGCTTGAAGGACCTATTTTAGATTTAAGCTAGTTATAGTAATCCTCTGTATATATCCATTACGCTACGATAATCGCTCTCGATACGAGTAGCTAGTACAAAACTCAGTCGCCGTGGCCGACACCGGCCAGTAGGGCTAAGATGGTCGGCTCTTTATCATTTGTCACCATGCCTGTCACGTTCTAACAAGTATGTAAGCGTGAAAGTGACAGGCATAGTGACAAGTGATAAAAATGGAACCATGATGCCACTGCAGATGATGATTAATGAATAATAAATGTTGCGTATAATATTTAATTTAAACTCAGACAGATTTCCACACATTAAATTAAAATACAGCATGTAACACATTCGTTAAGAAATCGAACCACCCCCTTAATTTATTTCTTTCCCCACAACATCTTCCAAATGCAAAACACTTCGTTACCCGCCCGGGGGTAATTCCAACCCTTACCCCGGGTGGCGATTTATCAAAGAATAACACCCAATAAATAACTCTCATAATATATCAGGTTTCTTTACATGTGGTAATTTTACTTGATATGATTTTATAGGGGTTGGTTTGAGTCTAGTTAAACGGCCCGATTCGAAGGATGAGATACTATAACGATAAGTTCTGCAGTGGCAGTATGGTTTCATTTTTATCACTTGTCACTATGCCTGTCACTTTTGCTTTGCATGCATACTTGTTAGAACGTGACAGGCATGGTGACAAATGATAAAGAGCCGACCATCTTAGCCCTACTGTGGTGGCAGCATGGTTCCATTTTTATCACTTGTCACTATGCCCGTCACTTTCGCGCTTACATACTTGTTAGAACGTGACAGGTATGATGACAGATGATAAAGAGCCGACTATCTTAGCCCTACTGGTTTAGATAAGTTCTCATTTAGATATCGTTTGTATGTCGTATAATGTACAGAAGCGGCTCGATTCGGGCAACCAATGTCAATTTGACGTTAGAAATATCGTAGATAGATCTTATTGGGATCACTGCGGAATTGAAATAAACATCAATTTTGACATGTCGTTTAGTTATCGATCATTTAAAGATCTTTCTAAGATCTTAAACGTGTCGTAATCATTCTTCGAATCGGACCAAAATACATATTTGTTATTTATTTTATGTTTTTCCACTTCTAAATATTTTCCATTCTTCATGATTATTCAGTATGTTATTTACTACTTTTTTTCAAAATTTGCAAGACTATGTTCGCCTAGGCGCGCACAGACGGACGGTGCCGTATGGTATGGATGGCGCAAGAAAACGGCCTCACTGCTTGACAGAGTGCGCGGGAGTAGCAACAGCATTATAAACATGATTCAAAAATTCAAAATTCAATATTCTAAAATTTATTCTGCAACTAGGTCTCAAGGGCTCTTTTACAAGTCAATACAACATTATAGTAACATCATATAGTGACATGAAAAATACATACCAATATTTATAAATACAACAGCCAATACCTGGGTAAACATTACATTATAATAATCTTAAAATAAATAATTACTACAATATAATAGAGATGTCTAGTCTCTATGGTTAAAAATACATTAAATCTGGAGATGTAAAAGGTCCCCAATGTCAGAATACTAATACTTATAAGATTTGGAGGTGTAAAGTCTCTCCAAGTATCAAAATAAAATTTATACTAAATAAATAAATCGCGTCTGGACTGTTAAACTAGCAGTCTCATAAACTAATGCTACAGAATACATAACTAGTATGTACCAAGTCAAGTATATTATACAATATGACAGAGACGTATAGTCTCCATGGTTAATACATTAAGTTTGGAGATGTATAAGGTCACCACGGTCTGAGAAAGTAATAATACACAAGAATAACACACATAATACACATTAATAAGATTTGGAGGTGTAAAGGCTCTCCAAGTGTCAAAGAATAAAAAAATAAAAAAAGTGTATGAAATACAGGTTGCACGTCAAGAGACTGTTAAGTTAACAATCTTAAAACTAGTTCTATAGAATGATAGCTAATAAACTAGATTGTCCTCTGTTGTGGGAAATGGGTCAGCGGACATATTCGCTATTGTTTATATACTCGTATTATTAAATATTTTATTAGATTTACGGTTGTTAGTAACATAAATGATAAGCTAATAACTAACACACTTATGGACCATAATTTAATAAAGATTTTTTTTTTATAGAGACGTAGAATATATTATGCTAAAGTGATTGACATCAAATCGAATCGATTTGTTAGGATTTATAGTTAGCGGAAACAGTTTTCTGCCGAAATGGAATTTCATAGAACAAATATCGTTATTTCGTTAGGATTGCAAAGCTATTCTTCACTCTTAATGTGGTTATATATGAAGTTTAACCTTTTGAACGCCACGCCTATCGCACGCGGCGCGTAATCGTGAACCCTTGTCGGTACGCATGAAGGTTGACATTGGACTGTAGCCGCGCACGTCATATGACGTCTTTGGCGGTCAAAAGATTAATATATTTTTTTTAAATATTATAATAAACAATTTTCGAAACTGGGAATATATACAATATTTAATTAACAAGTGTCATTCACTGCCAACGCTTTCGTAGCGCTACGCTCGTAGCCGATCCCAGCGTTTTCCCGCTTTGCAACAGGTACTAGCTGATGGCCTCCCCGCACGAATCCGCGACCTGCTCCGCGTACCTACCCGCTATGGAAAATATCATGCGGAATATTAAGCGCTATGGAAATATACGTAGATATATAACAAAATTAAACGAGCAACAATTAAATATGACGAAAATCATTCGTTTAAATACACGGGGGGTGAATACGAGAAGCGTCGGCACGCGAGATCTTACGGACGAGTGTGAGGAGGTACTCATGTAGAGCTGGTAATACCACCTCAACTAATTAGGTTCCAAAATTTTCTACGAAGAATGCTGCCTAAAAAACTACTCTTCAAATGAGTTCCTCCAAATATAATAATATTAAGTTGAAATTGTAGTTTTAAGTAAATAATGTAATATTAGATTTAGACCACCTACGTATAGCTTTAAGAGAACTTTTGCATGTTTAACCAGCAAAATATGTCATTGTACGGGAATATCTTTCCAATGTCACCTTGTTGTACCATATTTTATGCAAATAAAGAATTTTATTATTTTATTATTATTATAAAAAGTCCTGTAAACTGTGGTCTACAAGTTCAATATGTAATTAACAGCTCGATTCCAAGAATGATTAAAACACGTTTAAGATCTTGGAAAGATCTTTAAAAGATCGATAACTAAACGACATGGCAAAATTTCACGTTTATTTCGATTCCGCTGCGATCCCAATAAGATTTGTCTACGATATTTCTTACGTCAAAGTGATATTGGCTGCCCAAATCGAGCTGCTTCTGTCAATTAAAATACATACAAACGATATCTAAATGAGAATTTATCTAAACCAGAACTTATCGTTATCGCATTCCAACAATGTTTTCGGTTTTTTCCTGAGCGTGTCATTTCATTTGTGTTAATAATTCCCTTTAGAAATGGTTAATTCAAATAATAGAATAGAATAGAATATGAAGTAAATACTAACTGAAATATTTGAGTTACTTACTAGTGTTAGTTACTTGTATGATTGGGAAATTTTGGACTAATATATAATTGGATGGTTTCACTGAAATTACATTAAGCTTACACAACAGTTTTTTTTTTTCAATTTTGTTTTTTTTTTACTCAGAATTTACTCTCTAATCCACTACTAATAAAAAAAAACTGTCGCAAAATGTCCACATAATTCATTCCGCTACCATCATTTAAAGACTATGGAAAATAGTAACGATGCTGCGGCCTTGACGCGAACGCTGTATCTGTAAAATTCCTTGATATTATATCATTATTTAGAGTAGTATTAACCACTCTATACACTTCCCCACATCTCACACAGTATCCCATTAAATGATTTATAAACAAAATGTGCTAAAATAAATCGCCACGTTGGCAGCCGCAGATACCGCGTAATGCTCGCGTGAATAAGTGGAGACGCGCCCTAATCTCGCTACCGACACGGAGTGTTTAAATTCAAGACGTACATGCCACTCTATACATTTATATATGTCGGCGGCCGATCGTGAAATCAGGCAGATCATGATTTTTTTTTTTAATATTACGTTGGTGGCAAACAAGCATACGGCCCGCCTGATGGTTACATGCGCGTTGCCGACCCTAGCGAAATGCACTCGTGTATGACAATAAACATCATTTAAATACCATTTTGGCATTACGGCCCGATTCGAATTTAAGATGCGTGAAATATTAGGTCTAAATATGAAACGGATCGGATATATAATCGACGTTTTTGTTTGAAGAAACGTCACTTTTGACACTGACATATCCGATCCATATCGTAACAAGACATATTTGAGGTATCTTAAACTTCGAATCAGGCCGTTCGTATTTGAACTGTAGCAAATATCGGTTCGTAGCGCTGCCTACGTATGTATTGTTTACGACTACGACTCTACGGTGCTACGGCGTAGAGTAACGTAGACGTGAATAATGTAGCTACGAATAATAAAGTAGCGAGCATAGTCACACTAGTCCATGTGCGATATTACAAAAGTTACCTACATGTTAAACTATAAGAGTTGTGTGCAAATATAAACATTTTGGTAAGTATTTGTTTTACAATCGGCTACAAAATAAATAAAGAAGCCTTTTTTCTGAAATTCTTACATTGTTTACGTATTTTTAGGGTTCCGTAGCCAAATGGCAAAAAACGGAACCCTTATAGATTCGTCATGTCCGTCTGTCTGTCCGATTATGTCACAGCCACTTTTTTCCCTAACTATAAGAGCTATACTGTTCAAACTTGGTAAGTAGATGTATTCTATGAACCGCATTAAGATTTTTACACAAAAATAGAAAAAAAAAAAACTCAAAAAATAACTGATTAGTGTGAGCGATCTTCAAGGTCTTAAAATAAGATCAAAACCATCACAAGTTGTTGAAGCTGAATCGTGCTCAATATCTTTGCAAATCAAGGAAGCGGTCGTCTTTTTAGGGTTCCGTACCCAAAGGGTAAAATGGGACCCTATTACTAAGACTCCGCTGTCCGTGCGTCTGTCTGCCCGTCTATCACCAGGAGCTAGACAGTTGAAAGTTTCACAGATGATCTGTTGCCGCTATAACAACAAATACTAAAAAGTACGGAGTTTGACTCGGACTTGTTTAGGGTTCCGTACCAAAAAGGTACAAAAGGAACCATCATGTTGCGACTCTGTTTTTAGATATGTACAGTCAGCATCAAAAGTAGCGGATGAAACAACGCGCAAAAAGTATCTGATATTCATATTCATATTCCTTTATTGATAAAATTACAAATTTTACAAGTCAAAAGGTAATACAATATATAATTAGGTCTATGTCAATTTCAGTACAATTAAGATAATAAATAATAATAATCAAGTTCAATACAGTAAAATAAAACAGTATAAAAATAATCAAAACCATTCAAATATCCAATAAATTAAATTAAATTATTATTATAATATTCTGACATGTCAAAATTATCAAATTAAATAATATAAAATATAACAATATAAAATATTAATAATCAACACAATTCATACATCCAATAAATTAAATTAAATTAAAATTCAAATCATTATTATAATATTCTGACATGTCATAAAAGGCATTTGTAGTCAGCCATTTTTTAGGGTTCCGTAGCCAAATGGCAAAAAACGGAACCCTTATAGATTCGTCATGTCCGTCTGTCTGTCCGATTATGTCACAGCCACTTTTTTCCGAAACTATAAGAGCTATACTGATCAACCTTAGTAAGTGGATGTATTCTATGAACCGCATTAAGATGTTCACACAAAAATAGAAAAAAAAACAATAAATTTTGGGGGTTCTCCATACTTAGAACTGAAACTCAAAAAATCTTTTTTCATCAAACCCATACGTGTGGGGTATCTATGGATAGGTCTTCAAAAATGATATTGAGGTTTCTAATATCATTTTTTTCTAAAATGAATAGTTTGCGTGAGAGACACTTCCAAAGTGGTAAAATGTGTGTCCCCCCCCCCCCCGTAACTTCTAAAATAACAGAATGAAAAATCTAAAAAAAATATAATATACATTGCCATGCAAACTTCCACCGAAAATTGATTTGAACGAGATCTAGTCAGTAGTTTTTTTTCAATACGTAATAAAATTAAAAAAAATTTTTTTTTTTCATCAAACCCATACGTGTGGGGTATCTATGGATAGGTCTTCAAAAATGATATTTAGGTTCCTAATGTTATTTTTTTCTAAACTGAATAGTTTGCGCGAGAGACACTTCCAAAGTGAAAAAATGTGTGTCCCCCCCCTGTAACGTCTAAAATAACAGAATGAGAAATCTAAAAAAAATATATGATATACATTACTATGCAAACTTCCACCGAAAATTGGTTTGGACGAGATCTAGTACGTAGTTTTTTTAATAAGTCATAAAATAAAAATATTTTTTTTTTCATCAAACCCATACGTGTGGGGTATGTCTATGTGGGATAGGTCTTCAAAAATGATATTTAGGTTTCTAATATCATTTTTTTCTAAACTGAATAGTTTGCGCGAGAGACACTTCCAAGGTGCTAAAATGTGTGTCCAAAGTGGTAAAATGTTGAACAAGATCTAGTAAGTAGTTTTTTTTTTTAATACGTCGTAAATGGTACGGAACCCTTCATGCGCGAGTCCGACTCGCACTTGGCCGCTTTTATTTAATCGATTGTAGAATATCAGGTCATTTTCAATATTCTTTGTGTTGTCGGGTAGTTTATTATAGATACCTGGCCCCGCAACATATACCGTTTTGTTGGATTTCGCAAGTCGACAACATGTCGAGTCCAACATATTTTTGTGTTTTTATGTAATACGTGAACTTTTAAATGTCTTTATTGGAAATAGGTGTATGTTACTTCTAATATATTTAATTATGTAAAATAGGTATTGTGATGTGAGTGTCATTATGTTTCTATTTACGAAGAGTTGCCTAGCGGGTGTTCCGTGTGTTCCGTATAACTTTTCAAATGTAGATGATTTTCTAAAATTCGCGTTCAAAAATATATCTTTTACAGTCTTAGTTGTTCTATATTAAAGACATCACTTTTTGTTAAGCTGTTACAGAATGGTAGATACTTATGAAGCGTTAGTTGATCCGCTACTTTTGATGCTGACTATACAGCACACTTAAATAAATCAAACGTTCCAATATAAGGGTTAACCAACAATATTCTCACATGACATCTCCTTTATTTACCTAAAATATTATGTTTTGCAAATCAAATCAATGCATATCTTATCAAATATCCCATTCGCTACCACTCAACTATATTAAACAAAAAGATTTATACCAAAAAGACGCCGCTATATCCCAAGAATATCTGGGTGATATTTTTGCATACCTTAGGGGAGGCAAAATATTTATTGTACTATTTACCAACTACAGTTGACCCCGTGACGGGAATATACAGTTTTAAATCAGGGATCAAGTTATGTTGGACGTAGAAGTAGGGATATGCCATTCGGTATTATGTCATAAATCATAATATTGAAATTTTTTCGAAGGTACAGCTCATGTATGCAGATATAAAATAGATGTGTTGAGAGGATAGATGCGTTAGTTTCGTTGTTTAAGTAGTTTCAAACTTGTTTTTGGTTTTCTTTTATAAAAACTGTTTTTGCAGTTTATATTATTAATTATTGTGTTGTCTAATTTTATCAGTTTGTTAACCAATAACAATAATTACATTAGTTTTCGAATGTAATTATTGTTGTTGGTTAAAAATCAAAAAGGGCATAACTTTGAAGATCCTTATTAGTTAGATTTCTTTTAGTTTCTAATAGAAACTAAAATTTTAATTTATTTCATTTGTATGGAATATTATTTTGTTTTATGTATACTCTGTGCTGTTTGTGCTAGACTTCCTTTATGGCATCTAGAATACCTACTGACGTGTCATAAATCTATTAATTTTCGCTACCTATAGGTAATGTGCCAACTGGAGAAATACCTCCACCTTACAGAAAACAGCAGCCAAATAACACTAGACCCTACTCATAGTGTTGTATTCCTGTCGGTGAGTAAGGTTACCAGAGCTCAACGAGGAGGGGGCGGGTTTAGGGTCGGCAACGCGCATGTAACTCCTCTGGAGTTGCAGGCGTAAATAGGCTACGGAGACTGCTTACCATCAGGCGGGCCGTATGCTTGTTAGCCACCGACGTAGTATCAAAAATTTTTTATATTCTATTGTGTTAATTATTGAACAACAAACAATAGTTAAATATATTAAAGATACTTAAACATATCACAAGTAAAATTAAAAGTTTATAATAAAAGTAATGTGACAATAAACTTAAAAATACTTACGTAAAAGGACTTTCAATTTTTTTTATAACTAGTCTGATGTACCTCTTCTTGATTTGCTGTGTTCCTTGTATTGTTTGCTGTATTGAGGTTTGTAATAAAGTGTATTTGTATTGTATTGTATTTTATTGTAAAATTCTATTGTGCAGATCTTGACGGATCTAAAATTTATAACGTACTCTTTAATATGAAGTCATACATCGGATTATTATTGAAAGTTACTCTGACAAATGATGTGGTGGGGTATCGAAGAAATATTGTTTTTCCTTTTATTTATTTATGAAAAAGAGCAAACGGATTACGGCATCATCATCATTCGCTTGCCCTTATCCCATTCATTTGGGGTCGGCGCAGCATGTCTTTTCCTTCCATATCTTTCTGTCACCCGTCATCTCATCGTTCACTCGCGTTCGTTTCATGTCATCTCTCACACAATCCATCCACCGTTTCCTAGGTTTTCCTCTCCCGTTCCATTCCTCCACATTCATTCGTAATACCTTTCTGGTCACATGACTTTCATCCCTCCGCATCACATGCCCATACCACGCTAGGCGATTCGCTCTTACTTTTAAACGGATTACAGCATATACTCTTTTATTAACACTTTCGTATTTCAGTTTTTATGATCTGCGTATTTTCAGAAATAAGGTTTGATCAAATGAAGTTATTTTTAGTGACATAATATAAAAAAATGTCTGCCTTAAATCTTTTTTGAAGCTTAGCATCAAAACGCGTCCGTCCTCCAGATTCATGGGTGTTTTCTATGTAAGTATTTATTAAATATATCGTTGTCTAAGTACCCTCAACACAAGCCTTATTAAGCTTACTGTGGGACTTTGTCAATGTGTGTAATAATGACCTAGATTATTTATTTATTTATTAAAAAATAATTATGTATTTTACAAATTGTTTCTTATAGGGGTACGATAAGTTTTCAAAAAAAATATATGTATTAGACCTTAAATATTGTAGCAAAAAACTCACATATTTACACAGTACACATATTTATGACGACTTGGCTGCATCAATATTTAAGACTTTACCATATCATAATTGTCTACCATATGTTTTCGGTGTACAGTCACGTCTGAAAATATCGGTACGAAAAATGTCTTATGGCACTTTTGTTGCATCGATATTTTCAGACGTGACTGTACCCAATACCAATTGTATTTTCCAATAATAAAAGTAACAGTGTATTAATAAATTCGGTAATATTTGAACATCGGAAATCTTGAAACATTTACCAAGTTAGCTCGCTCTGCAAATAAGGTCTTTAAATCTTTCCGCCTTACTGATTGGGCACTAAAATGTTTCCTGCTTACAAATTGTCTGATTTGCCCGAAACCAGTCAACACTGGTAGAGAATGCTTTATAGCATATAGTCCGCCTTTTGTACAATTGTATTTTCTTTTGTGCAATAAAGATTAAATGTCTCATTTACTTCTGGTTCAATAACATATTTATACACGGTGCGCGTGAGCATCGAAAAAAATTTTTTTTTGTGAAATTGATCTAAACTCATTTACTTAACATTTTTTCCTTCTCTTGACCTCTGATATGCGTGGGTAAAATCTCTAGGGTTCCTAATGGCCACCTTGTATATTGTTAAATGAAAAAAAAAGCTAATAGCTATCCTACAGTTAATGGTACTATTGAGAAGAAAGATCGCGTTATGAGATCATCGAAATCATTTTATTTAATAAATATTTATAACAAGGTTAATCTCACACAAATCGACTTAGTACCAGAGTAAGCTACACAAGGAACCAATAATGAATACACTCAAAGAATGTCCGAGGATTAAAAAAAACAAAAAAAAATTAAAATTAAAAAAATAGAAATTAAAAAATTCAAAAGGATTCTCGTGCTTCTTAGGCAGGTCAGTAATGACTAGGCTAGGCCGTAAATATGTCTTAGAAAACTTAAACATGTGATTTAACCGAAGCGTTAGCGAAGTATGTCCGGATGTTTTCCTCTACATGTCGCTATTCTTAACCGATCCTCGTGAAAATTTGTGACTGGATTCTATGATTAAATAGGTTTTTTATTGATCCAGTTTTTGGGAAATTTTCAAAATGCAGAAATGACTTAAGCGAAAATAGGGTCTTAGGATTATAAATAATACTCGTCTGGATATAATATATTTTATATAATTGTATAAAGTACATAGAGACAAATGGAAGGTAACTGGTACTTATAGCAGGGAAAGACTCTTGGAAAGTGAATCCTATGGAATGTAATATAAGACACACACTGTCCACACACTGCTTGCACTGCACTGCACTGGGCACACTGCCTGCTGGTGGCGAGTTAGAGGGTGCTTTTTATTTGTAGGTTTTTTTTTTGTATACTTTTAGAGTAAGTTGACGAAGCCTGTTGCAGATTTTATCGTTGTATTTGTATTGTGACGACGCCTGTAGCTGATTCTGCGTTTGTGTTCACCTGACGAAGCCTGCGTTGCGGGTCAATTATGGTCCCTATATAAGAAATTGTGTATAAGGTGTACAACTTTTGAGTTTAATAAACTTTATCTTATCTTACCATTGTGAGTTCACTATGATATCGAACATTTTACATTTTCTAAGCCTTTTTTTTATACTACGTCGGTGGCAAACAAGCATACGGCCTGCCTGATGGTAAGCAGTCTCCGTAGCCTATGTACACCAGCAACTCCAGAGGAGTTACATGCGCGTTGCCGACCCTAACCCCACCCCCCTCGGTGAGCTTTGGCAAACTTACTCACCGGCAGGAACACAACACTATGAGTAGGGTCAAGTGTTATTTGGCTGCGGTTTTCTGTAAGGTGGAGGTACTTCCCCAGTTGGGCTCTGCTCTAGATCTGGAATGACATCTGCTGTGCTGTGCCCTACCTCACAAGGCGAGATGACATTCACATTGCCCATACCTCTCTTTTGGACGTAGTTTAAGGACATACCCGGGTCCAAAAGGACATACCCGGGTCCAAAGAGGTCTATAGCTCACATTCTTCTTCTTCTTCTTCCTCGCGTTGTCCCGGCATTTTTGCCACGGCTCAAGGGAGCCTGGGGTCCGCTTGACAACTAATCCCAAGATTTGGCGTAGGCACTAGTTTTTACGAAAGCGACTGCCATCTGACCTCCCAACCCAGAGGGTAAACTAAGCCTTGTTGGGATTAGTCCGGTTTCCTCACGATGTTTTCCTTCACCGAAAAGCGACTGGTAAATATCAAATAATATTTCGTACATAAGTTCCGAAAAACTCATTGGTACGAGCCGGGTTTGAACCCGCGACCTCCGGATTGCAAGTCGCACGCTCTTACCGCTAGGCCACCAGCGCTTGGGTCTATAGCTCACATTCACTAGTTAAATTTTTTCTACGTAAAATTAAAATATGGAAAACACTGTATACGAGGCGCCATTTTACCCTCTCCTGTAAGAAACCCCTGTTTTCTTTGCCGGGCCAATATTTGGTCTGATTATGCACTTGATTTCACACTTACAAGGAATTCGGTTTGTTTTCCTCCCTTGGTGGGTAAAGTAAACTTTCTGAACAATTGAGGAGGTGTTTACAAAAACCTGATTATACTTGCTGAGACTTGGCAAAATGAAGAATAATGATGATTTTAGATTTTACTTGGCTTTACATTGCAAATGGATTGCCTCGTTGTGTACTAAAAATTAAGTTTTAAAATTTAACAATCAGGTTTCTTTGGTATGCATAATATCTTTAAACCCAGTTAATTAACCTACGGCCCGATTCGAATAATGAGATACGATAACGATAAGTTCTGGTTTAGATAAGTTGTCATTTAGATATCGTTTGTATGCCGTATAATTGACAGAAGCAGCTCGATTCGCGCAACCAATATCACTTTGACGTTAGAAATATCGTAGATAGATCTTATTGGGATCACAGCGGAAACGAAATAAACGTCAATTTAGACATGTCGTTTAGTTATCGATCTTTTAAAGATCTTTCCAAGATCTTAAACGTGTCTTAATCATTCTTTGAATCGAGCCGTTATCCGATGTTGCAAGTTTTTTTTTTTTATAATTTAAGATAAATTTATCTTATTCTTAAAATTCATATTCTCATAATTTGTTGATGTCAAACTTATTTTATGTCCGTAATTATGCTTTTAAAATATTTTTGGAAAATAAATAAATATTATATCCAACAAAATAATGCTACAATAATCGACATTTAATAAAGAACAACACATTGTGACGTCACGGATCACCGCCCAATACCAATCAAAAACCATTTTAATTTTACCGTTATCCATGCCCTTATTACTCCAGTAATAAGTTCTAGTATTCCACAATCCAAAGGCATGCATAAATCGGACAATATCAATCGCGAATTTGCCAAATTTCATTTGCAGAAGATTTGGTATTAAGGGCTTAGTGTTATGGTTGAAAATGGTCTGGCTAGTTGTAATGCGAATTGGTCGCAATGAGAACTGCATGTGTATTTAATTTCGATACCGATGCATTGGTAAAGGTGAATTTACACTGGAGTATTCATGATTTTCCATAAAAGTTGCTGTTTATATCTATTTACTTATTGAACTTAAAAATATTTGTACTTTTTTAGGGTACCTAATACTCTCTTACAAAATGTTTTTTTTTTTTCAAATATTTTTCCCTTTTACCCAGTGTTGTGGGGTATCGTTGCAAAGGTCTTTTAAACCGAATCACTTAAGCGATCATTTTTTGATAATCTAAATATTTTCGGAAATAATCGCTCCGAAAGAAATAAGTATATGCGAATATATTTAGATATATTTATATCATAATTTAAAATTACATTATAAATTATATTAAACCAATATCTACTAATATGATCAATCCAGCCGTTTTTGAATTATTGCAAAAGTTTTCTCTTCTATGAGACGTACAAAGCGCTGTACTCCCCTATGCTTATAATGTATATGATACTTACTAATAGCCCCTACGGAACCCTACACTGAGCTTGTCCCGTCATACTCTTGGCCGATTTTACAAGCTTTTATTTACTTTCACCTGACCGTTGTCTGTTTGTAATCAAATCTTGCAAGTTAAATTTGATCCACTTCCTGGTTTCCGATGAAACTGGTTTTGCATACTCGTACATATGTAAGTTAGGTGACAATGCAATATTATGGTACCATCCAGCTGATCTGATGATGGAGACAGGAGGTGGCCATTGGAACTCTGTGATAAAACAATGCAACCTAATTGTGCTTGGGGTTTTTAGAATTTGCTCGAGGAGGATTAGTTGCCTGTGGAAAAAAAATACAGTCAGCGATAGAAGCTTGTACCAAAAATATTTTTTTTGCCAAAAACTTTTTATTTAAATGTCAAACCGAATTGCACCAGTCAAACCGGGATGTGACAATAATATTCAATAACCTCCTATCTATATCTCTGATGATATGATTAGAACACTCCGAATATTTTGAATACTCAAATCGCTTAGCTACTATCCTAGTGTGTACAACCTTTATCCAGCAGTCAATTGTCCGGTCGAGTTGCTTCGCACCCGGACATTCAGTCCGGTCATCCAGAATGATCCGGACACATGGTGTCCGATAGTTCGCAATCGAATCGGCGAAACGTTCTGCGTAATTGAAAGGTTTGTTGATGTGTTTGCGTTTTATTAGTAAAAATTTAACACGCATTATAGCAAAATATTTGTACATAATATTATAGAGTGTGATTGCCATTATGTATTGCCGTATTTTCTTACATAAAATGGTTACTTATATGTACCTTTAAAGTGTTAGTAGTCATGCAATGGGAACGTTAATTATTTTTTCTGTCCTCCGGGCGGAAAGCGTCAACTTTGCTCCCGCTGCGCTTAACGAAGTTGCCGCTTTCCGCCTTAGTCGAGCACAATTTTACACGCGGCACGCAATGTCCTACTTTTCCTCCCTTAGGACACAAATAACTATTATCTATCAGTTATTTATTTTTTATATAAGTTAACTAACTAAACTAACTAACTGCTTTGGCTCAGCGATCCAAAAAGAATCTTGGCCTCCGAAACGAGAGAACGCCACCTGTCCCGATCCAGCGCGGTTTCCTGCCATGAATTAGCATTCAGCCGACGCAGGTCCGCCTCCACGACATCATACCAGCGGTACCTGGGGCGCCCGATCGGTCGACGCCCTGTTGGTCGCCTCAAGTACGCTTATACTACGTACGTACGTACGTTTATATAAGTTAGACACTGGAATTGTCAGTTCTCACGCCTTACATAAATCACCGTGCCGGTATCGCGCATCGATGTCCCGGTTATCCCATTTTGCACAAGTAAGGTAATTTTGTTTTAATTTTTATGGCTATTCCTTATTTTATTTTTATACAAGTATAATAACTTATACAGTTGGACGACCGGTTTGGCCTAGTGGGTGGTGACCCT
This sequence comes from Cydia pomonella, assembly GCF_033807575.1. Lineage (NCBI taxonomy): Eukaryota > Metazoa > Arthropoda > Insecta > Lepidoptera > Tortricidae > Cydia > Cydia pomonella. Next base: position 15,340,310 of record NC_084722.1, on the reverse strand, counting down.
GCCTACGAAGCTGATGCTCCCGGGTTCAAATCCTGGTAAGGGCATTTACTTATTCGTGTGATGAGCATGGATATTTTTTCCTGAGTCATGGGTGTTTTCTATGTATTTAAGTATTTATAAATATTTATATTATACATATATCGTTGTCTAAGTACCCTCAACACAAGCCTTATTGAGCTTACTGTGGGACTTAATCAATTTGTGTAATAATGTCCTATAATATTTATTTATTATATAAGTTAGACCCTCAAGTTGTGACGCCTTACATCAATCTCAGGTGTCGCGCACGGCTGTGATCCGGTTATCCAATAGCCGGTTAATTTCTTGAAACTCAATACTTATATACTTCCAATAGTACACATCAATTTAATAAAACAAAAAAGCGGCCAAGTACGAGTCGGACTTGCCCATGAAGGGTTCCGTACCATTTATGACGTATTAAAAAAAACTACTTACTAGATCTCGTTCAAACCAATTTTCGGTGGAAGTTTGCATGGCAATGTATATCATATATTTTTTTTAGATTTTTCATTCTGTTACTTTAGAAGTTACGGGGGGGGGGGGACACATTTTTCCACTTTGGAAGAGTCTCTCGCGCAAACTATTCAGTTTAGAAAAAAATGATATTAGAAACCTCAATATCATTTTTAAAGACCTATCCATAGATACCCCACACGTATGGGTTTGATGAAAAAAGATTTTTTGAGTTTCAGTTCTAAGTATGGGGAACCCCCAAATTTTTTTGATTTTTTTCTATTTTTGTGTAAACATCTTAATGCGGTTCATAGAATACATCTACTTACCAAGTTTGAACAGTATAGCTCTTATAGTTTCGGAAAAAAGTGGCTGTGACATAATCGGACAGACGACGGACATGACGAATCTATAAGGGTTCCGTTTTTTGCCATTTGGCTACGGAACCCTAAAAAGGACATCACATGGATATGTCCCATTGTAATCATTCGTTCGTTTGTTCGTGTGTTTTTGCTCGGAGACCCGTATATTGTTTATTTTCTCATTTCTGTGTCAGTTGGTATGCTTTACATCAATTGTGCCGGTGTCGAAAACAGCTGCCACTTGGTTGTCCGGTTTTGCTTCGGTCATTTTTTTATTGTTGTCTATTATTTTTTAATTTATTTTTTATATAAAATGTTTAGATGGACCCTCAAGTTGTCACTTGTCACGCCTTACATCAATCGCCGTACCGGTGTCGCGCACGGCTGTGACCCGGTTATCCGGCTGGTCATTTATCACCGGCAACCCTTGCCCGCCGTCACTTGTAAGGATTTGCGGAAGAAAAATGGACATATTGGGACATGTTGTTGTTTTACTTTCAGTTTTGTTTGACTGAATTTAGGAAACATTTTGGTAAGAATATTTTAACTGTACAAAACTAAATTATCAAATTTTTACCTAGGTTGATCATACTAACGGCCTGATTCGAACTTTAAGATACGTCAAATATTAAGTCTAGATACGATATGGATGGAACATTACGGTCCAATCTGGAATTTCCTGGATTCAACGGGCATTAGTAATGAATTTTTAAGGGCTGTCACAATAGATCCTTGGTCGACGTGTCATTCAAAGGCCCACAAAACCCCAATAATAATAATATGGATCGGACAAGTCCGTGTCAAAAATGAAGTTGTAAAATCGAGCCGAAAGAAAAACCTGAATAGCATACTGTAAGTTTGCATTTGCTGTTAACAAGTGCTATTCCTGACGACCGGTTTGGCCTAGTGGGTAGTGACCCTGCCTACGAAGCTGATGGTCCCGGGTTCAAATCCTGGTAAGGGCATTTATTCGTGTGATGAGCATGAATATTTGTTACTATGTCATGGGTGTTTTCTATGTATTTAAGTATTTATAAATATTTATATATTATATATATCGTTGTCTAAGTACCCTCAACACAAGCCTTATTGAGCTTACTGTGGGACTTAGTCAATTTGTGTAATAATGTCCTATAATATTTATTTATTTATTCCTGTGTGTTTCGCCAGAAACTTTCTGCCTCGTATAGCTAAACTGTGGAATGAACCATGCGGTATTGCGGAAGAATACCACCTTCAAACCTTAAAGAAAAGAGCGTACTTACATGATTATGAAGGGCGGAAAACAAACTTTCAACCCCTTTGGTGATGCAGGTCTCTATGGGCTATGATAATTGCTTACCATCAGCTTGTTTCGTTTCGCCTTCTACCTATAACATAAAATTAACCCTTTTCCAGGCCGCACCAATCTACAAGGTTTTCCCAAAAAAAAACAAATATATTCTATCCCAGTGCCAACTATAAGATGATTCCAAAGTCAAATAATTAAATACCAAATATTTCCTTTTGACTAAACTAGGAAGCGTCAAATGAAATCCTTAAAAAAAATGAGCCAAGTAAGTCAACATTCAACGCTCCATACTTCGATAAAATCTCCCCCTACCACATAACATTTGACAATATCAAAACGGGGCATAAATAACGTACTAACAGCAACAATTTTAACTGACCTATGATGAGTCTTATACCTTTGATAATAAGGTCTACAAAACGTCAATTTACAGTGACGATACTTGTTACAAGACATCAGTCTACCCCGATTTGCGAGGGTATGACAATTTATGAATGTCACCATTTGGATGGATTTGCTTTGTACGGATGTTTATTTCAATGTATGCAGATATCCCTCGAGGAGTCACATTGGCTGTGATAGGTATCATGTTTGTATTAGTATTTTTCTATTGAAATTCAGTTCCGTCTAACATGATATAAATTCCTATTCTTCAAAGGTAACCTTATTTGGATATAATATTGGTTTTCTACCTTAAATTACCAATTGATGCATAAAATCAGGAATTTCGAAGGATCTAATACTGACAACAACATTTACAAAAAATTACAATAATATGTATGTATACGTCGCAGTGAAATTGTAAGAATCCGCCTTTTGTAAACGGCGTCGTTATTTTACAAACGGGTGGAAGGGCTGCTCTACCTTACTGTTCTATACTGTTCATACTGTTCTAACTTAGGAGTGGCTAGGGGGCGCCATTAGCCTTCAGTAAGAAATGCATATACTTGAAAAATTCGATCAATGCTGCCGTGACCCCGGTGGCCGAGTGGCTCAGGCACCTGCCGCGATAGCAGAGGACGGTGGTTCGATTCCAGCCTGGGGCACTGGAGGCCTTGGTCACTTTTTCTTAGTATATGACATTCATTTTCAGTTTAACGATATATATTATATACAAATACTTAAATACATAGAAAACATCCATGACTCAGGAACAAATATCTGTGCTCATCACACAAATAAATGCCCTTACCAGTATTCGAACCCAGGACCATCGGCTTCATAGGCAGGGTCCCCACTAGGCCAGATCGGTCGTCAAATTAAAGAATAATTTGACCAGAATGCCGCGCAAAATTGCTAACGGCGCTATTAATATTATAAGTTATATTACAAAATGCGGACTTTTTACAATTTGCCTCTGGCAATTTTACAAACGTCGTCGTCATTTTACAAACGTGAAAACGTTGTAAAATGACGACGCCTTTTGTAAAAAGCGGATTCTTATAATTTGACTGCGACATAGGTATGTGTTTGACATATATATAATATATTGTTTAGATGGTTTACATGTGATGGCTTTTAATCAACAAAATTTATTTGTGTAATAACATCCTATAATATTGATTAATTTAAGAAAAAAAGTTTCGAGTCTGACAGGACTATTCTAATTAATTTTATATTTGTTGTACCTATTCATATACTTACTTACTCCGTTGACTCAGCGACCCAAAATGAGACTTGGCCTCCGACACAAGACAGCGCCACTTTTCTCGGTCCTGTGCGACCTCTCGCCAATTGTCGACTCGAAGCTCGCGCAGATCCGCCTCCACCATGTCGCTCCAGCGATACCTAGGTCGTCCGATAGGACGTCCTCCTGCTAGGCGACCCAGGTACGCTCTTTTTACGTTCCGATCTTCGTCCATTCTCTCAAGGTGGCCCAACCAACGGAGTCTGTGGGCTTTACTTTCATACCTATTCATATGACACTTTCTAATTCTCATATACATAAACATACAAACGTCAATCACCCAAAAACTTGCCATCAATTAGGGCCTAATCCCATAGCCTAACCCTTTTCATGTCCATTCCATCATTTGTTATAAGCAAATCCTCGTATCGCCCCTTCCTTGATATCGTCTTATTTATAGTGGGGACTATTCTGGATGGACGATTTGTCATCGTCGTGGGTAAAAATGTCATTAGTGTGTGTGTATGCATGTTGAGGTTGAAATTTAACTTTGAGTAAATATTTGTGCTATGATTATAGAATTTAGAGGTGTTTGGTGTATAATATTCATAATGTATGTCGTAGGATAGTAAATTTTTTTTAAACTATAATTTTACTATTAAAACCTTAGCTTTACTTGCCATCTTCGGTGTTACTGTACTATAAATGACCATATTTGCTGGAAATTGTTTACTTATAATATTGTTCTTTCTTACAAGGAAAGAATTCGCTTTTTAAGCACAGATTTAGTTACTCATTGTTTTGAGATGTTTTTCAAATTTAATTTCGATTAAGAGCATTTTCTTTTTGAGTTCATTTGCACATATCGTTCCTTTAATTACGTGATTTTTCGTTCGCCTTCTTCATCTTGATACATTTTTACATTTCTGACTGGCTTTGGCCAATAAACTTGTCCTCTTGGCTATGGCCTGAGTTTACATTAAGGGGTATCTGTGATTTGAAATAAGAAAGAAGAGGTAACGCGAAATGCTGACAACACATCAGCTGTCCCTTCGCATTTAAGCTTTTCGTTCCGAAACAGAATAACCCCCAGAATTGGACAAATTTCCCATCGAAAATTGCGTACCCAGTAGAATTGCGACATTTCCAGGACATCACTCATATGACCCACTGGGTGTTAATACGCTCTGACTTATTGTGCCCATCGTTCATCGGACCCTGATCTTTGCTTCCGGTTTGAATCTCTCGATGATTAAACGACGGAGGATACGGAAATTAAGAACTTCAGAAGTCGTTAAAGTTTCCTATGGTGCTTGAATATAAAGGACATAGGATGGACACGAAGGGACTAATATAGCGAAATTATTGACAGTTAAGTGTAAGATGCACTCTTTTGTCTACTGGCAGCAGAATCAGAGATATTCAGGGAGGTCACCTCTTAATATTTTTGCTACTATTCTTGCCTGATAACAATAAGATACCACATATAGCTACATTAGGTAACTACAGTACAATTCTTTGCGCCTCCAAAAAATTTGCTAATTTTTTTCATTCATGGGTTATAACAAGGCGGCATTTGACGACCGGTCTGGCTCTACCGGCTGGTCAATGGTCCCGGGTTCGAATCCTGTTAAGGGCATTTATTTAGGTGATAAAATAAAAATAAATAAATAAATTTTATAGGACATTATTACACAAATTGACTAAGTCCCACAGTAAGCTCAATAAGGCTTGTGTTGAGGGTACTTAGACAACGATATATATAATATATAAATATTTATAAATACTTAAATACATAGAAAACACCCATGACTCAGGAACAAATATCCATGCTCATCACACGAATAAATGCCCTTACCAGGATTTGAACCCGGGACTATCAGCTTCCCAGGCAGGGTCACTACCCACTAGGTCGTAGGTGATGAACACAGATATTTGTTCCTGAGTCATGGGTGTTTTCTATTGATACAAGTATGTTTTTATCTGAGCTTTGCTTAATTTGGGCCTATGTTGATCTGTGTAAGATTGTCCCCACATATTTATTTATTTATTTATCCACCAAGTCATCAGACACCATATAAGGTGTTTTCGGGTACCCAATTGGGTAATCCCGAAAATCATTTAAAAATCACTGGTAGGTATTCACTGACAGGGATGAACGTATAGCCGTCCGTTGGGCGGACAGAATAATGTCAGAGACAAAAACCATATTCATAGGGCGGCTTGGAGAGCACTGGTGAAGAGTATCCACAGTCGTCACGTCCCTCAGCCATGAGGATACTACAAGGAAGACGAAGAAGATAGGTATTCCGTGGTAATAAGAGCCCCTTTTCGGAATTAGCTGCCACATTTTTAGTGTTTTTTCTTTTCGGAATTACCTGAATACACCTGTTACGAAACGTTAAAAAATACACTCTTTTTTTATCCTTGTTCGTTGTAAGTAATTAAATAATTTTATAGTTAATATTATTCAAATCGCATATTATTGAATTAAAATATTCAATGAAATGTATAAATTAAATCATAATTCAAATCTCTATATTCAAATTTCACTATGGCAATTTTGTACCAAAAACTTTGACAGTTCCTGGAGCTTTCGAAAACTTACCATTGTTATCCGAATATTCCGAATCCCCAGCGTCTATTAACTTTGCCACCTTTTTTATTCATGTAATTTGGAAGTAAATCGGCGTTTTAAACTACAGTCCGCTATTATTAAATTTATCACCTCGACAACATCTGAGACCAGCGAAGACGAGAATAAGTCGAATTTTCCCTTATATTACTTCAAGCATACATGGAACTCACGTATCGTCCATCGTCCATTTATATTAGAAACTCTCAAGTTTCTCATATTGAATAAACATTCAAATAAATGATATCTTTCGGGCACAAAGACACTATTTGGCGGCCGCTTGTCAAGACTTTGAAAAGGGCTTGGACAAGCGCGCCAACAATTCCAGGGTTGTCACCGACAAATATTTATTGGACGAATTCCATGTTTTTTTGCGAGGGGGACGGAAATTGATGGATTTTTAAAGGTTTTCGGGAATTTATTGGATTTGGTTAACTGTTTGCAGGAATGGTTCGTCTGCGAGTGATGTGTGATAATCAATTATTGTCAACATTCGTCGAACAATATATTGCGTGACTATTATGTGTAAGTGATTGGGTTTTACACATACATTAGGTATTGATAGAGAATAGATCTAGTCAATTTAGACTGTTAATTGTGATGTGAATTATTGAGTGGTATTTATTTTATATACCAATCTATTAACTACTTATAATCATATAGAGATGTGCTGCATATTAGCGTGACAATATTTTGTTAAGTAACGATTTGTGAGATTGGAGCTTTTCTTAAAACAACATTACGAGTATAATAATAATCTGTAATAGTAGTTGTTGTAGTATTCAGCCTATATACCGTGTTTTTATTGAATTCCGTTAACTCCGGGGTATGGGTAAGTACGTTCAAGGAAACTAAATGGCATAGTTAATAAAAAAAACACAATTATATATATATATATATTTTTTATAAAAAGTAATAAAATTTTGCATACGGCGTTGTTGTAACACGGGCATTACATTTAATTAAACCAAACAATTAAAAACTGTGACATATCAATGTCATTTCGAACATCAATCGTCCGAGATAGTACTTACGTTTAGTAGCAAATGTACACACTCGTGCTAAACACTAATCAATAGATAAACATGCCCTAAGGCAAGTGCATACGCTCGTAAGGGCCTTATAAGATAAAAATAAATTATTGATTATTTCCGAAATGGAGTTAATTAGAATACCGGTGTCTTTGAGAAAGTAACTTAATTTAAGCTCAGGAATGCACCCTTGAAATTAACGGAAATCAAAAAAACACGGTGTATACGTCCCACTCCTGAGCACAGGCCTCCTCTCATGCGCATCATCAGTAATAGGTCTATCGAAAATGTATATAAGTACCTTATTTAATGTGTTCAAAACGCGACAGTTATAATCTAAGTGTTATAATTATCCTTTCTTCGAAACGGCGAAATTGTCTTTATATCTTTATATATTTTGGTCAATCTGGTTCAACAGTTCATTTATTTTAAATAATGAACCTAATTTAAACTACACAACCCTAGCCGTGTCATCAGATGACAATCGCTCAAAAACCGGACGTCTCCGGCGGCCATCTTGCTCCCGTGACGTCCAATATCCCCTCCCCACCATTAGTTTACTTATCGCGACGCAAAATAATGTCAGATAGGAGGGGTCCACTTCTCTAAAGTAGTTATTGTGTGAGTTTCTGAGTTTGTCACTCTGATAATAAATAATTACAGTAGATATGATGACCAGAAATGACATCAACTGGTGAGTTGAGAGCCGGCCCAGTTGCAAAGTTAGCAGTCTTGGATTTGTCTATGTATGGTAAGAATCTTGACGTAATTTTTGTCATTTCTTTGAATTTTTATCGAGAACATTTTTTTCTGTTGTATACAGTACAATCGAGGTTTGAGTACACGATATATGATAGGTTAAACTTTTTTTTCTGTCTCTTGCCTGCCCTGCCTATGAAGCCGATGGTCCTGGGTTCAAATCCCGGTAAGGGCATTTATTTGTGTGATGAACACATATTTGCTATTGTTATTTGTTCCTGAGTCTTGGGTATTTTCTAGGATAAGTATTTATATAATATATATATATATCGTTGTCTGAGTACCCACAACACAAGCCTTCTTGAGCTTACTGTGGGGCTTAGTCAATTTGTGCGGTTTAAGAGGAACTTCCTCCCGCGCACGCTCCGGTTGTGGAATGAGCTACTTGCCGAGGTTTTCCCGAGGGTCTACAGTATGAGGTTCTTCAAAAAAGGAGTGTACAGATTTTTAAAGGGTCGGCAACGCGCATGTAACACCTCTGGAGTTGCCGGCGTCCATAGGCTACGGTGACTGCTTACCATCAGGCGGGTCGTATGCTTGCTTGCCACCGTCGTGGTATATAAAAAAATTGTGCAAGAATGTCCAATATTTATTTATTTACTTGGCTCTCTTTCTGGACGTGGTAGTACAAAAGTGACAGCCGTTAAGGTGGATCAAAGAGCACTGCTACCAGAACCCCTTGACGAGGTTCCGTTCGCGGTGGTAGAAGCCAATGCTACCTGCAATTTATATATTTATTTATTTTGCACTCTCATTTCAAATTCACCTCATTTGCAATCCCATACATGCAAATCAAGTACGTCATTGAAGCACCACCAATAATCCAAAGATCAATCAACAAGCATCTATTATGTACGGCAGCATCGAGCGGCGGGCGGTCGTGTTAAGTTTGCATTATTAATGGTTCATTTACTTCGCACTAACCGGGCGGCTTTCTCAATCCCTTTGGGTTTGGGGTAGTGATGGGATTGGGTATCGATTGTTTTAATTTGATACTGTGTTCGATTTTATATTTTAATAGAGTTGTTTATAAACGAACTATGTATAGCCCTTCGGGTGGCAGCGCCAGCGGTCTAACGGCAAGAGAAATGGCAAGACCATTTTGGAAAATATACCGCTAAGTGGCAGTGTCCGGGAGCCGGATCGCTCCGAAAGTGGCATGGGTCCGGGAGCCGGACCTGACATAACAAGCTGTTGAGTGGCAGGGACCGGCTCCTGGACCCTGTGCGATACCATATTTCGCACCTAATTTAGAACGGGCAAAACTACTGTTAGCTTGGTCACACTTGCATGATGTATTCGTCAATAGACAAGGATGGCATTCAATAACGGTCGAATTGCCGCGCCGAGTAAAGTTAGCTACAAATTGCGTCATACTCCCGCCCCGCCAAACCTTGTATTGTAAAAATATTGTATTGTGAGGGGTAATAAAAAGGTTTATAAGTGTAAATAATTGTATAGTTTATTCATTAAATCTGTGTTTTCTACAATTAATTGTTTTATTTTCTAATCATAGTTATTTATATACATGAAAGTAGAAAAAAAATGATGATCTGAGATTTGATCAAGACTAGCGAAATTCACTTATATGGAATGACATAAATTACTATATAATCAAATAGGGTATTTAATGCTCAATATAAGGATACATGGTCTATATACAGCATCCATACATTTTTTTTGAGAAATGGTAAATTTTCTAACACGCGGAATATTCGCTATGATCACCTGTGAGGGGCCCGCCACTTGACGGTATTTTTTCCAAAATGGCCGTGCCACTTCTGCTTCCGTTCAATCTGTGGCACTGCCATTCAAAAACTGGTTATGTCAGGTCCGGCTCCCGGATCCCTGCCACTTTACGACAGGTCCGGCTCCCGGACTTTGCCACCCGAAGGGCTAATACGGGAATGGACAAAGAGGGTAGGCCTTTGCTCAGCAGTGGGACACTCATAGGCTAGAAATAAATTAATAAATTATCAAGCAGAAACATCATTAAGTTTAGAATAAAAGAAAGGAAGAAAGTATTTCTTTTTCCTTTAATATTTATTTTTAGCCTCAATTAGCTATTAATCGTTTGTCTTGATCTGTAATTTTGTCTAATGTATTTGAGAAAGAAATAAAACACAAATTTACACATTGAACATTTCAATTGACTAGTTCAACTGAAATAACATAAAATTAATTGAGGTGTTAGAGACTACCTACGTATTATTTGTGTGTTAATGGCTGCACTTTTCCATATCTAGAACGGTCATTTTAAATAAAAAAAAACGATTTGATTTAAGCGATAGCTTAATTTTTGTATATCACCATAATTATTAAATTAGGATTAGGAATGCCAATTATTGGTAAATTTAGATTTTAGATTACGGTTTTGAATAAGTAATATACTTTGCAATAGTTGACGAGTTGCCTTACTAATCGGAAATTTTAATTAGTTAAAAAAATCTTAATTAATCACGTTTTAAGACAAAATTTTCCAACCAGTATATCAGGGATTTGTTTATTTTTTAATACCAATGTCGTATTTATTGTAATTAGGGAATTCAAACCGGTTATTATTTGTGTGGAATTTAACTAAAATTTTATATAAATAAAAACCGCTTTACAGTACCTACTTCTGTGCATGCCAATATTCCAAGATTTATCTTTCTTGTTTTTTACAGTTCATATCTATGAACTAGATAGCCAATTTTCTTCTAAACTGTCCTCGATATCGATACCTCAAATCTCCCACCTCTACCCCGATGTTTAGTCAGTGCAATCGCCGATCTGATTAATAGTGCTCGCGCGAAATGTTTAATCTTTACCGTGATTCACCCCTTTGCTCTCCTGAACTATCGATGTTTATGTCTGTGTTAATGTTACAAATAGCTTGGTTGAGCACAGTTACATGGTAGACAATTGGGGGTTATGGAGTAGGATCGGTTGTTTTTAGTATTCTATAACAACATATACATGCAAAATTTTATAACTGACTGTACTTTTTATTCCACAGGCAACTAATACTCATCGATACAGTTCTAACAACCCCAAAAACAATTAGTTTGCGTTGTTTTATCACAGAGTTCCCATGGCCATCTCCTGTTTCCATCATCAGATCATCTCGATGTTATCATTTACATATGTATGCAAAATTTCAGCTTAATTGGAAAACGGGAAGCGGGTCAAATTCAGCTTTCAAGATTTGACCCACACTACCTAACACACATACATACTAATAGGGCAAGTTACATAAAAGCCTGTAAAAAGCTTGTGAAATAACTTTTTAAGAAGGGAAAAATATTTTAAGACATCCGCAATGAATCACAAGATTTTTTTGTTTCCGCGAATTTCGGCTAAAACTTTGGAAGTAACTGTCCAGTGCACCCGGATAGTTGGCAAGTTAATACAACAGTCGATAGGACGGCCGTAAATAATGCAGAACGTAAATATGTGCGTTTGGCGGAGTTTCGTTTACTGGACTAGGGGATACGGCCACTGGATGTGACTAGTATCTTTAAATGGGAACTTTGAAAGTAGATTTAAGTGTCTAGGACAGCGGGCAAGTTAATACAACAGTTGATAGGACGGCCGTAAATAATGCAGAAGGTAAATATGTGCGTTTGGTGATGTTTCGTTAATTGGACCAGGAGATACGGTCATTGCATGTGTCTAGTATCTTTGAATGGAAACTTTAAAAGTAGATTTAAGTATCCAGGATACTTGGCAAGTTAATACAACAGTCGATAGGACGGCCGTAAATAATACAGAACGTAAATATGTGCGTTTATCGAAGTTTCGTTTACTGGACTAGGGGACTGGACTAGACTAGTATTTTGTTCTTCATATCCTGCTATCCTAAGTTTCTCTGGAAAAGATACGCTTACAGCGATAAGACCGCCTGTTGATACTATTATTTATATTGCAAATCTTGCTTGAATTAATTTTGTAAGTGGTGCAATATAAATATTTACTTACTCTACTAGACCCTACTCATAGTGTTCTGTTCCTGCCAGTGAGTAAGGTTGCCAGAGATGAACGACGGTGCGGAGTGTTAGAGTCGACAAGGCGCATGTAACTCTAACCTCCGGAGTTGCAAACGTACATAGGTTACGAAGACTGCTAACCATCAGGCGGGCAACCAACTAGCATACGGCTTGTTTGTCACCGACGTAGTATTAAAAAAAATGGTCGCTTCTAGTGCTCTAGCCACCCGCTGTCCGGCAACTTGGACAATAATCGCTAATGGACCGATGCAGTGGCCACAACTCATGCCGTTTTGCGCTTAACGGCGTTACTCGACTTACGATATTCTTCGCTAATTTTGTGTGATAAAATAACTTTATTTGCTGGGGAAAAGTATAGTAAATTTTGCGATAGACTTTAGCTCTCCAATCATTTTATATATATAATTTATAATAATTCAGCCTATATACGTCCCACTGCTGGGCACAGGCCTCCTCTCATGCGCGAGAGGGCTCGGGCTATAGTCCCCACGCTAGCCCAATGCGGATTGGGACTTCACATACACCTTTGAATTTCTTCGCAGATGTATGCAGGTTTCCTCACGATGTTTTCCTTCACCGAAAAGCTAGTGGTAAATATCAAATGATATTTCGTACATAAGTTCCGAAAAACTCATTGGTACAAGCCAGGATTTGAATCCACGACCTCCGGATTGATTTTATATCGTGCAACAATAATTATTGCCTAGCCTAGCCTTCCTTCCTTCTTTCTTGAGCTTACCTTACAATACAAATCCTCTTTATTGCACAACCTAAAAATAATGTAAATGGAAACATAAAAAACATGAAGATAGAGGTAAACAACAGGCGGCCTTGAAATTTTTAAAATTATGAGACCTAGACCTTGTTAGGGTATTGCAAAACTGTAACTAAAATCACACCAAAAAAAGTACATAATCGTTTTTTTTTATACAAAAAAAAATTTAATCTGTTTATTTCATAACAAAAAAAAACATGAATTTTTCTAACTTAACTACTAATCTTAAATTAAAAAGTTTTTTTGAGTTAAGGAGTCTAGGCGTGTAGATAGGCGTGATTAATTACACAGCACACTTCATCTTTATATTGCATTATTTTCGCATTTTAAGCATATGTTTTTTTATCATAGATCTACTTGCCCACATGTTCGACCTTCTAATGAGCTAATTCTCATGATAAAAAAAAGCTTCAAAGCAAGCTTCTATTCTAATATGTCATATTATATATATTCATAAAAGAGTTATGAGTATGAGTATTTTAGTTTATTTGCCCTACAGCCGACAAGGCGATGTAGAAATAACAGTTTGTTTGTTTGTTTGTTTAAACTTTATTGCACAAATTTACAAAAAGAGTACAAATGGCGGACTTAACGCCTTGAGGCATTCTCTACCAGTCAACCATTGGGCTAAACAGAAATAGTTAGTTTGGTAAGTTGATATGGAAATAGACACATGTCAAGACTACTATGATACTATACTTACACAAATATATATATAACAGTCATGGTTATAACAACATTCAATAGCTAAAATCATATTAACCTAACGTTCAAAGAAAAATAAGCCCCATATTGTTTCATTACAGTATCATCAATACCTTATACTTACCGAAATCCTTATTTATGTGTCATAACTGACCCTCAGGAGGGTGTATTTAACAGCATTACTACCCCTAAATCATATATTAGCGGAAAAATAAGTCTAATGGCGGCTTATAATCAGAGAAAAACTGGGCAGCCACATGTGGTGTGGGGCACAGGATATAAGCGATAGCGGATTTGGATTAAAAACTGGTGAGTGTGAAAAAGTGTGAGTTCACCACTCGTGCACCGAGGATTCTAATCTTTTAATGATTTTATGCAACTATGAAGACGAAAGTTTTTTACAAGAAGTATACCGAGTACTCTAATTTTCACGTCCAAGTCATACATTTTGATTTTCATGTACTTATGTTGTTTTTAGGGATAATTCTTTATCGTGTGAACCGATTTCAACAGTTTATTTTTACTTGAAAGTAGGTGTTTTTAACGTATTAAAAAAAAACAAGAATAATAAACGCACACAAATAAGTAGTAAAACACTTTATTGTACAAAACGAAACATAAAAAAGGAAAAAACACACATCATTTGTACAAAGGCGAACTTATCCCTTTTCGGGATCTCCTACAGTTAACCTTAAAAACATGCTCTTTAATGTTTAAATTGTAGTTTAATATTTGTATTTATGTGCTCAAAAACATGTTGTTTCTTTATTTTAAAAATGTAATCGCTGTCTCCTTTGTCTTGTAGCTCAGCCTCAGCAAATATAAAGGGGATGGTGTCCGGACATCAAAAGCGTTAAGTGCTCCTTTTGCTCATCGAATACATCCGAGTTCGATAAATAAGATTATATTTACATACATATAAAGATATTACGGAAGAAAAGAGAGCCTTATTCGTTTATTTACAGCTATTGGCTAGTGTTTTTTCTGGCAGTGGTAATATTTTTGCAACTCACTGGACAAATATATGTCGGACATGTCAATTGAGTTGTGTTGTGAGACTCTGGAATCTCTGGATGTCACTTGAAATTATTGTGTTCCTGATATTTTAGAACAGAATGGAATTATTTTTATTCGTAAACACAAATAAGACCAATTACATATCCCCCTGTGCCCCCTCCCACCTCCTAGAATTTTACATACAATGTGTGTACACCCCCCCCCCCCCCCTCCAAGGCCTCCGGTGATATCAATTCGTGATCGCCGCCTATCTTTCGAAACTAAAAACACAACTTCTAGAATGTTGACCCCTGATTACTCATAGTTGCCACAAATTCGAGATTCAAATTGTACGAGGAATTTATAGACGAGGATTTGTGAACGGAGGCGATGCATTTAGTTCGGCGGTTTTTGAGTATTCAATTAAATACAGTTTTCAAAGAGAATTTGTTGAGTGATGGGATAAGTTTTGTCGGCGACTAAAAGTTTGATTAACGTGAGTGACATTTTGTCGACTTTTGTTTATTTCAAAGTTTGTATTTTTTAGTATATTACGTCAAATATTCAATAAATATAATGAATATTCTGTATTAGTTGATCAGTCAAATACAAATACAAACGCAAGTACCAAAATTATAAAATTTTACTTTTTACTCATGTACATTTGTTGCATATAGGTACTTGTTACGTGCTAAATGAAAATTAATCAGACAAAGCATAGTATGCCCGAATTATGCCGCGCTTAGTGACTAAACTTTACTTCCGTGTAAAACCTTTACATTATAATTATATAAATAAAAGGCTATTTTAATAACAGTTTTCAGTAAAGCACCTACAACTACATTACAGGTCTAATAGTGTACATATACATACATAAATAAGTATTTGTCGGCCAGTCAGCGCTGCGACATATTACAGATGGTGTAGAATTATAGATACCTCAGTATTATTTTATAATATTACAGGTATAAATACCTACACATATGTAAACAAACCTAAATAAATATTATTTTGTCTATAAATCAGCGCGGTGCCAACATCTAAATTCAGCAAATTCACAGACTATAATACAATATAATGCATTCGTGATACATACTAATATTACTTATAGAATTCAATTATTTTATTCAAATTTATTTAATTACGTGAAATCACTATACGCCTAATGACTATCGCCCAGCATAACAGTCTAGATACTTAAAGATGGAGACCTAGGTTCTCCAAAAATATGTCGCACTTAATGTAATTTCATTGAAGCATTTCATTGTAGGTCCTACAATGTACTCATATACACAAGCATACATACAATAGTTGATATTTGTCGATTAGTCGGCCCTCTATATTTCAGTATTAAGCTAATATAAAGGTTGTTATTAATTTTCTCTCTCTAATTCCCAGTGTAGCACGTGTATGTGTATGGATACAAAAATTTGTCGGTATTTGTTGATTAGTCGGCCCTCTATATCTCAGTATTTAACTAATATTAAGTCTGTTAGTAATTTGCTGTCTAATTTCCAGTGCAGGACGTGTGAATGTGTATGCATACATAAATTAGTCGGTGTTTGTCGGTCAGTCGGCGCACATCTCTATATTTCAGTATTCTGCAAATCCCCGTCGGACACGCGGAGATCTGTTAATGTGTATAGGCGGATTAGTGTTTGGTTTTATCTTAGGCTAAGTGTACAACGGTGGGAATATAAAATTATTATAATTCATTGGTATGTACAAAATAATGATAATATTAATAATACTGAATAAAGTAAATATATTGGACGCCCGAATATTGAATACCAATCATAACTTTTCATAACTTCTTATAGCATTAGAAATACCGCAGAAAAAAAACTTGAAAAATAAGGTATAGTTCAGTTCAGTTCAGTTCAAATATACTTTATTCATGTAGGCCTAGCAACAAGCACTTATGAATAGTAAGACAGTATTACATATAATTATCTTAAGCTAATTATCAGAGCAATTTATTGATGTTGTAAATATTATTCCATATATAATACTAATGAATATAATTCATAGATCAAATTTAATACTAAGAATTTCACAAAATATCGTCATACAAAAAAAACAACAATTGTATAAAAAATACTAGTCTAAAATGTTTCTAGAATAAATTCTAAATGTCAAACAAATAAAATAAAAACAACAAAGGAAGTACACGAGGGGGGTGGGGTTAGGGTCGGCAACGTGCATGTGACTCCTCTGGAGTTGCAGGTGTACATAGGCTGCGGAGACTGCTTGCCATCGGGCAGGCCGTATGCTTGTTTGCCGCCGACGTAGTATAAAAAAAACATGCATTGGAATATCCATTTCATCATCATTATTCAAATATAATCATTTCGAATCACAATTAATCCCACGTTGTTTTATCATTCATGTAGTCTTGTGTGGTACGAGTATAATAAGCTTTTTACATGATTCTTAAATTTATTAATTGATAACTCAGTAATAGTCTATTTGGAAGTTTATTATAAAACCTTACACAATTACCCATGAATGATTTTTTAATTTTATGGAGCCGAGTGAAGGGCTCTGCGAGCTTATGTTTATTTCTAGTATTAATATTATGAAAATCACAATTTTTCTTAAAATCGGCAATATTTTTATGCACATACAGAATATTCTCATAAATGTATTGACAGTGCACTGTCATTATGTCAATTTCCTTAAATTTATCTCTATGTGAGTCTCTATGGTTCATTTTATATATTGCTCGAATAGCCCTCTTCTGCAGAACAAAAATGGTATATAATGATCATATTAATATGTATGATCATACAACCATACTAGCAGTATGATTATGTACGCATTATTTACATAAGTAATAACCCAGGTTGCTAAACGGTGGTTTTGATGGCCGGTCTGGCCTAGTGGGTAGTGATCCAATGGTCCTAGATTCGAATCCCGGTCTTCTTCTTCCTCGCGTTGTCCCGGCATTTTTGCCACGGCTCATGGGAGCCTGGAGTCCGCTTGACAACTAATCCCAATTTTGGCGTAGGCATTAGTTTCTACGAAAGTGACTGCCATCTGACCTTCTAACCCAGAGGGTAAACTAGGCCTTGTTGGGATTAGTCCGGTTTCCTCACGATGTTTTCCTTCACCGAAAAGCGACTGGTAAATATCAAAATTTCGTACATAAGTTTTCTTGAGCCTACCCGCAACACCTGTTTTTCTTGAGCTTACCATAGGACTCAGTCAATTTTTGTTATAATGGACTCATACGAATTCATCATATTCATAGATTTACGTAGACGTACTGAATGTTTGTACCTATTTAACTAATATTTATACAATCAACTCGAAACATTCATTTCGCAGCAGTGTCTGTTATTAACCGAGAGATAGCGAGGGTCTCCGTTCGAGATTGGGCAAAAATGCTTTCGTATGATGTACCTACTCATCTACAGGTCGTAACTCTTAAAAGATACTTGTGAAAATTTGTGAGAACTGTGAGCAGGTTTGATGATGAATTTTTTTGTCGACTCCGATTTTTTTTAATACTACGTCGGTGGCAAACAAGTATACGGACCACCTGATGGTAAGCAGTCTCCGTAGCCTATGAACGCCTGCAACTCATGCTCAGAGGAGCTCGTTGAGCTCTGGCAATCTTACTCACCGGCAGGAACACAACACTATGAGTAGGGTCTAATGTTATTTGGCTGCGGTTTTCTGTAAGGTGGGGGGTACTTCCCCAGTTGGGCTCTGCTCTGGATCTGGAATGACATCCGCTGTGCTGTGCCCTACCACACAAAGCGAGATGACATTCACAATGCCCATACCTGTCTTAATAGTAATAATGAAATTTGGATTGGCTGAACCATATATTTATTCAGTTTTAAGTTGTACTTGCGAGGTCGATAGAGCTATCATAGAGTCACTAGATTATTATTAATAAAGTATTACCTAATAAAAATATAAAATAAACAACAACGATGGACACCAAGCCTTAGCTAGTTCTACATTCAATGCGCGCTATCCTATATTTTTGCTTAAAGCTTGTGAGTATTAAGGCAATGGCTACACAAGCGTGTATCGAGCTTTGGAATAATTCATACGAAATTTCCACATTTTATATACTTGTGCGCTGGGGATTTGTATTATAAAAATAATTTTAAAAGGAGTAGGTATATACGTATTAATCAATATGAAAGTCGCTATTAGAGTTAGACCAAGACAAGACTGCAACGATTTTGATACTCAGTGTGTTATTTTAAACGTCAAACTTCTATGAAATTATGACGTATAAATAACACTTGCACTGCGTGTGCTGCCATAATCGTTGCAAAGTTATCTTGGTCTAAATCTAGGGACCTAATACTGCTGTCACTGTGACAAGGTACGAAATGGTACTAAAATTGAAAGATGTTTTATTTAGTTATATAAACACAAGGTTTTGAGTTCAAAACGAAAAATAAAAATAATTTATACGAAAAGCAAATAAGTGACTAAGTGTTGGAATAATATCCCCCCACCTGTGCGCGAGGCTAAGAGTATCCAACAGTTCAAATCTAGGCTTAAAAAGTTGTACATGAATTATCAAAAGGAATTCCAGGATATACACGTGACCAGCCCGGTAAGGGATGCGTTCATAAAGTTAACTTTT
The DNA here is from genome assembly GCF_033807575.1 of Cydia pomonella. Lineage (NCBI taxonomy): Eukaryota > Metazoa > Arthropoda > Insecta > Lepidoptera > Tortricidae > Cydia > Cydia pomonella. The sequence goes on along the minus strand of NC_084722.1, from coordinate 15,321,051 downwards.
AGGTAAATACTTCACGAAACATATGTTATGTGATGGCAGATTGGTGGCCGCTTTCGGATGAAAGAAGCACCTTGCGTCCGTTGGTCCGTTGGGGAGATGACATTCGAAAAATCGCGGGACACTTCTGGATGTGACTAGCCCAGGATCTGGATAAGTGGAGTACTCGAAGAGAAGCCTATGCTCGGCAGTGGGCGACGAGGCTAAAATGATGATAATGATGACTAACTAACTAACTATCGTGGCGCAGTGATCCAAAGAGGGTCTTGGCCTCCAAAACGAGAGAATGCCACCTGTCCCGATCCTGTGCCACTTCCTGCCAGTTGTCGGCTTTGAGTTGGCACAGATCCGCCTGTATACTGTCGCTCCAGCGGTATCTGGGCCGACCCACTGGACGGCGACCAGTCGGTTGTCCCAAATAAGCTCTCTTAACACCTCGATCCTCACCCATCCTCAGTAAATGGCCGAACCAGCGAAGTCTGTGGCATTTCGTTTCGCCGATGATATTGGGTTCGGCCACTAACTCCTCGATTTCGGCATTCTTACGGATCCTCCAGGTGTCGTTATCTACTAAATGTTCTCTATTTTTATGACAATTATATAATTCGTTAAAACATCCTGATACCTCTCCAATTAGCGGACCAAGAGCGGGTTTAAATCCAGCAAGCTGTACCCGCACCTTTTTCATTACTTACACAATCAAATCGTTGCACATTGTTGAGATAAATATGTACTCTTTGTACCTAAGATGGACTACTTACCTACCTAACCTTTATACCTAAGAACTGCTGTAAAAAGTAATGAAATAAACATATTTTTATTCGTTAAGTAGAGCATTTATATTATTGATTCTCAACTCAATACGACTTGCGACATGCTCACGTTAAAGTAGTAGTAAAACACTTTATTGTTCAAAAAGAAACGCAAAACAGGAAAGAACACACATCATTTGGACAAAGGCGAACTTATCCAGTTAATCTTTGAGTAATTGAGTAATTGAGGAAGAATTGGAGAACGTTAGACATCAAAAACCAAACGTTAACTATATTATTGTAATCCCACTCCACCTACGAAGCTCTCTAAACCTATATGAGTATTCACAATAGAATAGATGACGCACAGAATCCAATAGACGTCATAAACAACAATAATTACGTCAACACATGCCCCCATCGATACAAAAAAGGCCGTGGCTGGAGGAGATAGCGGTAATATGGCGCAAGACAAGCGAATGTTGTGGACGAGGACTTAGAATTGTGCTGGATGTTCTTTAGGCATTATACCAGTAAGGTAATGTAGGTATGTTGTTCTTTTTAGGTCTGATTTTTCAAACAACAAATAAAATTATCTGTCAGATAAAGATAACACGCTCCCTTTCTTTCACAAGCAAGAAGAAAAAGAGACTGTTATCCTTATTTGTTAGATCATTTTATCTGATGTTCGAAAAATCAGACCTTAGTCGTTCTAAGTAAATTTATCTATTCTTACAGACCAATTCGAACGTACAGTCAGCATCAATAGTAGCGAATGAAACAACGCGCCAAAAGTATCTGACAACCCGGATAACTTTAAGAAACGTAGATAAATTTATAAAATTCACGTTCAGAACTATATCTTTTACGGTCTTAGTTGTTCTATATTAAAGACATCACTTTTTGTTAAGCCGTTACAGAATGGTAGATACTTATGAAGCGTTAGTTGATCAGCTACTTTTGATGCTGACTGTACACTGACATCAAATTATATTATATTTGGTTATCGTACGACTCGCCCGCGCCAATACATGTACATCCAAGTACAAGCGAAATGCATAATATCTGAATGACATAAGTTGGATTTCTGTTATCAGTGTACTTTCGAATTGGCCAGAATGTCATTATGCCTCGATGCAGCATTTTCTCTACATAACCAAAAAGCCATGCTTAAAGGTACGATGAAGTGCTACAAGCGTAACGTAGCAGTGAAAAGACATGTAGGTTACTATTATCAAACCGTCTAGCATGAGTTACGCTCTCACGCGCGAGACAACGCAACTCATGCTAAGTAGCAAGTCGGGTAGAAAATTGGTTTTCGTTTATAAAATAATTACTTCTATTTATTGGATATATACAGATGATTACTATAACTAGCTTATATCTAAAATAGGCCCTTGAGGCATTGTACCAAGGATGCTGGCGGCATTTCCTCGTTGTATCGCAATACTGATACGTTGTGCGAGGAAGCCGCCAGCTTACATCTGCCACATCCAGCTACACCGATTATTCCCGATACCCGTAATAACAACCGCATGCTACATAAACCCCATACGACAATACAAAGGAATCCCACCCCCAATCCCTAGGGGCCACAGTCAATAGGGCCCATTATCGCTTGCGGGCAACGGCAGTAATTTCTAATAAGATAATGGGGCCTTTTCCGATAGTTGAGGTAATGATGAGGAGTAATGCTACACTTAGGCGTTTGCGGGCTCATATTGGTTCTGATATGAGTTTGTGGACAGGCTGATATGGGATGCGTATGAGTAATATTTGTGGATATTAATCTGAGCAAAAGTATGGAATTAAACAATATTACTACAAATATTAAAATTATATAAGTTACAATAAAGTAGGACAATAGCAAAATGAAATTTATAAATTTGTTTAACAAATTTTGAAAACCTCGCAACGTACAAGATTCCATTTTGGAATATTTCGCTTGCTCGGGTATCAATATCAGCACGAGCGTGACAACTTTGCCTCTTTGTTTGATCTTAACTTAAGAGGCATGCAATAAAAAATCACTACTTAAATAAGTCAGTTTGTTTTTTTTTTTCCAGTCAGCCTTAGTTTAACGAAAATCAATATTGCGATACAACGAGGAAATGCCGCCAGCATCCTTGGTACAATGCCTCAAGGGCCTATTTTAGATATAAGCTAGTTATAGTAATCATCTGTATATATCCATTATGTATATTGTTATTAAATAAATAAATAAATAAAATAAAAACTTCTAAATTACTCCTTGGTCCTTTGTATTGTCACCAATGTCACCATAAAAGTAACCTTGGGTTAGGTGGGGTAAATGTAAGAACCGGGTAAAAATAAGACTAAGTTTTTGACGCTCAACAACTTTTTCTATTTAGTTCCTATTCAATTTAAAAAAAAAAGGCCTTGTGTGTAGACTTCTTTTTTTTACATAGAATATAAATGAAATAGAATAAGTTTTTGAGTGTTAAAAACTAAGTCTTATTTTTGTGACGACCGGTTTGGCCTAGTGGGTAGCAACCCTGCCTACGAAGCTGATAGTCCCGGGTTCAAATCCTGGTAAGGGCATTTAATTCGTGTGATGAGCATGGATATTTGTTCCTGAGTCATGGGTGTTTTCTATTATATTTAAGTATTTATATATTATATATATCGTTGTCTAAGTACCCTCAACACAAACCTTATTGAGCTTACTGTGGGACTTAGTCAATTTGTGTAATAATGTCCTATAATATTTATTTATTATTTTTACCCGGTTCTTATATTTACCCCACCTGACCCTACTTAAATGTTTGCGCAACTTATTCTCGACATAAGACACCAAGAAACTTTTATCTCCACAACCACGTGTGACTAGAACCAATAACAGATACTCTTATTAACACCCCCTCCCTCCGGGTTTCGTATTAATTCATGTTAGCGAGACAGTAATGACGCCGATTACTGGGTATTGGGAAATATTGGGACGCTGAGGGGTGTTGGGATGAGAATTGATGAAATTTTTGTGTTCACCGATACTTGGTGCGATAACAAATAAATATTATCTTAGGGTGAAGAAAATATTTTGATAGATAAATATATACCTTAGTCCGAAAATATACTCTCTAAAAGATGAAAAAGGGAATTTCGATTTATTTAAAAATAGAAAACAACGTTTGTGTGGTAACTTATGAATAATAAACGAATAAATAAATATTATAGGGAGATTCTTACGAGAATAGACTAAGTTCCACGGTAAGCCAAGAAGGCTTGTATTGTGGGTACTCAGACAACGATATATATAATATACAAATACTTATATACATAGAAAACATACATGACTCAGGAACAAATATCTGTGCTCATCACACAAATAAATGCTCTTACCGGGATTCCAACCCGGAATCATCGGCTTCATAGGCAAGGTCACTACCTACTAGGCCAGACCGGTCGTGAACACATCATTTTCAATTCATAATTGCAAAATATTTGTGTCTGAAATATGTAAATGTTTAGTGTTGAATACCCAGAACGGTGAAAAAAAAATCACAGCAACTGCAAAACCAATATCCCCACCACGATTGTCAGTAACGAGAGACCGACTAAGAAGAAGTGTTCTTGAATAGGTACAGTCAACCAATTTGATTCCTAGGCCACTATAGAACCATGTCATAATGACTTCTACGACAGTGCTTATTGAGTGATGCATGTCATGTATAGAGTAGTTAAACCGACAAGGTTCTATAGTGGCCTAGGATTCTAATTGGTTGACTGTACCTTGAATATGAGAAACCATTTTATTATTATTATTATTGGGGTTTCGGGCCTTTGAGTGCTACGTCGACCAGGTCGTGATCTATTGTGACAGCCCTTTAAAGTTCATTACTGATGCCCGTTGAATCCAGAAAATTCCAGATTCTTTGGGCCGTAATGTTCTGTACCTCATAGGGTTGCAATACGTGCCGCCCTAAGTGGGTACTTCTTTTTGACATTAGTGGTCCACAGGAACAGAGAATGTGCATTGCAGTCTCCTCTGATTCCTTGCAGAACCTGCATGTCGCGTCTTGTTTCTTCCCAATTTGAAACATGTGTTTGTTCAACCAGAAACCATTTTGCCAAATAAACAACGAAAATAAATCGTAACATATCTTTGTATCGTACTTGTTAAGTCATGATTGTCATATCCATGTTTAAATTAACAATGTAAAATAGCCATTCATAATCAGAAACTGAAATAGATATCATACACTACAGAAAAGACTTGCGGCCCGTTTCGATACGTCAAAAAATACCTAAAGATACGATATAGATTAGATATGTCAGTGTCAAAATTTTGACGCATCTGAAAGTTCGAATCGGGCCTGTGATCACTTTTTTTGAGTATGATATCTTTCAGTTCATAGATCAAAATATTCACCTGTAGGTAGGTACATACTTAATTTTTTGAAGTCATAATACAAAGACCTGAAAACACATGATGCAGATTTCTTCATTCAACCCTCTGTGCGTACTCAAAAGAGACACTTCGACATTTTAATTGCATTTTCAAACATACCTCCCCTACGTACCCAACTAGCCAGAACATCGTAACGATAATGACTCGATAGGGGGGAGGGGGGATTCGCCATTTTATTTTTAATGTTTATTGCTTTTAACCTGACAAATCCTCCCGGGGGAGAAGGAATCAATGCGATTGCCAGCGCCTTAAGAATGGAACGCCGCTACCATTTGTTTTAGTTCGAAAGGTGGAAAAAGGTTATTCTTTAGAGCGTTTAACATAATTAGTGGAATAACGAATTTCTATATATTTCGATGAATATCTATCGGGTATGGCCTATAACACGAGCAAAAAATTAAAGTGTAGATTGTACTTCTCAAACTAACCAACATATCTGGCTTAAATTAAATTGACTTTCATTCAAGTAATAAGAAAAGTACATTTTATGACCATCATCCATCACTAAGATGGGCCAGCGAGTAGAGAGGGTAGTGGTGTCGAATGGCCTACCTATGGCGCGGTGGGACAGTGTTGGGATGGTCAAGGTGTCGGCTTTTAGTCCACATATCAGGGCTCCTCTACACTATGGCCCAGCGTCGGCCAGTCTAAGAGATACAGCTATGCAGTGGAACGAGATAGCAATATCACTTGCTCCCTCTAACGCATAAATGCGTCCCTTGGACTGGCCTACGCTGGGCCATCGTGTAGAGGAGGCATCAAAGGTAGTGGGCCAACGATGGTGCGTATGCATCTACACGTGGCCCATTCGATAGAGCGTGCTTTCAACCATCGCATGCCCATCACGCCGGTCCAGCGCTGGGCCATCGTGTAGAGGAGCCATAACCATCGCATGGCCTCGCTGGTCCAGCGCTGGGCCATCGTGTAGAGGAGCCATAACCATCGCATGGCCTCGCTGGTCCAGCGCTGGGCCATCGTGTAGAGGAGCCATAACCATCGCATGGCCTCGCTGGTCCAGCGCTGAGCCATCGTGTAGAGGAGCCATAACCATCGCATGACCATCTCGCTGGTCCAGCGCTGGGCCATCGTGTAGAGGAGCAATTTGGTTTATACATATTGATGTTGGTTGGTTTTGGTTCATATCTATACTTCACTTTTCTTACTCTTGTTTTACTTCAAATATGTTGAATAATGTGAGAGTACAGTGAGATCCCAAATCCTATCGACCGACATCTTGAAACTCGTAGTAGGGGCAATGATAGCCGTTTTGGCGCAGATGTTTTCTATGTTAATTCTATTGTTTTTTTTGTTAATTTTATGCGTTTTTCTTGCTCGATTTAGTTCGTTCGGCCGTTTGATTCAGACGCTACGGTAAATGTGGCGTGAGTGGATCGCCATTTTTTTCAAGTAAATGATTCTTAGATTTCCTTTCGAAATTAAGCCTACATTCCGGTGTCAAATGCTTTTGGTAGATGTAAATAGTTGGAACAATCAAATAGTGGAAAAGTTTACTTATAAGTTACGAAATAAATATTTTTCATTTCGTTCAAATCATACAGGAATTTTAAGTAAACTAAAATTGCAATGGTAAAGAAACGCAAACTATTCAGTTTAGAAAAAAATGATATTAGAAACCTCAATATCAATAAGACCTATCTATTACCCCACACGTATGGGTTAGATGAAAAAAAATTTTTTACTGTCACTTCTAAGTATGAGGAACCCCAATTTTTTTTTTCTATTTTTGTGTGAAAGTCTTAATGCGGTTCACAGAATACA